>NW_009648532.1:138150-139924 GCF_000708025.1 Charadrius vociferus
GGTATGCTTTTCGTTTTTTCTTCTAGGAGAGCAGATGTGTGATAGAGGCTGTGGGAAAGTCTTGGAGGAATCCAAACTTGTGTGAGGTTTGGTTTTGGTTTGGTTTTGGTTTTTTTTTTTTTCAAGCCTGTAACAACAGAGAGAGGTGTTAAACATAAATAAATAAAAAAAAAAAAAAGAAAGAAAAAAAAAGCAAGGAGCCGCGATGTTGGGGTGAGGCAAAGCTGAAAAGGGGCTGTGGTTTATCGCTCTTCCTTCGTGGGGAAGCTCCCGTGCCGCAGCCTGGGGGGAGAGGGAGGCTTGTTTTGGAAAGGAGCAGCCCATGCTCCGAGGAGAGATGTTTAACCGGGAAAGGGGAAGGTGGGAAAAGCCTGCGGGGAGAGCTGGGTCTGTCGGCAGGGGAAGGACCAAACTGGTCCCAGTCTGCTCCTCCGGATGGCTGTAGCCTCTGAGGTTTTAACTGCGGAGGCGCCAGCTGGGAAGCTGAGAGTTAAGTTTTTGAGTAGAATTTTGCACTTAAGAGGAATTCAGTCTCTGTTGATCCAAGGCAGGAAGCGAGGACGGCAGCCGAGATGAGATTACCGGGGGTAATTCAAAGCCGAGAGGCATTCCTCGGCTGTCGAAACTCTCGCCCCAGATAACAACGGCAAACCGTGCTTCGGTGCCGGAGGCACCGTGCCGTAGCGGGAGCAGCGATGCCGCCCTGCAGGGATCAATCCCAGGGGCGCGTCCACCTGGCTGCCCATTTCCTCGGGGACATGGCGTCGCCTTCCTCGCCCCTCTACCCCCTCCCCAAAGCAGCCACCGTCCCCCTCCCCCCGCCCGGCCCCGTGCTGCGGCCTTACCAGCACACTGTGGTTTTGCGGAGAGCACGCCAACCCAGTAGCCGCCTTGGAAGACTCCATTAATACCCACAAGACTGACTGTAGGCCACCATCACACACCTGAGACCTGCGAGGGGACACGCCGGAGGGTTAGGGACGCTGGCAGGGGCGGCCTGTCCTGATGGGGCTCCACGCGGCCCGGCCCCGTGCTGCGGCCTTACCAGCACACTGTGGTTTTGCGGAGAGCACGCCAACCCAGTAGCCGCCTTGGAAGACTCCATTAATACCCACAAGACTGACTGTAGGCCACCATCACACACCTGAGACCTGCGAGGGGACACGCCGGAGGGTTAGGGACGCTGGCAGGGGCGGCCTGTCCTGATGGGGCTCCACGCGGCAAATCCACGGGGAGGATGCAGGCGGGAGAGCCAGGGCGGCAGCAAAACCCATCGCTGGGCTGTGCCGTAGCTCTTCCCGGCTGGAGGAGCCTGGTGGGGAGCCGGGAGGTCCCCGACCCTCCATCCTCCCAACCCGTTGGGGCTACCAGGGTTGCTGCGGACAGGTGGACCCGTTCCAAGGAACCGCACTCCTCTCCTCTTCCCAAATACGGCCCTGCTTACATTTTAGCTGGGAACATTGGCACGTTCCATATTTTGGAAGAACCGCTGGTTCCCAAAGCCTCGCCGCTCCCTATTTTTATCTGCCGGGCCTAAAATAGCCGGTGAATGCTTTGCAGATCCAAGTCTGGGGTCGGCTGCAGCCGCGGCCGGTCCTCCTTGCCCTCCCGGGGTGAGTGAGCCTCGTGGCCACGGTGGTGGGGGCTGCGGGTGCCGGGTGGACGGGCAGAGCGGTGGCACGGGAGCACAGAGCAGATCTTGCGAGGTTCTTCCCGTCTGAAGAAGTCCCAGGTGTAATGGAAGCAGCCCCCCCCCCCCAACCCCTTGCCGGGC
>NW_009648532.1:140267-141108 GCF_000708025.1 Charadrius vociferus
CTTCCAGCCCTGAGAACCAGCCTCGGAGGGGGGGAGCCAGCGCATCTGCGAAGACAAAAAGGGGTACGGGGTGAAGAGGGGTGGTGGCCGCCCACCCTGGCTGCCTCTGGGCTCCCCCTTTCCCGGCCATCCCCAGGCACAGGGTGGAGGGAGGCCAAAACGTACAGCAGTCCATCCCAGCTCCGGTGTGGACAGTAACACCAGTTGGAGCCCGGCGCGGCTCCCCCGGCAGCAGGACCGAGCCGGGATGGCAGCCCCACGGTCACACCGAGCGGGAGGTGGGCTTATCCCCTCCTAACGCCTGCAAAGCCCACGTGAGACGGGGCGGCGGGAGGAAAATATCCGACGCCAAAACCTGGCGGCTCTCGCCGCCTGCCCGTGGGCGCTTGGTGCTTTGCCGGATAACGCCACGGTGGCCCCACCATCCTGAGGTTCCCCGTCCCACCGCTCCCTGCAGGGCCCAGCTGGGGAGGCTGAGCGAGCAGCTCCGTTTTGGGTGGTGGTACCCCTCTTCAACGTCACCCACCCAACCCACGGTGCTGCTGGCCGCGTGGGGGGACGGGGATGATGACAGTGACGGTGGTGGTGGTGGTGATGGTGACGGGGACAGCCTGTGGCCCCCAGCTGAGGAGCGCTGCCTGCTTCACCGCAGCACCCAGGGGGGACGGAGAAGGTGCCACCACCATCTTTGCCGCCGCGCCAGCTCTAGTAACCACGGCGGATAATATTTCTTCAAACAGCGTCTGGCGTTGGGTCTCAGCCAGGGTTTTCCCAGGGGTCCCTCTTTACGTCTCCGTTCCCTTCGCTGGCCGTGTCCCCCGCCTCCCCGGTACGCCGAGGT
>NW_009648532.1:142351-142729 GCF_000708025.1 Charadrius vociferus
AAACCTCGGGGTCGGCGGAGAAGGATAGGGGGAGGGAGGACGGCAGTGCCTGTTAGCCGGGCAGAGGTTAGTGGTGCGGCGAGCACCGAGGGGAACGGGGAAAGGGGGGGGATCTGGGGTGGGTGAGCGCAGTGGTGGCGTTTGGGGTCTGAATTACCTGGGCGTGCAGCGAAGCGGGATAGGTGAAAGCAGGAGGAGGTAGAGCAGGTGCTAACTCCGCTGGGTACAGAGGGTACGGCCCCCACACTTCAGGGCTACTGGGGTAAAGTGCAGGCACTGTGAGCTCGTCTGCAAGAAAAGAAGAAGGAGAGTTAACGGCGACCGACCAGCCGCGACTCGTGCCCGCGGGGCAGCAGCGAGGCGAGGAAACGGGGTCCG
>NW_009648532.1:143374-144035 GCF_000708025.1 Charadrius vociferus
GCCGCAGCGTCTGGGGGATTTCGGGGTCGAAGCGGATGCCCTGCAGGAGGGAAAGAAGCACGGCGGGTGGGCGAGCCCCGCCGCGTGCCAGCCCCGCAGCAAAAATAACTCCCAATTAGGGTTTGGGTGGTGGTTTTGTTTTTTTTTTTTAACTTCCAGCCTCAAAATGAGCTAATTTGCCGGGCCTCGAGGCGGCTCGCATTCCTCCGGCATCTTTAGCATCGGCACCATATTTGGCAGTCGGCATCCCACGCGGCCGAGCTCTTATCCAGAGGGATTAGCGGAGCCAAAAAAACAAGTTTTACATTGAAAATGAAGACAAGAAAAGGGGAAAAAAAAAAAAATAACACCAAACCAACCCAAACCAAAACCCAGGGAGGAATTGGAGAACCGTCTCCACGCGGTTCTCCCCATGACTGTTTTGAGGAGGTGAACTCCGCAGAGGCAGGAGGGACCTGCTGAAAGGGAGTGAAATGTTGCTTTTTTTCTTCTGCGGCTCTAGCTGGGATTTTCCCCGCGGAAGAAACGGGAGTGGCTGGAAAAGGCTGACTCGTGTTTAAGGCTCTAATCCTTAGGGTTGGAGCCCTCCCGGATGGCCCTGGGAAAGGCGAGAGGGATGCAGCCCCCAGCCCGGGAAGGAGGATGCAGATGGGGATCGGCT
>NW_009648532.1:144160-145999 GCF_000708025.1 Charadrius vociferus
GGACCGGCGGTGCCGGGGGAGGGTGGGAGCATGGTGTGGGATGCTCGCCCCGTTTCGAGCAGCTCCTACCTGCTTGGAGGTGAGTTTGATGAGAGACCCTTCGTACCCCTGCAAGAAAAGAATAAAAAAAGCTGGGGGGTGTTGGTGGACATCCCCGCGATTCAGCTGCCCCTTGGAGAGGGAAACTTGCCACATTCTTCAGCTGGTAGCCCCACAGCTAGATCCTACCAAGGTTGGTGGGGCCATGGGGATGGGGCAGGGGACCAGCCCTGCGCTTCTACCGCCCCTCTCCTCCCTCCCCAATCTGGTACCTTAAAGGGCCTGAAGAGCAGGTAAAGTTCCCGGGGCTTGATGTCCAGAGGCAACCCGCTGACAAAGAGCGTCCTTACCTGGAAAAGAAGAAAGGAGGTTCCTGGGCACCTTCCCTCATCCCTGACTTGGGGATACCCCGCGCCTCCCGCAGCCTTTGGTGGCGGCACTCCAGAGGGATGATGCCAGCCCAAGGGGAACCTCGCGGGCAGCCAAAAAGCCTTAAGCCGCGCTTGGGGGACGCGGTATTTTTAGGAGAGATGTCCCCATCCTTCGGGGGGACCGCGGAGCAAGCTGTGAAGACACCACAGAAAGGTAACCGGGACCTGTCCTCACCCCACCGGGTGCTCTCCGAGTTGAGAAGGCTGCCAGCATCTCGGTGCCTTCCTAGCCCGGTCTGGCAATCAGGATCTCTCCCGGCATCCCCAGCAGAGCCCTTACTCTGCACACAATGCCTATTGTCTCCGTTTAATTGCAGCAGCTCATTAAGGACCGGGAGAAGCAAACCCCAACTCTTCCTCCTGGAGGAACGGCCCTGGTTTGGAGGGGGCTGGTTTTAAGCAGCCTCTCCCTGATTTGTAAAAGTCACCTTTTAAGGGTTTGTTGTTTGGGTTTTTTTTTACTCTTTTTGGGTGGATCTAACATTTGCCACGGTGCAGCATCCTCAAAGCCGGGGCGGCTCGCAGAAACCCCGCTTCCACCCACCCCCGAGGGAGGGGATCTGGGGCTCCTCGGGGACAGGCGAACCCCCGCTGGGCAAGACCCGTGCTGGGATGGCTTTGCTTTACGACCAACTCGTAACGGGGGGGAGCGGTGTAGGGGCAGGAGACCGACAGCTGCATCTGTTGCCGGTCCCCCTCTCCTTATCCCCCCCAAAATCTCATCCAAGCACTTCGGTGGCTGATGGCCGGGGGGGCCCGTGGGAGCCTGGGGCTGATGATGACCCCAACCGGCCCCACCTGGGCCCCCCCCACCCACGGCCCCGGGGCTGGATTTAGGCTCAGTGTCCCCATGGCTGGGTCAGACCCTGGCTGCCACCACCCACCAGCTCCGCTCTTGCCGGGACACCTGGGGATGGAGCCCACCATGCTTTGCCATCCCCCCTCGGCTCCGGGCTTGATTGTGAGCCAGCCCCGCTCCTGCTGCTCCCGTAGCATCGTACTAGGATGTCATTTGGAAGATTTGATGGCTGTAGCTTATTTTTTCAGGCACCCAAAAGCCTTGCGAGAGCTGGTCCGCAGGGGCTAGACCAAGGTCACCCATCCCGGGTGCCATGATGACGGATTTGGGCTGGAGGAGGGGAAAACCTTGTTGGTTTGTTGTTTGGTGGGTTTTTTTAGTATTTTGGGGGGGGGGTTGTTTGTTGTTTTTTTTTTTGTATTTTATTTTTTGGCCGGGGACTCTGCCCGCCCCATTCCCTGGGACAGAGACACGAGAAACAGCCAGAAACAGCCAGCCCAGGCCTATTCTTCTGCTGACATTTCTTCTTTCTCTTGCAGACAAGCTATCTACCCCATCTCCCAGCCTGGG
>NW_009648532.1:146022-148626 GCF_000708025.1 Charadrius vociferus
AACTTCTGGCTGACCTATATCTATTAAATAACAAAAGGTACTCGGGGGCTGCTTGCATATAGCCCTTGTGTCCACAGCCCCCGGTGACACCCATCGCTGGTGACACCCATCGCTGCTGGTACCCACATCTGAGTGCACGGGGGGTGCTGCCAGAAAACAAACCAGCCGTGAAAGTATGGCCATCCCACGCTTGATTCCCCTTGGAAAGCAAGCCCTGCTCCGGCCGGGAAAGGATGCTCGGGGCCTTGTCCAGAGGGATGCTGAGAGCTCCACGCTGGATGGGATCAGCGCAGGCATGTCCTCACCCCGTCCTGAGCCAGGGCTGGAGGTGGGCACAGCCCCGTAGCCTGTCCCCTCTACTGGGACCATCCAGGGTGGGCTGGAAGCCCTCCCCAAAAGCGCCTTGGGGGACCCTCGCCTGTCTTCCGAGATCAGAGGGAGACAGAGCATCCCAAGGCGTTCCATGCCGCACCTGGAGACACAGCCCGAATTTCTCCCGGCAGGGTCTGAGGAGGGATTCATCTGGAGAAGTTCCCTTCCTGCCCGTGAAATTCAATGTAAAGAAGAGAAATTTATCTTTTCCTAGGGAAAAAAAAATATTCCCCTTCGGACAGGTCCGCCCAAGCGTGGCTGCTATCCGGAAGACATCCACCCTCCTGGCTGGGTTTGCCTCCCGAGAAGGCTGAGCATCCCCGCGGCGCCCCCCACTCTCTCCATCATCCCTGGAGCCTCTGGTCCTCCCCGGCACGCTGCCTCCTCTCCTCTCCTCTCCGCTCCTCGGAGAGCTGTGTGAAACACCAGAGGCGTCAGCGACAGCTCCGGGGGAGAACCCGCGGCCAATTTGCCGCCTCCATGAAATCCAAACCCCTGTGAGCCGGGCTCGCCAGATCATTTAGCCCCAGAGACGCATGGCAGAGAGATGGGAGAGATAAAAGACCCTGAAAAACCCTCCGAAATTCGGCCTCGCGGCTTCTCTTCAGTAACGGCTTGTTTTCTTTGAAAGTTCAAACGCGGGTCGGCCAAGTTTTAAACCGTAAAAATCATAGAGCGGCGAGAGGGAGAAGGGAGGAGGGCTCCGAAGGATCCCCCCAGATGGTTTTCCAGCCCCAAAAGCACGTTTGGGGGTCGGGGCGGGGAGGGAGGAGATGCGAGGTCACGGGTGCTGCCCATCAGCACCCCGCCAAAGGGTGCTGGGGTGCTAAAGGGATGTTTGAGTAGGTCCTACGTAAACAGCATCCTTTCGCCGGGCCGGGTAACAAGAAGGTGTGTGGGGGGAATTGGGTTGTGTTAACACGAGGTGGGATCGGCAGCGAAAAGGAGCATCCTCGGGGATAATTCCCAGCAGGCTGGACGGATATCCTTCTGCCAAGGGAAAGATTTTAGGCGGAAATATTACTCCTGCCCTTAAATGGAAGAGGAGCTTCAGCCCGTGGGGAGCTGCTCCAGGCTTTCCTGTGCCGAGAGATCCCAGGGGTTCGGCCTCCATCCTCCACCAGCAACGCTCCCAGGGCAAAATCCTGCCCCGGAGGCAAGGGGGGAAAAAAAACCCAAACCTTTTTTAGAGAAATCTTCAGCCACCGGGCAGGTATATGCTCTTCCATAAGGAAAAATAAGCCCTTCTCGGAGGTGGATGGGGTGAGCCACGTGCTCCCAAGTGGCTGGTGGGACTGGGCCAGACCTACAGCTCCGCAGCAAGGGTTAGCGAAGGGCGCTGGAGCCTGGCGGTGAGATTCCCACAGCCCCGACACCCCCAGTTTAGGACAGCCCGAGCAGTTTTGTTTCAGTTCTGCCTCACAGACATTGTCCAGAGTTTCTTCTTGGTGGAGCATTTCTCTCCGTCTCCCCTCCTGGTTGCAATTTGGGGTGAAAACAAAGGTTTCTTCAGGGTCAGAAGTGCTGATGTTTGCTCCGGGAAGCCGCCGGCCATGGGTGCAGGACCTCGCAGGTGACCACCACCACCCTGATTTCCTTCAGCAGGGACGACAGCTATGGGGCCGCATGAGGAGCACACAAAGTCCCCTTTCCACAGTCCTCCTGCCGCTGCGCCCCACAGCTCCCAGATTTGCCAGGGCCGCTGGATTCCACCTCTGCCACCTCGCTCCTGGTTTGTCCCCTCCTGGCTTTTATTGTCTCTGCAGAAAGTCTTCTCCTAGCCTCTGCCGCTCTCCTCTCCCTAGGAAGCCATCTCCATCCTACTTCTGGCCCGTCCCTCGCACCTCTGCATCCCACCATCACCTTCTGCCATCCCCGAAATCCCACGTCCCGTCTGGGGCCGGTTCCAAGGGATGCTGGAGAGGGTCTGGCGAGGGTGTTGGTGGGATGGTCGGGGCTGGGGACACACAAGGAGAGGGGACGACCTGGGCCAAGAGGTGGCTGGGGTCTCCAGCCCACGGCTCGAGGATGGCCCCAGCATGGAGTGGTCCATGGGGGAACGCCGGCAGCCCTCCTCCTCCTCCTCCTCCTCCTCCTCCTCCTCCGAAGACCCTATTCCAGAGGAGCTGTTGTGTCTCATCTGTAACGAGATCATGGCTGATGCTGCTGTTATTACCTGCTGCGGAAACAGTTACTGTGATGAATGTACGTGTTCTTCCCGTGTTGGTTAAT
>NW_009648532.1:148969-149486 GCF_000708025.1 Charadrius vociferus
TTACTCCCCCGCCAGCCGATTAGCCGCTTGGCTGCCCGCCGCCGGGGAGGCACCGCCGGGCACCGGAGCCCGGTGAGAGCGGGAAGGCGATGGCACGGGGCTGCCATCGAGCCGTGAAATAGGGCAAGCAGAGCTTCCCTACCCCCCTCCCTGCTCCCTCCTCCCCCAGCAAAGCGGGGCGGTGGGGTGAATTCCAGCCCCGCCGGGATTAATCCTTGGCATAAATACTCTCTCTGCTAATGGAGCGTCCTCCGCCGCTGGGTTTAGATTGCCGGGCGGTGTGTACGCACGCTATCAACCCACAAAACTCCCCAACATAAACAAGGCTGAGGCCGAGGGATGCCGGTTCCTCTGCCCCCGGGATGCGGGATCCAGCATCCGGCTCAGCCTCCGGCCCCGGGGAGACGTTTTCCCGGCCCTCTGCAGCCAAATGTCCAGCGGAGGACGGGAGGAGAGGAGCAGCCCTCGGGGAAGAGCGAGTCCGGAGCTGCCGGAGCTGGGACAAGGGAGCGGCGGG
>NW_009648532.1:149885-150849 GCF_000708025.1 Charadrius vociferus
GAACGAGGGTGGAAGGCAAGCCTTGGGGAAGGGAGAGGTTTGTAGGGCGCAGTAGCCGGGCAACCCCCTTTCTCCTTCGCTTAAACAAATACTCGACAGCACCGGCTCTTCCCGCCAGGGCTGGGAAAAACTCCTGCAGGGAAAAATACCTGCCTGGCGCTGGAAAAGCCCACCTTGCGCACACAAGCGGCCATCGCCTTCCTAACACCTCCCCGGCACGGCCGGGGGAACCTGGCACCTCGTTGCCATCCCCTCCAGGGACTCCTCATGTCCAGCATCCCCCAGGCAAGGTCAGGGGGTCCCCAAGGGTCAGCGGTGCCACGGCCAACCCCTCTCCCCCCATATCCAGCCGGGAGCAGAGTTAGGATACCCTTCGCCAGCACGGCACACGCCACGCCGTTGGGAAAGGCAACAGGCCTCTGTGGACGTCTCCCACATCCGAGCCACATCGTGATATCACCCTCAAGGACCCGGCAGCGGCGTCAGCCTCCCACCCAGCAGAAGAAAAAAAAAAAACCATTATTGGAGTGGTTTGGGAAACTTTGGGAAGTTTCAGGCCGGAACCACCTCTGGAATATAAATATCGAGGTAGGCGAGAGCAGATCTGCGGTGCATCCCGACGTGTATCTATCAAGCAGAGACCCCACGGCAAAGCCGGCGGGGCCGTGCCGGAGCAGCCCAGCGGGTGAAAGGCGAGGAAGAGATCCTATCTGCCTGCTCTCACCCTCCCAAAGTCCAAATTCCCACCTCAAGGTCACGGGCAAACCCAGGAACGTCGCGGTAGGGAGGAAGAAAAACCCTGCTCTCGTCCCCGTGGCGGGGCGTGGGGTTTGTCTCCCGTGGGGAGGAGAGCGGGTTTCATCCATCTTTGGGGTGAGACCCATGGGAAGAGAGAGGCGAAGTCCTCCCGGACCTGTGGTACCCATCGGCACCCCAAAAACCACCCCGGCAGCGCCGAGCACCG
>NW_009648532.1:151498-157288 GCF_000708025.1 Charadrius vociferus
GGGTTTGGGAGACGGGGGCACGGACATGGGATTTGGGAGATGGGATGCACGATGCAGGGCTGGGGACACGGGATGGAGGGGTGGGGACGTGGGACACAGGGTTGGGGACACCGGGTTGGGGATACAGGACACGGGGATGGGGATGCGGGACAAGGGGACATGGACATGGGATTTGGGAGGTGGGATGCACAATGCAGGGCTGGGGATACGTGGGGACACGGGACAGAGGGGTGGGGACGTGGGACACAGGGTTGGGGACACCGGGTTGGGGATACAGGACACGGGGATGGGGATGCGGGACAAGGGGACATGGACATGGGATTTGGGAGGTGGGATGCACAATGCAGGGCTGGGGACACAGGATAGAAGGCTGGGGACAGGGGACACAGGGTTGGGGACACAGGACACAGTCCCAGGGATATGGGACAGGCTGGGAACATGGGATATGGGAGGCAGGATGCACGATGCAGGGCTGGGGACAGGGGACAGAAGGCTGAGGACATGGGATACAGGGTTGGGGACACCGGGTTGGGGATACAGGACACAGGACTGGGGGCGTGGGACATGGGGACATGGGACACGGGAACACGGACATGGGATCTGGGAGATGGGACACACGATGCAGGGCTGGGGACATGGGACACAGGGTTGGGGACACGGGGTTGGGGATACAGGACGCAGGGTTGGGGACGTGGGACACGGGGACATGGACATGGGATTTGGGAGGTGGGATGCACGATGCAGGGCTGGGGATACGTGGGGACACGGGACGGAGGGGTGGGGACGTGGGACACAGTCCCAGGGATATGGGACACAGGCTGGGAACACAGGATATGGGAGGCAGGATGCACGATGCAGGGCTGGGGACAGGGGACACAGGGTTAGCGTCATGGGGTTGGGGATACAGGACGCAGGGTTGGGGACGTGGGACATGGGACACGGGGACACGGACACGGGATCTGGGAGATGGGAAACACGATGCAGGGCTGGGGACAGGGGACACAGGGTTAGCGTCATGGGGTTGGGGATACAGGACGCAGGGTTGGGGACGTGGGACATGGGACACGGGGACACGGACACGGGATCTGGGAGATGGGAAACACGATGCAGGGCTGGGGACACGGGACAGAAGACTGGGGACGTGGGACACAGGGTTGGGGACACGAGGTTAGGGATACAGGAGACAGGGCTGGGGACACAGGACACAGGACACAGTCCTAGGGATATGGGACACAGGCTGGGGACACTGGACACAGGGTTGGTGATACAGGACACAAGGCTGGGGACACGAGATATGGGCGGTGGGATGTACGATACGGGGCTGGGGACACTGGACAGAGGGCTGGGGATGTGGGACACAAGGCTAGGGACACAAGGCATAGTCCTAGGGACATAGGACATAGTCCTGGGGACATGGGACACAAGACCGGGGAGGTGGATACAGTCCCAGGGACACAGGACACAAGGTTGGGGACACAGGGCACAAGGTTGGGGACACAGGACAAGGCTGGGGAGATGGGACACAAGGTCTTGGGGACATGAGACGTAGTCCCAGGGACAAGGGAGGAGGGGACATTGCTGGGGACACAGAGCATGGGAGGGGGGACACAGGGGCAGGGCTGGCTGTGGGACAAGGATCGGGGCACCGGAGGGGGGGGACTGGCCGCGGTGGGAGGGAGGTGACATTAGAGCAAAGGTCCCCACGGTGGCGTCCCAGCCCTGCAAGGACTAGGGGCTGGAGGGGGGGTCATCGCCCCAACCAGTCCCACCTGGGGTCCGGGCCACCCACGCCCCCTCCCTGCCCGGCATTTAAGGCTCCCACCACCCTCTCCCTGCTCAGACTGGGCTTGGGGTGAGGTTGTGCTGGACCTCGCACCCTGCTCACTTGGGGTTTTTTTGGGGGGGGGAGTTGACCCTGGTTCTTGTCACACCCCCACGGATGGGGCTGTGGTCCCGCAGGGCTGCGCTCAGCTCCGGAACAGCGTGACGGAGACCCTCGGGGTGAAAAAAAAAATAAAAAATAACCAACCAAACAAATCCAAAATGTTTGAGCAGCAGCCGTGTCCGGAGCAGATGCTGCACGCACACAATACGCGGGGACCGGAGGTGACGCTGAGGACATCCTGCTGGTGCCAAGAGGGATTGTACCGAACGGGTGTTTAAGGTCACGGCTCGCCTTTCTGTGACTCAGTGGCCAAACCAGCCCTGCGGGTGGCCACCTGCCTGTCCTGCCACCGACTAAATTGGCGGTGATTTACAGGGCAGAACCTCTCCTGCTGGGAGGGAGGGAGGTGAAAACGAACCACGTCCGCTGGGTCTGGAGGAGCGGGAAGTGTCCAGCTACAAGGGCAGGTGGCCCCAAGAGGGAATCTAAAGCACGAGGACCGATGTAGTTACTCAAATCTGCCGGAGCCTCTTCCTTTTGGGATAGATTCCCCGCAAAAGATTGCCTTATTTTTCGGCAGGGGGAGAAGTTGGAGAGGAGCGCTGTGTTTCATCTCGGCTTTAGGGAAGAGCGACAATTTCTCAGCAGCACCGGACCCCGGGTTGGAATTGTAAAGCCCCCCTCCCAAAAATGGTGGGTTTTTATTTTCAGTCTCTCTGCAACTGAACTTGGGGAGAAAAATCTGATCGGCTCCGCTTTTGGGCCTTGGCCTGTCCTACCTGAAACCCCGGGGCCCCAAATCAGAACCCCGGCGTCCTACAGCCCAGCTGGTTCTTGGCATTCCTCTGCTGATGTTCTCTCCTCTCTCTTTTTTCCTCCAGGAATTTCAGCTCCACCGTCCATTTCCTTCTGCGCCGGGAGGAAACATCGGGCTGTTTCGTACGAGGACAGAAGGGGAAGTTGTGAACAACACCCCCGGGGAATCTCGGCTGGGAAGCGTGGACGTGTCTGAAGCTCACCAGGAGAACGGCTGATGAGCGGAGGAGCCTCAGCTCCGCTCCGGACCCTCTGGCACTGCAGCCGAGCAGGTGGCAGCCTTTGGGAGGGCAGCACCAGGGAGAGAAGGTGGCACCGGCCCTGGAGCCTTTCCCACCTCACCAACCCCATGGATTTGGGAGTGCGGGACCAGGACACCGCTCCCTGGGAGGAGCCCGGCTCTCCCCTGGCGTGGATCCATCTCCCTCTGCCGGCAGGCTGGGGAAGGAGCGGGGAGGTGTCCCCCAAGCTGTCCCCAGAGTCGGGGTATGGCCGCGGTGACACCAGCCCCTCGATGTCAGCGCTTGTATGACCACCCCTACGGCATCATCTGACCCAGAAAGGACTGCAGCGTCCCCCCCTCTTGACAGGAAAGCAGGTGACATTTTATTCCCGAAACAAAGCACGTACAATAGGATTGGGGCACGACAGACAACAGATGCAAAGCCAGTCCGCGATGCTCTGCAGAACATAAATAAAGGACACAAATAAGCAAGACTTTTTTTTTTGGTTGGTTTTCGTTTCAAAGATGGAATGAGGGACGTGGGGACCGGCCACTTTCCGGGGCAGTGTAGCGCTTCACAGGACCAGACGAAACCTGAGGTGGCAGAAGGCGCTCAGCTCTTGACAGGAGTGGACGTGGCCTTCACGGTCTTCTTTAGGTGATGGTAGTTGGGCAAGATCTTCATCAGGAAATCCAGCTGCAGCGTCTGGGGCTGGGAACAGAGGCCAGGGAGGTCAGGCAGCGTCCCCGTTGCCACCGGGAGGGCGGGCTGCGGAGGACGGGAGGGTGACGGTGCGTCACCCGTGTGTCGCACCACCCACCTGCGGCCGCTCGGTCTGGACGCGGCGGAGGCAGTCGGCCCCGTAGATGACGGTGTTTTCGGGGATCACCTCATAGGTGTTGATGTTACAGCAGGCCCCGATGATGCAGCCGCTGGTCAGGATCACGTTCCTGCCGACAAACGCTGGCAGAAAGAGAGAGGAATCCCTGTGAGAGTCGTGCGCGCAGCGCGGTTAAACCCTGCACCACCAAACACCAACACCACGAGCTGCTCGGAGCCAGAGCCAGCCCAGCCCAGCTCCCACCAAGGCAGCGACGCGTGTGGGTTTTGTGTGACAATCGCAGCTTTGCCACAAGCTGCAGTTCAGCCTCAGCTACAGCAAGATGCCACCACATCATCCTCCGCCGTCCCCAGTGTCTACAAGAGCAAAATCTCACAAGGGCCGAGATGATAAGCCGAGACGTACCTTTGGATTCGATGACGTTGTTATCTCCCACCTTCATTGCTTGGGAATCTACAGGTTTGTGTCAAAGAAAACTGTAAAATGTTTTGCTTCTGTTTCGAAAGGTAAACCCCGGCGCCATTTTCTAACCACCGTCCCACGCCTTCAAGAGCCCTGGGCTGGTTAAACCCCGACAGAACCCACACTGCTTCCCCTCGTACCGCCCCGAAAGCACAGTGTCTCAGACAGTCTGTCTCACCGCGCCGCGAGGATACAACACCCGACTTCAAAAACATTGTTGGTGCCAATGACCATGGGTTTGGGCTCCACCTCTTCGGTTTCTGGCGTGATATTTTCCGGATACCTGCAAGACAGAAGAATATATTTCAGGTTTTGAGATCACAGAGACACTATCCTGTTTGGCAGCTCAATTCTGCGAGAGGCCGAAGTGATGTGGAGAAGCATTCACAGAGGGAGGACTTCTTTCCTAGCCATAGTGCCACACAGATACACAAAAGCACCAAAGTTCAGTTTGGTCTTTATTTTTAAATTCAGCCTCCTCCGAGCTCTTAAGCTAACGCCCTGCTCCTGAAGGAGCTGTAAGGACACGCTCACGTTTGACAAGACTGAACATAGAATCACAGACTGGTTTGGGCTAGAAGGGACCATTAAAGGCCATCTAGCCCAAACCCCCTGCCCTGGGCAGGGACACCTCCCACCAGCCCAGGTTGCTCCAAGCCCCGTCCAACCTGGCCTTGAACACCTCCAGGGATGGGGCAGCCACAGCTTCTCGGGGCAACCTGAGACATTGTCTCACCACCCTCACAGTCAATAATTTCTTCCTCATATCTCATCTAAATCTCCCCTCTTTCAGTGTAAACCCATTCCCCCTCGTCCTGTTGCTCCCCTCCCTGATCCAGAGTCCCTCCCCAGCTCTCCTGGAGCCCCTTTAGGGACTGGAAGGGACTCTAAGGTCTCCCCGGAGCCTTCTCTTCTCCAGGCTGAACAACCCCAACTCTCCCAGCCTGTCCTCCCAGCAGAGGGGCTCCAGCCCTCCCAGCATCTTCGTGGTCACCTCTGGACCTGCTCCAACAGGTCCATGTCCTTCTGATGTTGGGGCCTCCACTGCAGGGGGGTCTCACCAGAGGGGCAGAATCCCCTTCTTGGACCTGCTGGGGGTGCAGCCCAGGATGGGGTCAGCTTTTAGGGCTGGCCAGCGCGGATTGCCGGCTCACGGCCAGTTTTTCACCCACCGAATCCTTCTCGGCAAGGCTGCTCTCCATCCCTTCCTCCCCAAACACGTGCCGATACCGGGGGTTGCCCCGACCCGGCTGTAGGACCCTTCCCTTGACCTTGTTGGACCTCATGAGACGCGTGAACCTCATGAACCTTCAACAGCCGCGACACCGGCCCTGAAACGAGACGCCGGGCTGGGAGGGGGGGGGTGTAGATGAGGACCCTCTGCGCTCACCATCCGCACTAATTACCCACCCATTTATGATGAGGGCCTGCTCCTCGATCAGGTTGCCTTCCCCGATGACGATGGGTCCCGCTTCGGCGATGATCCTGGCCTTGGGGTGGACCACCGTCCTGGGCCCTACCGAGGGACAGCCCCGTGTCACCCCCACGGCAGCACATCACCC
>NW_009648532.1:159660-161296 GCF_000708025.1 Charadrius vociferus
CGCCACGTCCCCCCCCGGGGCCGGGACAGACACGGGGGGGCCGGGGGAGGGACGGGACGGGCGACCGGTCACCGGGTGGCGACAGCCACGTGTGTCGTGTCACTGTACTGTGTATGGCCTCGCGCCGCTGTTATTGTTATTGTTTTCTTTTCTGTCACTGTGCCATTAAACTGTCTTTAACTCAACCTACGAGTTTTTTTCCCTTTTTTCTCCCCCTTCTCGCGACCCTACCGGTGTGTGGTGGGGGGAGCGAGCGAGCGGCTGCGACTGGGGCTAAACCCCAACCAGAGCCAGAGCCAGGCACAGCAACAGCCCCTGAATCCAGCGGGTTTGGGGCTCCGGCACATGGAGCCGGGACCCACGGTCAAGTCTGGGGCACAGAGACCACCTCCTGCGTTTTGGGGCTCAGAAAGAGCGACTGACCAAGTCCTGCATGTTTGGGGGCCATAAACTAGACCCAGACCCACCTGGTCAGTTTTGGGGCTCACAAAGGGAGAGTGAGTGCTGTGTTTGAGGGCCTTAAAACGAGGCTCATTTGGCTAGTGTCGGAGCTGAGAAAAACAGATCAAGTTTAGGGCTCAAAACACAAGACAAAGTCCTGCATGTTTAGGGCTCAAAACCGGGCTCCTTGGGCAAGGGTCAGAGCTGAGGCACAGAGACCAAATCCTGTGTTTTGGGGGTTTGAAACCAGGCACATTTAGCTCACAAAGCAAGAGACTAAGTGCTGCATTTTGTGGGGGTCGAAATGAGGCTCATTTGGCCAGATACAGAGATTAAGTCCTTTGTTTTGCAGCTCAAAACCAAAAAGTCTTGTTTAGGTGGAGGGGGGCTTGTAACCAGAGTCATTTAGGGCTCAGAGAGACTAAGTCCTGCCTTATGGGGGACTGAAGCAGAGCCCAGGTCTTGTGTGTGTGGGCTCACAAAGAAGAGAGACTAAGTGTTGCGTTTTGGGGGCTACCAGCCAGGCGTAGAGCTGGGAAACAGAGACTAAGTGCTGCGTTTTGGAGCGTAGAAACCGGGCTCATTTGGGGGCTCAGAAACCAAGTCCTGCGTTTTGGGGTCTTGCAAGCAGGGTCACTAAGCCAGTGTTTGGGCTCAGAAAGAGCAGCTCAGTGCTGCGTTTGGGGGTGCTTCAACCCAGGCTCACATGGCCAGTGCGAGGGCTCAGGAAAAGAGACTAAGTGCTGCGTTTTGGGGGACTCAAGCAGAGACCAAGTTCCTCCTGTGTGCGCTCAGGAACAGAGACTCAGTGTTGTGAACTGGAGCTCTGAAACCATGCAGTGGCTGAAAAACTAGGGGCTGTGTCTGGGGGGCTTGAAACCAGGCTCATTTGGCCAGTGTTAGAGCTGAGAAACAGAGACCAAGTGCTGCGTTTTGGGGCCTGAAATGAGGCTCATTTGGCCAGGTGTAAGGCTCAGCAACAGAGACCAAGTGCTGTGTTTTGGGGGCTCGAAGCAGAGACCAAGCCCTGTGTGTTTGGGCTCAGGCACACAGACGGGGTCAGTGCTGTGTTTTGGGGCTAGAACCTGGGCTCATTTGGCCATTTGCGGGGCTCAGCGCCCACAGCCCCACTCTAGTCCCGGGTCGGACGGTGCAGCCACAGCTCTGCACCTGGAACCGGACAAGAGCAACTCCC
>NW_009648533.1:0-10554 GCF_000708025.1 Charadrius vociferus
AAAAAAAAAAAAAAAGCAAAAAAATTAGGAAGGCCAGCAGCTGCAGTCCTGATTTTGAGAATAATAAATTTGTCCTTTTCCTGCTATACTATTTCTAGAAAACCTTGGGCCAATTTCTTGCCATCTGCCATTGCTCCCCCACCTTGGAGCAGAGGTTGGAGGGCAAAGAGGGTTGATGAGGTTAGAAACAGCAAGTCCTATATAATGCTTCAGCAACTACAATTGCCTGCTCTAACCAGACCATAAAGGTCAAAACCCAGTTCCAGCTTTTTCCTTTTTACTACACATTGATTTTTTCCTGTCTGCCTCTGAAAAGACATCAGTCTGTGCGTAGGGCTAGATAACACCAGGCATTTCGTTGGCCTTACAGGACTGCAGCTCGCCTGTGAAAGCTGGCCAAGTCTAAAATGGCCAATAACACCTTTTTTGATTGCCTGAAGTTGGTATTTTTAGCATTTATATTTAAAGGAAAGCTCAAAAATCAGAGCAGGTAATCACAAATTTCAGCATCAAGTAAATTATTATAGCCATACTATAAACCCATAGGGATTTGGGGAACAAAGTTAGAAGGAATTCTGTGCCAGAGCTGGAACAAGGAGCCCTGGGCTTGCCTTTAGAAAAGAGTACGCTGGGCACTGCTTTAAAAACCAGCAACTAGCATGGAAAAAATTAAAAAGGGAAGCAGCAAACTCCTCTGGGATTCCATAATAATTTAAACATTCCTCTGGGACATCTGAAGTTTGGAGGAAAAGGGGGGAGAGGGGTAAAAAAATGTTGCTAACTTATAAGGAATGTTAGCAATAAAAAGGGACCCATACGGGTGTGCCATACCCTGAATTAGTCAGAAAGCAGATGTGTGCATCTGCAGCCTCAACCTTTTCCCCTTGTTTTCTCTTCTGTTTCCTTCCTCCCTCTCCTTCCTCTCCCTCGCTTTTACAGCAGTTACACCTGCATGATGGAAGGCGCAGGGAGGGAGCTGCAAAGCTCAAAGCTTTTGGTGTGTTAGGACGGAGAACAATAGCACCATAAATCAATTTAGGAGGGGAGTGAAGGAGGGGGGCTAATCCAAAAATAAACCACGTGTAAGTTTTATTTAGCTCTGTCATTGTTGAAGGGAGTTCACAACAGGGTAGAAATAATGCAGCATTTAGGGGTTTGCCTCTTTCTCTCCCCTTTCCAGCATCACTGGAACAGGTTTCCCAGAGAAGTTGTGGATGCCCCATCCCTGGAGGTGTTCAAGGCCAGGCTGGAGGGGGCTTTGAGCAAACTGGTCTAGTGGAAGGTGTCCCTGTCCATGGCAGGGGGGTTGGAACTAGTTGATATTTAAGGTCCCTTCCAACATAAACCATTCTATGATTCTATGATCATGAGCCATAGGTCATACACCTAAGGTGCACAGGGTCCCCACATGCCATTGTCCCTTCCCTCTCTGTGTTGCCGCTGGGAGATAAAGGAACCTGTTTGTCTACTTTGGCCCAGTCCAGTGTTCAGTGGACTGATTGCCATGAAATTCATTTTGTCTCCACCAAATGAGGCAGGTCAGTTGCTAAAAGGCCCCCAAAACCCAGGAACCCAAATCCCTCTTGCCTGTGAGCCTTTAATGTACCCTTGGTTTGCAGCTTGGGCAGGAGGCAACAGGCATCTGTTGCACGCAAGCGTGCACTCACATGTGTGTGTGTGTTTGCAGGGAGAAGCTGAAGGGTCTTCTCAGCCTTTAACACCAAAGTGAAGAATGCTAGGTTTTGGGTTGCTAACGGAAGAAAGGGGGAAGAAATAAAAACCCCCAACCACCCAAAGCCCAAGTGTGACATAAGGAGCCTCGAGGCAACTTTCATCATGTTTTTAATGTGGTTTCCTTCATCTCCCTGGGCTCGCCTGTTTGCTAGAGCAGATTTTGTTTAGATTATGTATTTACCAGATCAACAGGAGGATAATCCCCCCCGACCATCAGATCCCCTACTCCATAACTGAGCCTAAGAAAAACAATAACAAAAAGATCCAATTTGTTGTTTAAAAATACAACTCTGCAGTCATTTTGTCCTCATGCTAGTTCCAAAAAAGCATTTGGCGTCGTTACTCGTCTCTGGAGGAACTGGAGATGAACACTGATTTGATCCCTAAAAGACGTCGCAAGCCCTCAGAAGCGTGAAATTTCAATTTCAGCTTCAGAAGACTACATGTCCATCCGAAAGAGAAAAAAATTGCCTCCTCATGCTGGATTAATATTGATATTTTCCAGGTCAGTTTTTTTTCTGAAAAATAAATACAGCAGAGCAATCTTTCCCAGCATTACCTAGGTCCCCCTTGTTCCTGTGTGTGGTGTGTGCAGCATGCATTCTGGATCTCAGCAGCCACTATCAAGGTCTCCCTGCAGGAGAGGTGGCTGCAGACATGCATGCAGATTATTTTTCCTTTCACCCTTATTAAGAAACAGTGATTAATTTTTAAACCATTCCCATTCAAATTGGACTTTTTATGTTGTATACCACATGAGAGAGGGAAACCAGGAGCAGTAGCTGTAACCTTGCAGATAAACGGTTCTTCACACTTTGCTGTCTCAAATCTCTTATGATGTTTATAAAGTTGTGGACCAACAGCTTTTGAACCAGCCCTGTGGAATAATAATCACAGAATCACAGAATGGTAGGGGTTGGAAGGGATCTCTGGAGATCGTCTAATCCAATCCCCCTGTCAGAGCAGGTTCACCTACAGCAGGTTGCACAAAACCCAGGTGGATTTTGAATGTCTCCAGAGTCGGAAACTCCACTACCTCTCTGGGCAGCTTTCTCTTGTGCTCTGCCACCCTCAAAGTAAAGAAGTTACTCCTCATGTTTAGATGGAACTTCCTATGGTCAAGTTTGTGCCATTACCTCTTGTCCTGTCACTGGGCACCACTGAAAAATGACTGTTCCCATTTACCTGGCACCCTCCCTTAAGCATTGGTAAGCAGTAAGCATTCATAAGTGTTGGTAAGATCCCCCCTCAGTCTTCTTTTCTCTAGACTAAAGAGACCCAAGTCCCTTAGAAAGGTGTTCCAGTCCCAAATAATATAATAATATTGCAAGCTTTTCTTTTGGAAAACTCAGTCAGTTTTGAAGGAGTTTTGGAGCATTACCTTGATTTTGCAGATGGGAAAAAAGAGAGTTACAGAGATGGGGAGTGGAGAGTGCAAAGAAAAGCAGTCTGAAACCAGAACCAAAGTCTTCCCAGAACTGACGCTGGGAAGCATTGCAAAGCAAATCACATCTTAGAGGAGTTAAATGAGGTTCCCAATGGCCCAAGTTGGGATCTTTTGCCTTTAAATCCCAGCAGGGACTGTATTGGTAGCAGTAGGGCTCTTCCCCCATCAGAAGATGTCAAGTGGAAAGGAGTTGAGCTGGCCAGGGGTGCAGAAGAGCTTGCATGTGTCTGTGGTCCAAGTGGTTCATTTTTGGCTCATGCTGGTAAGGGATCCTATTTGTTTAGCCTATTTGACTGATGGTTTTCAAATATAAGATTTTATTTCCAATGGACTCTCCATGATCTGATGGAGCTGGGGTGAAGCAAGGAGCTTTGTTTCTGCAGAAGGTAAAGGGAACCTCTTTCCATGGTTCCATTTCTTTTTAAGGCTACATCAACGCAGAATAGGTTGATCTGGCCAGACTACAAGACATGGGCAGAAATTTTTGCCAGACTTTCAAAGGTCTCTGCAGCTTCGTAGATAAAGCCTCAGAGGACATTGGGGAGAGGAGGGATGGGCACATTCAGAAGGTCTGACAGGGGTGCACAAGAGCAACCTTCCTCATTTGGATGAGACAGTCCAGATGTGTATTTCCCTGAGTTTTTTAACAGAGGGACTATTAGTGAAATATGAGAAGGAAGAGGAGGAATTGGGGATAGTTAGGTTTATTTGGGCAGTTACACTCAGTATTAGACAGTTCTGGCTCTGGAAGATCTCCAGAACAGGTGTTTGTCCTGTTTTGAGCCCAGCTGTGCTTTGCAAAGTCAGTGTCTTGGCTGAAGCTTATGAACAAATGACTTTACCTAAGCTAACATTTCATCCAAGATCTGTTCACCCTAGTTACTTCTTAGCCTTACAGCTAAAAGTCTTTACCTTCACTTTTTAAAGTGAGGAGCACCAGATAAGCCAGTGAGTATTTTCATTGTTGTATATGTGGGAGTTGGTAGGTTTGGTGTCACCCACTTCTCCTTGTCCTAAGGGTGCTTGAGGAAAGAGCTGATGAAGAGTCCATCTACCTCATCTCCCTCCTGGTGAACTGTTGTGCACCTCCTGCTCCAGCATGTTCCCCATAACCCCTGCTTTTGCTTTGCTAGGGAGGCCTTGTCCTTCCAGACATCACCTTGGCTCACCCTACCCTACCCTGCTCCACACTGGTTGGGTCTCTTGAAGGACCACAGCCTCACTCCAGGCTGTATCTCACTGCTGGGTGCTCCTGGTAAACACAGAGCTCTAGTTCCTTTGTGCTCAATGCAACTTACAAAAAGCAACTGGCAATGAAAGAATTGCAGACAGGTACAGGATGTCTCAAAAGCTGGCTTCGATGAGAATTTGAAAGTGAAATAAAGGGAACGTCCAAAGAGAGAAAAACAGATATCCGTCTATGTGAGCCTGTGTAAGCAGTCACCAAGTCAGGAAAATACACCACCAGCTTGCAGTATAATTGAAGCTCTCTTGGGTTAGGAGCAAAGCTTTGCTGCTTAACCCCCAAAAGACACACCCAACGGTGCCAAAAACCCCAAGGAAAGCTCTGAAGCTCCAGCAGTCATGCCAGTAGTGGGCACATAACATTTCAAGGCAATGCAGTGACCTGCAAAACAAGGAGAGCACAGCCCCAGTGATGTCTGCAGTGATGAACACAGTGTCAGACAGTGCAAGCCCACCTGCTGCCGAGACAAAAGCATTGGAATTTCCAGGCACATTTGTCCCGTGCAAAGGTAATCACCTGCAATAAATAAAACAGCATTGTTACTTTTTAAATAGAAAGCAGATTATGATGTATGAGGCGTCAACTGTCACTGCAATTGTGGCCCAAGTGTTGGAAATACCATTACGGAAGTGCTCGTAAAAGTTTGGCGGGGTTGTAAAACTCTGCCTGCTGTTGCTATCTGCTGTCAAGGTCCCCTCCTTTTTGCACTTTGGACCTGTTCTACTACAAAACATATCAAGAAATACCTTGATGACTGAATAGAAAAGCATGCTGTTAGCGAACACAGAAATCTTGAGTGCAGCAGAGATAGATGTCCAGAGTCCCTGTCTGCTGCAGTCGCTCACAGGAGCTGAACCAGCAGCTTCCAAAGGTGGATAAACCATAAACTCCAGATGCTGACCTGAGAAAGAAATGGCACTGCAAATGTTGGCATGAAGCAGAGAAACCAGTGGAGCAAATCCTCGTGCTCTGGTCCCTGGAGAAATTTTCAGCAGCCTGCAGCCCAGCTCCACTCTGCTCTCCCACCCCAGGCATCACTTCCAGTGCCATGCACAAGTGTGCAGTCCCTGCATCTCCTCCTCCTGAGGGTTCATGTGGTTGTGCTCTGCACTGTGCCACTGTCTGGGAGCATCACAGGGCTGTGCAGAGCCAGTTCAAGCTCTCCTGTCTGCCTGAGCAAGGAGGGAGTCATTGGTCAGTCCTTACTTTGCAGATCTTTGCATGGTGACATAAAAAAGCCCCACTTCTGCAAGTAGGTGTTTGCTACCAGGCCAGACAGCATGCAAAACTCCTTCATAACTGACAGTACACCTTGGTCTGTAGCTCCTTTTGCAGCTTCTGTTCTGAGTTTTTGGAGGACCTAAGAGGCACCCCAGCTCTGCTACAAAAACAGTGACTGTCACGTTAACAGGCACAGTTTTATGGGTCCACTCATGGGAACAACACCGTAAGCAATGTGTCCCTGTGTATTTTTCAGGGTGCTTTAAATCATGCTTCTGGAGCCAAATGATGCTTGAAATCACATATTATAAGCCCATCTTTCAGAGGTTCTTGTTTTGTTTCTAAGTGCAGGTCTAGCATTTTGACTTTTGAACTGGCTATTGCCTGTAATCAAGTGAGCGCCGTTTCTACCTCACTGTCCAATCTAAGCCTTCAAAACGTCCAATTCAAATGTCTGATTAAGGCCCTCGTGGCTGTATTCTGGGCTCCCAGTTCAAACGTGGAATACTGTCTATAAAACTTTTTATATCATCTACAGTAATATTAGAATCATATTCCCTTGACCATCCTTAGAAAAACAGTTCTTGACACACTACTGGGATAAAAGAGGGGAACACATGGTATCAGTAAAAACTAAGTTAACATACCATTCCAAGCAATAACATTACACTATATAGTGTAGCAACAAGCCAAGAAGTAATAATTATTGGGAGTAAGTGGAATCAAGAATTGCCCCCAGTGTTGCATTACGCTCCTTTCAGTGGAAGAACTTCAGGCACACAGTATATAATAACCAGTCCCATTGTCAATATAAAAAGGTTGATACAACCTTATATAAAATCTCTCTTTTCCCTGCTAAACAGAGCACAGCAGTGATTTGTACTGGGGCTGCTCAGTGGTTTCGAATGTGTCCATGAGTTCAAGACTAACGGGTCAGTAGTGTTTGTCATGATGCTTTCTCATGATGGCAGTCCTCTTTGGCTGGCTAAGGTCCTCATCTTGGGCTCTGTTGCCTCTTCCCTGTGCACTCTGGGGAATTGTCCTGCTCCTCTGCTGGCTTCCTCCATCAGTCCCAACTCATGTAGCAGGAGATGAGTATCACCATGTCCTTCAAGAAAGGATGTTGCTCTTTGCTGAAGTTCAGGATGGTTGAAGCCAGCAGAGCATATGCCCTGAAGACATTGCCTGGGACTTGAGGTGGGAATGAGGAGTGCTCCTGGCATGCAGCAGTGAACAGGTAGGCATCTGTGTTGCCCCTCTCCCACCACCATCTTCCCAGTTACTGCTGTTCCTTCCCCACCCTTCAGACCTGCCTGGAAGACTCCCATCCTCAGCTGGCCAACCTGCAGACCTCTTGCCCATCTTCATGGAGAGTAGTTCAACAAGCCCCTCTGTGATCCCTCAGAGCTGGGGATAGAGACCCCAGCTCCGCCACAGCAGGGTGATTCAGCCAGCCCCCCCTTTCCTGATCCTCCCTCTCCATGAGTCACAATTTCTCCTAAGCCATCCAGTTGCGAAAGGGATGATCCTGATGTGCTGGCCTGTTCCCCAGCACAGCCTCTCTCTGGGAGACAAAATGGGAAAGGGGACTTGTGCCTCATCCCTGCTTTCCAGGGCCAAGGAGTGCCCCCAAAACACCCTCTTCTTATATAGCTATGAGGGATAACAGAGGTTTCTCCTCCCCTCTCACTTGTCCACATGCACCCTTGTTCTAATTTACCCCTTTTTAAACTCTGACGATTTTTTTCACCCTTGAAAGAGAAAAGCAGGGTTGGGTGGCGGGTGGCTGGGGAAGCTGACGTGCACGCCAGGAATGAAGGCTTGGGTTTTTCAGGTACAGCTTCAACAGCTTGGCAAAGCCCTCATCCTCTTCCCTTCCTCCTCCCAATCACCCCCTCCTGATTTGAGCAATGAAAAACAACTTCCTGTCAATAAACACGAACAAAAGCTTGGACGCATCTTCAAAGTGATGAGTGATGTCAAAAGTATGTTTCGGAGCACTTTGAATGTTACTGTAAACTGAAGGGAAATGATTGTTCATGGTGCTTAAGTGTTCAAGAAGTTTATAAATAACCACCACAGGTCTGTGAGAGTTAGTTTTGCCATGAGAAAAAATGCAATGGAACAAGGAGGGAGAGAAAGAAGAGAGGAGAAGGGCCTAAGAGGGGAAATAAATAGAAATCAGGTACAAAACCTGGGGAATGGCATGAATTTTAAAAGCTTAAATTTAATTCATGAATGCAGCATCCTCGCCATGCCCTGTGTGAGCTGGGTCTGCCTTTGGGAGACTGTCTTCTCCCAGAGCCTGGACAAGGGGCTGGTGGAGCAGAGCATAGATGCTAATGCTGGCCTCTGCACTGCCATTGCTGCATAGGACATGGAAGAAGGAAGAAAGCATGCGGTTCCCATTGGTTTCCAAAAGTGAAACCATGTGCTGGAATCCCAGCCAGACGTGCTTCTTGTTATTTTAATGAGAAATTCCATAATTAGTGGCAAAAAATAAAAAGAAGCTACACTGCAAGTGAAAGAAAACCCCTCTCTCCTCTCCAGCGTATGATAGACGCATCAAAGAGATGTGGTGTTTTTACAAACATACATTACTTGACAGGCTATGATGTTCCTTAATCTGTTTGCTTGAGGGAATTAAAAAGAAACATAAAAAAAAGCAACCAAATAAAAATGACATATTTTTTTACTTAAACAGTCCTTGTCTTAAATGGGCAATGCGCTCCCCACCTGTAATTCATTTGTCAGCAGTTAAACATCATTACAACATTAACAGCCAATCTGAATGCAGAAGAGCTGGGCTTTGTACAGCTATAAACTACAGGACATCAAACTGTACTTTATGGAGTAGGGGCCAGTCAGAAGTGACCCCTTCTAAACTTTTACAATTCTCTGCATTCTTCTGATTATAGTAAAGATTTATTTGAACTTTGATATATATGTATTTAAAAAAAAAAAGAGCATTTTATTAAAAACATTTCATCCCAGTTCTTTAGTGAAAGAGGAGAGAAAAGAAATATGTCTTAAGCTGGTAGATTTTATTCATCTTGCGAAGTGGCCGTGGATGGATTTGCTTGGATTCATGTTCAGAAATAAACACGTAGTATTGTATTACATCCCGTTTACACACTTTGTTCTCCAAGCATGTTTGACATCTAATTGCACAACTCCTTGGCTAGCTGGTGTAACATGGAAAGTCCTTGTAAGGGCTTTGCTGAAAGCCAGCTTTTTGGAGAAGAAAAGGTGCTTCAGTGGCTGAATGCTGACGGATGCCCTCTCTCACCTACTCTCTGTTTGCCTTTTTCCCTAGAGCATCACTGGCGCTGTTGGGGAAAGCGTTTAGGAATTCCTGTCTTCTGCTCTCAGAAAAATCCTCTGAAAATCTAATTTATCATTTCTCAATGTTTCAGCTTGCTGCAAAGTACATGGGGCTAATAACCATGAGACATTTTCCAGGCAGTGTCAGAGCAAGCATGGAAAAGATATTAAGGTGGTGCTGCAAGCCGAGCTGTGCAGTCAGGAAAGAGGAAAACACCTTAGGTTTTCCTCCTCTTTTCCAGGACCCTCATGTGCTGCTGTCATGCCTGGCTCAGCACAGATGGCTGCATTTCAGCACTCGGACCCATGTAACAGAGAAAATGTCTCAATGCTGTGCAAGTCCTGCTTCACCTGCTAGGCAGCAATACTCCCCAAAGATGGTGGTGTTTTCTAGCAATAAAAAAATGGGATTTTACACACTCACACGCACCTGTAATGTATGTATACACAAACATTATTTTTTGCAGAAATACAAGTACATAAAAAGGGATGGGATGGGGTGTCAGTGTTTAATGGAATCCTGTTTTAGTTATGCCATGGTCTCAGCTTCCCAGTGTCCAAGGACGGACATCATGTTGTTGTCTGCAGTGGATTTTGGGAAACATCCTCTGAGCAGGGAGTTTGACTTAGGGACAGACACAAGAGGCACCTGAACCATAATTCCAGGGAAGCCCCCAGATCAGACTGCTGGGCTTTTTGGAGGTTGTGCACAGTGGAGAAGTGCTGTTGTGAAAGGTTTTTCCAAGGAAACTTCCCACTTCCACAGATTTGCTGCTTCCCATGAGGAAGAAATGTGATTGTGCTAAAACCTGCAGTTTTCTTCCTTTTATATTTCTTTCTTTCTATTTTATTTTGAAGGGTGGTGGGAGATGAACCTGAAATGAAACACTTCATTTTAGTCAGTTTGACCTGATTGGGGACTATTTCATTCTTTTGATTGGATTGGTTTCAAATCAATTCAGAATATGCTTCAACTTCTCTCAGAGAAAGTGCAGCTTCGGCTCTTTTTCTTTATTATGGCTGTGCTCTCGGGAGGATCTCAGTGCCCAGGAGACAAAGAGCAACTTTTGTGCTGGCTGAGTCCATGGGAATAGTGTTAATCTACGGGTATGGTTTCATAGTCCAAAGAAGAGCATCCATCAATTATAAGATATAAAATGGCCCAACTAGCCAGTATTTCCTCTCAAGCTGGTTATGGGGTCTACATGAAGAAGTATGATAAAAAGAGAAATTATATTAAAATCCATCTCCTGCGCTTTTTTCTGCTACCAGCCACCAGCAATGTAAACATCATGTGCTCTCTTTGTAAGACAAGGCATGCAGGGAAATTAGCTTTAGTAATCTAACGACTTGAAAGTAAGCATTTTGCAGTCATTTCAGGTCCTGTTCTGATCTTCAGTATTTCAAACCACCTACATATCATGTCAGTTCTGACATTTCTATATAATATAACTATTTTTTTTCTGGACAATAGTCCTGGAGCCTCATTTGAGATTTCAAATTTTTGTGTCATTTCAAAGCACAGAGCAAACACTGAAACGTCAGACATTCTCTAGCAACAGCAGCTCAGAGTACTCTTTCC
>NW_009648533.1:10593-51087 GCF_000708025.1 Charadrius vociferus
TTCCCTCCAGTTAACTTCTGGGCATGACACTTTGTGGCTGAGATAGGGAAGACAAAGAAAAGCTGGAATGAGCCACTAATTGCTGATGTTTTGGTGCTGAAGAGCTCAGTGGGAACTACTTTGAATAGTCTTTCTTCTGTTTGTTGGCCAGCTCCCTCCAAATTTCTTTAGGTGCTTTCTTTAAAATGGTTCTGTTTTCCTCAGTAAAATTTAAAGCACAAATCAAATGGACAGGTTGTCTGTCTTCTGTTCACATTTCTCTACAAAGAACTGGTGTGTTTTGAAATGGAAATGTCTTGTCCTAAAAATGCTGAAACCCAACCTATTTTCAAAAGCACTGTTCTCCTGTGGTTTTGAAGTCCAAACAGCTGAGAGGATGCAACAAATGGTGCTGGATAAAGCAAAAGACATTATGTTTTAGCAAATTAAAATAACAAAAGAGGGAGTCATGAGGTTTTATTGAGTGAATAGGGCAGATCTGAGAACATCGCCCTGTTTTGTCCAGGATCCCTGGTCACTTTGCAGCTTCTGCAAGGTGCAGTACAATTACACAGTGGAAAAGATGGTTTGTCTACTCAAGGATCTATGACATGCTTTCTGTAAGCGTTTTACAAAGTTTCCATATTGCCAACATGGGTGTCAAAGAGGTAACTTGAGACAAAGCTCCCCTGAATGTTTTACTCAATGAAATTTGCTAGAAGAAATAACAGTGCATGCTCCTGATCCGCCTTCTGCCCAATCTCAGGGCAGGCATTGTTCTCCCACAGCAGCTAAGATATCTCCTGTAGATGGACTTTGCAATAAAACCTCTAAAAGGCACAGCACAGGTGGTTTCAGCATTTGCTCTGAAGCTTGTTGCTGAACCTTGACAAATCTTTCTGCAAGCCTGATCCAAGCATAGAGTAACCTCTGTGAGGAAAGATCTATTGCTTTGGACCAAAACCAGGCAACATATCATCATTTTGGAGCCCCTGACCTACCCACACTCTAGGCTGGTTTTGCTGTGGGGTTTTGGTATTGTAGACCCACAGGATCGTGCAGGCTGGAAGGGACCTCCAGATGCCATCTGCTCTAGCTTCCCCACCCAAAGTCTCAGGTACAATTTCTCTAGAGGCACAAAGTTTCTCCTCAGGCTAGAGTTCCCTTCTTCCTTCTGAGACTGTTTTTTGACAGGGTTTCTTCTTTCCTCTCTTTTTAATGTTCTTACCAGTCACACAACGAATAAGTTCTAAAAGCCTGAGGTTTTTGAATATTTATTGTAAGCTGGATTGAAGCCTTGATGACTATGATGCATATAAAAGAGCAGAGGAAACAAGAAATAACAGGTTTGGTTGCCATAACAAAGGATGATCCAATACCTTGAGATCTAAAAATAGTTTCTCCATATTAACCTCTCCATGGTATCTGTTCAAGGATTGCTGCTATTATTTTCTTAAGCATCGTCAAGAGAAAGGAAGGAAGAATTAATTCATGCTACAGAGAGCAGAGTTTTGCCCTGAATGCCAGCTGGAGCAGTGAGCACACTAGTCAGGTAGAGAAGCTGGGCTGAGGAGTAGAAGGATGGGTTTACACTTAAATATCTGGGCTGAGATCTGGAAAGGTTCAGCTCTGTCTTTGGCTTTGTCCCGTGCTCCTCACATGGCATCAGACTGATCCTTTCTGCTTCTGATTCCTTCTGGGCTCTTTCTCCTCTAAATGTTTGGCAGAAGTCTGAAGGCATCTCTGTGCATAAGACTATTACCAAAATACTCTTCCAAAGTGTAGTCTTACTCCAGTCTTGCTAGTCTCAAACAAAAATCCAAGGAAACACTTTTGAAGATCTCTGACCCACAGCATGTCTGACCTCATGCTCTGTGTGGTGCTCACCAGCCTTTCTTAGTAGCTAGAAAATAGCTGGGGTTTTCCTCCTTTGCTGAAATTTTACAGTGAAACCAAGGACAGATTCCAAGCTGTCGTGCTGTGTCCCTACTCCATAGCTGGAATTTGGTCAGCTTCTTTTTTTCCCTCTGACAAAACACACAAAGTTGGGAAGGAAGGGGAGACTGAGATGTCCGAAAGTTTCAATTTTGGAAAACAGTTGCCTACATCTGAACCTCTCCAGAGGTATGCTGACTGAGAGTTTGTTTGCCCAGAGCCCCCATGAGAAATAGAATGAAGAGGTTGCCAAGACATGGACAGATTCAACTCCTTCCCTGGGCAGAAGGACTGATAATTGCCTTCTCCTAATGATATCTGCAGGCTACAGAGCTCTTGAGAAGCTGCTTTGCAAGAACCAACAGCTCCATCCCATTGCTTTAACACTCACACTCACAGAGCTCAGATTTGTGTGTTTCAAAGAATGACCCTCCCTTTCTCCCTCTCTTATGAATAAATTGATTAGATAGTTTCCTGCTTCATTTTCTTCCAACTTCTGAATGTCTCTGTTATTTTCTTTCCTTTTTTTTTTCACTGTAAACACACAGAGAAATTGGCAGAAGTACTATTGGTGTAATGTAATCACTGTCAATAGCACTGTACTCTTGAAACCCTATCCCAGTTTGCAAATCTGCCCAGGTGAACCTAAGGGCTCAGTGCAGGCACATAACTGCACTCATTCAACCACTGAACTAGCAAAGAGGTGGGCAGCTGGGTCCCCAGAGGTGACCAGAGCACCTCCTTCCATACCAGAGCACATAGACCAGGGCTGGGGTCTTTTCCCAGTTATTTTGGATATATCTGCTAAAAATATTATCAATTCCTATTTCTGAAGTTCATACCATAGCACAGCCAACCACATACTTCTGGAAGGTACAGTTTATTTGGAGAGCAGAAGGGCCTCTGGATCTGCAACTGCTATAATCTCACAGGATATTTTTCTCTTTTTTTAACAATAAGTGGGAAAGTCTCATTAACTTAGCCTGACAGTTTCTGAGCTTTTGAGGTATCCCAGCATCTTATTCTGTGAAGACTAGAAACCCTGTTTCTGTGAAGACTGGGATTCTTTCCTAGCACTAAAAGACAGAGGTTATTTTTAGTGGACCACTGAACTGACCAAGGTCACGAGAAAATGGAGATAGATGGGAAATATTGGTTAAACACTTGTTATGGGAAAACACTTGAAGGTGAACCCAACCTGCTCTTATTTCTTAGGTCTGCATAGTCCTGGTCTCCTTAGCTTTATGTGCTCTGGATCTAGTGTTGGTGCATGTGGAGTTGGTGGGGATTACCTTGACCATGAACTTTACCACTGTATGCAAGGACCGTCAAAAAGGTCAAAGAATCACCAACCTCCACTGCTGTTCTGTCCCCTTCCCGTCCCTGGGAAGGACTCCCAGACTGCTCCGATCTGCTTCCAAGAGACACTGTGCTCAGCTGATGGTTGCTAAATAGATTTATGGAAGAGAAGAGCACTCCAAACACTCTGTTATTGCTGTTTCTGCTCATCCATCGTGTTTTGTATAGTATTTTAAACAGAAGTATTCCTATTACAGCTGAAATTTCTGCTTTTTCCTTAAAATGAAAGCTCTGATTTCACTGTTTTGCATTAAGCTGCATGTTGATTTCTTACTCTCTTCAGGTAAAAGGAGATGATAAATTTCAAATTACATTGTACAGGCCGGAGATCAAACAGGGAAACTCCTCATTCCATTCACTTAGGAAGGTCCTTGAAAGCTGTTCCTGGAATACTCTGCAGTTCTGTCAGCTCCTGACAGTAGATACTTGGGCATGTGTATGCAATCACTGTTATACCATAAAGAGCCAGGAGGTCACCCAAGAGGTGCAAGAACGCTTTAGTCTGGCCACAACTGCTGAGGTTGAGAAATCCACACCCCCTCTTCTCTTGGTGGTTGGCAGGACCTGTGCCGGAGTCTCACTTCTGCTCCAGCACAAAGAGACACTCAGGTAAGACTGCACGCAGCTGGCAGATGTTAGAGGCACATCCACAACATCCCAGGCTTTGGCTCTGAGGTAAGAGTTAGCTAAAAAGTGCAAGGTCTGCCAGGAAATAGCTGCCTTCATCCTTTCTCTGTTTATTAGGTTCTTTTCCTACGCATCTCCTCTTGACAGCTGTAATTATGGGAATCTGCCTTTCGACAACTGTTATGCATTTCTTTTACACTGAGTGTATCTCAACATAGGTGGGAATTGGGCTGCTTTGAGCTTCCTTTGCTGAAAATGAAGTCAATGCCATTGGGTAACATTGATCTGTAGCATAGTCAGGTTGAATTTCCCAGTTTGGAAACAACAGGACACACCTAAACTGAGCAATGGAGCATGGTTTGCATGGCCTTGAGCTGGGCAGTCCAGGAAGGCAATGCTGGGCTGGAGTGTAACCCAGAGAAGCAGACAGTTGCCCAGTTCGGGTGTTCAAAAACTACTACATCACTTCCCCGATGGTTTGACTCTGTGCCAGCTGTGGCTCTTCTCGTTGAAGAGTTATATTGTGTGGAACCACCTCCACATCCCTCCAGCAATGATGTAGACATGCCTTGAAGACAGTTTGGCTGACACGTCTTCCCTCCCCCTTGCTGGGAATACCACAGGTCTGTTGCAAAGCAAGTTGGTCAGCGGAAATCTCTACCACCACAACATACACTCCAGATAGACAAACCACATCTATGTCTATCCACAGCTCTTTCCAGAATTCCTGGATTCCACTTTTGAAAAAAAGAATAGGTTGGGGGTTTTAGTGACACCAGAAAACCCTCAATGTGCCAGCAAGTGGAAGTGAGTCCTCCAGGACCAGTGTGGTCCCTGGATTCCCCTCTCCCCAAACATCATCTGCTATATAGACATGAAGAGAGCTCTATGGCAGAAGTGATAACCACATTGCTACAGGCTTCTCCTGCTTATATTCAAAGCCAAGTTTCAGTCTGATGTATCTGATGCCATGACATGGAATAATGTCTGCTTGAGAAAACTGGGCAACTGTTGGCTGAAGAAAAGAAAAATATCTTTCAGATATTTTATAATCCAAAAAACATGGTTCTCAAATGAGCTTTTTCCAAGCACATTAGTGCTACAGCCATTAATAATCACAGAACTCGAAGGAAAAAAAAATCAGCTGGAAAAGAGTTGAAAGGGAAACCTATTAAAATAAAAAAAAATAAAATTCCCCAAAATAGATGCAGTTTCATTTCCAATTTTTTGTTGTTTTTTTGAGTTATTTTTTGCTGTAACTAAAACTTTCAGTGACCTAATAGTCCTTTTAAAAGACAGCTGCACAGAATAAAAAAGGACCATTTTGTTCCTCTTGCATTGTTCCTAACAGCAGGACCCATTCTTCCTTCTCCTGATTGAATGCTTCCCAGAGTGTCTAGACATGTCGCCACCACCACTGAGGAGCCGAGAGATACCAGAGCTCATCCGAGGAGCTGTACAGGCCAGTTAGCTGTCCTTCTCCCCCTCCAGAGTCTGAGACTTGGGTGAAATTCCAGCTTATGAGCAATGAGATTCCTAAAAATAAGCTTCTGTGTTGTTAATTTTTAGGTTGTGCTGGGGTCATATTTTCTACCCCCTCTTCTTCAGCAGTGGGAAGTTGAGATTTCTGCAGAAGAATGGGGCTTTCTGAGCAGGGCTTTAGATGGCAGCACCAAATTCTTCATGCCTGGTGACCACATAGCAGAAGTTCACAGGGCAAACTGGCTCATACCTCCCCAGCTGCTCACCTCCCCTCCAGCTTGTGAGCCACAGCCAAGCCTGGAATAGCTTTGTCTGCCTTCCAGGGAGGGTCGAGGTGCATGTACCTGGCCTTACGCTCCACATGTTTCCAACGTTTACACTGTGTGAGTTGTTTTGCCACTTTATTTCTATCACTTTGTCTCTACTACTTTGTCCTACTCCTGCTCCCACCTCGCAGCACCCAGTAGCAGCCACTCCTCAGTGAGAGACGTGGCATGGCAATTCTCAGTCTCTGCTGTCTCCGATCAGGACAAACTGATGGTCCAGTTCCCCGCTTCACGCCAAATGAGTGTTAGCACATCCATCCCACAGCTCATAGCTCATCTCCAGTCACGCCCTTGGATCCTAACGATCCTGTGTACTAGGGCAGGAACTGTCTTGCCGACAATTCAGAGAGCACTCGAGACAATAGGAGTGCTACTCAAATAATAAATAGCAGTACTAATAATAGCCCTTATCCTTGCATCCCCCTGCAAGCCACTCTAATTCACTAGCACTTGGCCAGGGCCTGTAATCAGTCAGTTACAATCTATTTCAGTCCTGTGCAGAGGGATCTGGCTGGGTTTCCCGGGCTTCAGTTGCTAACATGACTCATTCCCAGCTGATCGTTTAGTGGCTTCAGCCAGGTGCTTCTGGGACTCAGTGTCCTCAGCCCTGCTGCTTTCCATAACGAATTGATGTTTCGAGGCCAGGAGGCAGAAATGAAAGGGTGGTGAGGAGCACACCCAGCAGGGCTCTCCTCTGCTGAGAAATAAGCGTCTGTGAGCCCTTGAGAGAGTATTCTGGAGGTAAGGATAGGAAAGAAGGGGGTGAAAGTCTTCAAGCTGGGTTTCTGTGGGGCTGAGGGAAAGATGGAGTCACAAAAACCTTGGGGAGATTTCTTGTGGTCCTGTCTCTGCAAGAGCCGGAGGAAGGATGTGGTGGAGGAATGACATCTATGACAGGGTCTAGATGATGAGATTGGCTGTAGCTGAGTTGCAGCGTGCAGTATGGGAAGGCACGGCCAGATCTCAGACCTGCTTCCTTCCCCAGGCAGCATGGGACTGTGACATAGCAATGAACAGTTGGTTGGCGGCAGTAGTGCCTTTTCTTGTGTGAAGGGGAAATAGCATAAAGAGGTTGGGCCTGCTCACATAAATCACTTCCTTGGTCAAAAATAGAGCTGGAATACAGCCAAATCCTTGGAGGGATGGAGCCGAGCACTGGTCCTAGCAGCGTGCATGGCTCAGCGTGGTGCCCTTTGCAGACTCACAGTGGGAAGAAAGTGGCCAAAGCCCTAGGGGTGAGCCCTCACAATGTGAGATATGTCCAGGAGGAATGGACACAGGATATGTCCAGGATATGTCACACCAATGTCTGTGAGGTCACCGCACATACACGTTTCTGCTGCCAGAGGCAGCATTAACATCCGTGGGCATGTCTCCAGCACAGAGATGCTGCAAGTGCTGTCTCCTGCTGAGCTCTGGTCATCTGGGCTTGGAAGAGCAGACCTGTGAGCATAAAAAGCGGGGAAAAAACGGGGGGACAGATCATGTGTGAGGGGTGCAAGCAACTCCAGTTTGTGACTCCAGTCCAGGACCCTCCATTCTGGGGAAACGTAGGGGTGAGGAGGGGTATTCTCCTTCCTGTCCAAGCACTTTGCAAACCGCAATGGGATCCCAGCCCCGCAGGTGTCTAGGCAAGCTGCACTTTCCAACGCAGCCTGGAGCAGAGGAGCAGAGGGCTTTGAAATGCACTCCAGTGGGGACTTCAGCCCTGCACCAGGCTCCAGCAGGATCACAAAGCCAGGTACTCAGACATGTTTTCCAAACCCCATAGCAATCCCCATCTCACGGAGGGCCATATGGCTCTTTTATATATCAGCAGATCTTTCCAAGAGCTTCACTCTTGTCCATGGGAGACAAGTCCTGGACAGTCCTTTCAATTGTAGCTATCTCACCAGTGTCGGAGCAGAGAGGCACCACGGCTCCCATTGCGCAGAGGATGGAAAAAGGGGAAACCTTCCCTGGCACCTCCCCAAATTCAGCTTCTTTCGTTTTTTACAGACAAAGTAAATGCTGCAGGTTACAAATGCCAGCTGAGCAAGAAAGGGAAGGGGTTGGAGGATGCACACCATACAAAAAAATGGTGCTCACGTTGGTCTGTAAAAGGCAAAGGTGAAAAGAAAGTGAAGCTGAACTGAGATCGTAGTGCAGAGCTCTGGGCAGGGAGAGAAAGGAAATGTGGTCCTAATTACTTGATAACTATCCCACATTTCACAAGTCATTTTAATGGCCCAAATGGATTGCTTTCAACCTCAGAGTTAATGCTGGAGTGATAGGGATAGAGTTCTCTCGCAAAGGGACATATGGTGCCAGAAAGCCCACTCTGAGAAGAATATTATTATCTAAAATGACATTAATACATCCTGTTATTCCCTCGCCCCGTATCATGTGCAGGGAAGGGACCATGCTGTTAAAATGTCAGCATTCAGGCAGCATCTCGGCACAGAGCAAGCACAGTAGCTGATGTTGAGTGGTCAGTCTGGCAGCCCTTACAGCTAGTGTTGAAGCAATCCCCACTGCTCTGGGTAAATCCTGACTCTTCATGGGCAGTACTGATGAGTCACGTGCTCCACCGGCAGGCATAACCCAGAGCCATCCATCTACACTGTGCTTCCAGCTGAACTGAAGCAGGGATGGGTAGTATTGGAGGTTGGTTGAACCACCAGCTAGAGGTTTGGTCTAGGGTTTCTCTCATCTACTGTAACACCTTTGTACCCAGCTATGCTGCTTTGCAGACAATGGCAGCTTTCTTAGGCACTGGAAGATTATTGCTTTGTTGCCATAGCTTCTGGACACTTTACAATAATTGGAAACAAGCTATGGAAAACTCAATAAACAGCGGCTGCTGAAGCTCACTGAGTGCCTTTAAAAACATATTATTTTTCCTTCCCTTTTCCCTTATGTTTTATTGGATTTTAAGCGGGGAGGTGAGAAATCGGGTAGATATTCTCCCAACTTTCCCCACTTAATGAGTGTCTCTGCTCTGATCTTATGGCTTAGCTGCTAAGGAAATAAATCAGAAAAAGGAAAGGAAATACAAGCTTTGGGTTTTCCTCTGCTAATTATGGAAAAAAAAAAAAAAAAAACAAACCACCAAAATTCCTCCTTGTTTATTATGCACAGCACTGGTGTATAAGAAAGTGATTAAAGGTGTGATGGTCTTTATTGCTCAGATACCTGGCCTGCTCTGCAAAATAACTTGGTTTTTTTTTCGAGCAGGACCCTGAGCTGTCTGCCCCTCTCATTGCCTTATGAATGCTCTCATGAGCAAATTCATCCCTGGTGTTACTCTGCTGACAGCGGCAGTCACAGCATAGAAGGATTTGGCCTCTAGAAGGCTCCAGGCCAGATGTTGGTCTTTCAATGCAATAACTGGAAGAACAAGTCTCGTTACCAGTTGGAAGCTTGTTCAATAAAGTTGATGGCTTTGTTCTCTGCTCTAATGTGAGTACCTAACATACCGTCGGTGCAGATTACCTCATATTCCCCCTCCACACTCCCCCCTTCTGCTTTTCTAATATATCTCCTAAGCCTGTGTTGGCTTGTATCTCCTGGTGTCGTTTGTACTGAAGTCGAGCAGCAGTACGAAGGTGGATGACCTCATGGATGTTAGGAGTGAGCTTTACTAGCACACTTGCCTTGGTAGCACAAACCAGCATGTGCTAAATCCATTTCCTTTCTCATGCAGCAGACTTGCATGCATCAGTTTTAAAGGTTTGTACTTCATTTTCAAGCCTAAAAGCTGACATGGTAGAAAACGCATCAATTCTTTTTCTTTTCTTCATTTTCCCTGCTTATAAATGGAAGCTGATGTTTTCAGTCCCAACCTGCCTGAACACAGAGAGCATTATACCAGTGCACATGTCGCCACTATGAATTCACAGCATCACTGCTCCATGCTGTGCCTTGGCTATGCTTGTTACCAACCACTGCTCACTGTAATGATTATCAGCGATAAATTTCAAATGTGTTGGGATCCAGTTAACAGGAAGTTTGCCTGGGCCTTGCTGAGGGAGTTTGTTGTTTCAGTTGGGTCTCTTCATCAGTTTCTGAGATCTGATTGTCAACGCCCAGCAGTAGAGGGATGGAGGTAGCTCTTGGCTAGGGAACAATGTCTTAATTTGGGAGTGGAAATTGCTGCTCACAGCATTACGCTGGGCTATATAGTCTTCTCAAGGACACAGGTAATGCAGTTCATATTAAACAAGTCTGTTCTGCACTGTATCATCTCAATTACGCCCTACAGCTGTGCCAAAGTTGTAGCCCTGTACCCAAAACCCACCAGAGTAGCTTTCCCACCCAAGGCAGAAACACATACTGCACCACATATCTAAAACATCTCAATTCAGCCCTCTTGCATTTTCCTGGGACCTCTTGTCCCACAGTGGAGATGAGAAGTGTCTCTCACGGTCTGACTAGCCTTCCAGAGATTCAAGCCAAGCCTATCTCTTCTGCTCATGAGTTTCATCAAGGACTCATCAGAATGAAATAAAAAGCTCAGAAAGCTGTCTTGGTGGCCAAATATGGACTCCCAAGTTGAGGGCTATAAAATTGCATATTACTTGCCAGATGTACTGACAAAATGCATGATCATGTTGAGTCAAATTTCCTTCTGGACTCTGCATAGGAGAGGGATTGCTCCTTGGGAGAAATATTAGTTCAAGGACATCCAAATGAAACCAAATGGATTCTTGAAAAGTTTGGAGCCAAAGTCCCATGGACAAGTTTGAATTGGATTTCTCTGCACAAGATTAGGTTCAATTTTGAAAATCTACTCTCAAATTCCAGACCAAGAGAAGGAAAGCTCTGGGATTCATTTGCCATACACTTCTTGCAGAACTACCGAGCAACTTGACGTGCAGCAAACCAGATGTTCCCTGCAGAACTCATGCATGTGCAGAGTATGCAAGCCAAACTAAATTGAGATGTTCTCCAAAAGTCCAGCTGTGATGGAAAAGGTACCACAAGATGCAACTTAACATGCTGTTCAACTTGCAGGCTGATAAAGGCAAACAGTGTAGAGCTGCATGCTTTATTCTTAACCACCCAGTGTGGTTAAGAAGCACTCTCTTTGCTGAGAGTGCATAAATGCTATTCTGTGAAAAAGTTTGAAGATTAACTTCAGATTCATGGTATTATGGGAGGCAGTGATAGAAATGATTACTGGTTCTCAGAGAATACAGACCAGGAAACAGCCTTCCTACCTGTTCTGTGAGAAATGCTGATATTTTTGAGAACAAGAAAGTAAACAAAGAAACAAACAAAAAAAGCATTTTGATGTGGAATCAAAGTCAAATTGAATCAGAATTTCACCAAAAACACCAGCTGAAATCTGCAGGGGAAAAAAAAGTTCTGTTTCAGTTGAATTATGACACTGTATTTAATTATTTTTTTCTAACATCCTCCATCCCCAGTAAAAATACAATTATCTCACGTTCTAAAGAAACCTGGAATAATTATTTTTAACACAAAAGATGGAACAGCTCAGCAATTTGGAAACATTACATGACAGGTATCCAGAACTTCATTTTAAAAACCTTTTATGGGAAACAGCTCCATTTTCAACAAATCAGTTAAGAACAAGCAAACAGTGCTTCCCGGAGGAAAATAAAACCAAAACCAAACCAAACCAAACCAAAACCAAACAAACAAACAAAACCAGAAAACAAACAAAACCCCCAAACAAACAAAAACCCATTTCTTCGATGCTCAATACATAACTTGTTTTCCTGCTATGCCTACATGAAACTCCTGCTCTATCAGCTGTTTGTGGGCCTCAAATGGGCAATGATCTTGCAGGTGTTTGAAGGGATGCCCTGCCTTGCAGTGCTCAGATCCATTCCCACAGATGCTTTGCAACACTACATATGTAATTCAAACATGTCCAGTTCAAGTTGCATTGCTCCTTTTGTCTTGTTCAGACCAGTGGGATGGCTCTGACACCCATTTCCAGTCCTGACTTCTGGTGGAAAGCAGCAGACTGGGACTGTTTAACCCCTTTTTGAGACCAGTTCTCCTCTGTAAACTTATGTCTCTTGTGTTTCCCATCATTGTTCCTTTTTTGCAGTTTACCTAATTTAGGTGCATTTCCCACCAAAGTGCCTGAGGAGCCATTGGCAGGTAGATCAGCTGTTTAGAAGTATTAAGTTTTTTTAAAGCAAATGCATCCTTGGTTTCTCTGCCATCTCCCTGGTTGGCCACAAGTGCCTGGTTCAGCCCATGCCTGGTGGCATCAGTGTCAGAGCAGGGCAGCTCACAGGGCAGACTGACAGCAGCCACCAGCATAACCACATGCTCAAAGCTTGGTGGTTTAAATTTTTAATAGCAATTTCTCTCTCTCAGTCTCAATCTTAATCTCTCTCTTTCCCCCCTCCCCTCCCCCCGTTCAATAAAAATGATTCTGGAAACACAAATCAATTATTCCCAGATTTCAAATGCTGGCACCACTCCTTGTGCAGCTGTGAGCACAGCCTTTAACCTCTTCGGTATTTTAGTGTAAATGCCTGCAGTGAGGGAACTAGTGCTTTTTGTGTTTCGTGGTTCAGCTGCATGCCCAGCCCCAAGCTCAGGAACCACTGTGGTCTCATCTCTGAGAGCATCCCACTCTGAGCCCGTGCTTGTCTCATCTCTTTGCAATGGGCTGAGCCAAAACTCCAGGGCACCATACACTGAAAAGTTCAGTCCTATACCCAAACCTTTTAACTTTATTTTTTTCCTCTTATTTCATGCTTGTGGAATTGAGTGGGAAATGGTTTTGTAGCCACTCAGGGTGAAAAATGTCTCCCGAGAGTGAAAAAATATGGTTGCTCCATTTGATGATCAAAGTTACACATTTTCTTGATGGCCACTAAGACAAATGAGCAGTCCAAAAATCCGAGCTGTCAGGACACCCATGGGGGACCTGAAACCTGAACCTTTGCCACCTTCCAGGAAGGAATCTCAGCCAGGATTCACTTGATCTAGTAGGTCCTCGAACAGCCAAGGGGTATCCTGCATAAAGGCGCCTTTGGTGCTGGCTTGAATTTGTATGATTCATATCAAAGTGAGGTGTCGGGGGCATTTCTTGTGTTGGCTCAAGGGAGAAGATGTCCCACATACTCCTTCCCCACTCAAATGCAGGTTCCCAGACTGAGGCACTACAGGGAGCCACGGATTGTGGGTTTTCTTTTTCTTTTTGCCTAATAAATAATTGCGTTCTCCAGCATTCAAATCTCCAGCTTGGCAGTCAAAGGCAAAAATATGATCTTTTTGGCAGGAGATAGAAATTAGCAGAGCAGTACCTGAAAATAAAGTGCTGATGTTTTAGGGAGAGCAGTTCATCATCAGAGACAGGTCACAGGAGGAGCTGGTCAAGCCCCTGGTTTTCTGAGCTTCCTCACTGCCATGTGATGCAGCACTGTGCAAGGGCTCTGCCAGCCAGCTTCGGGCAAGCCAAGATGTCCCAAATGTCATTGCAGAGGCTGGTGGAGAGAAAAGAGCATGTCCTAGAAGGAGCGTGGCTCCAGCAGAGGAGACTGGTGTGGGATTTTGGCTAAGCTGCTCCTATTTCTGGCTGGGGAAGCTGTGCTGCATGGCTGGAGACTTTGCAACCCCATTAGATGCCTACCTGCTTGCTCCAGCTGATGCAGAGTCAGGGGATGGATTGTTTTCTCTTTGCCTGCCTCTTGTAGACTAGGTGAGCATCCCTTTCTGGCCTCAAAGCCTACAGTTTGGAAAGGAGAGGCCACTTCTCTTACCCATCATTTGCCTGGCTGCCTTCAATAAACTGGTTTGAGCATGGACATGGTTTTCTAGCAGCAAGCTGAAAGCAGCACAGAGCTGCAGAGGCTCTAAGCCTGTCAGTGGGCTGTGGAGAAAGATAGGTCAGAGGAGGTAGGCAGGGAGACGAAGTGGATTGAGAAGATGAATATAGACAGGTTTGAACTGACCATATTATATGCCTCAGTGGCGTAAAAATTGACTGATTTAATATCTGGTGGAGGCAGCAAGTGTGCAATGGCCAGCTCTGCAGGGCTTGGCTGTGCAGATGCAGTGGCTATGCCCCGAATTTTCCCAGGGACAGGCTTGGTACCCTCCAGCTGTGAGTGAGATGGAAATCAAGTACCTCTGGAGGATAGGACATGCGTTTGATGTATCCCTGACCCCTTGGCGTCTGCTCTTCTCCCATGCTGAGGCCTGACAGTGAGGCTGGACTACAACCCCCAGAAATCTGCACAAGGTTGTCATGTCAGAATAAACAGCACTCACCCAAATATATGAAGTGCTAATGACCCTTGTTGGCTTTACTTGAGGGAACAATGTTGTCTCAGCAATAAATCGGCTTCCTCTTCATTAAAGCCGTCATCTTGGGAATGCTGGTTTTGAAAATAATGCCCTCATCTCCTCCAGCTACCTGCCAGGCTCTGAACACCAGAGGGCTTTTTATAAAGGCATTTTAAAAAGTATGTCCCAGAGTCCTTTGCTTTTGGAGAGGTCTGAGTTTGAAGCAGACACATAATGGGAGCAAGAGCAAATTTTTCCTTCAGTTACTTCTTTTTTTATATAATTATTTTTAGCTTGGTCCCAGGTCGCCAGGTTGATTGATTAATTGCTGGTGGAATGGGAAAAAAAAAAAAAAGAAGGAATAGCCTGCAAATTTGAGAAGACACCAGAGGATTTGGAGAGGGAAGGGAGGAAAGGCGATCCGCATCACAAAGCCAACAAGGGGAATTTGCCCTGTAAACAATTTTTTATATTTTTTAATGGTAGATGGTGGAGTTGTAAGAGTCTGAAGAAAGAACAGGGAAAATCAGATTCACAGCCAAGTCAGCCACAACAAGGGACCAGAGTGATCTATGAGGAAGAACCAAATGAAAACTGAAAGTTTCATCTGGAAGGAGGGGAAAGAGGGATGTCTAAAGAAAATATGGGCTGAAAGACTGGGAATTAGAAAAAACAGCAAATGATAAATTATGAGTGGCACCTTGGAAAGGATCACGGGCTGTAGAAAGAAAAAGGTCAGCAGGTAGCAGGGGGTATTATGGATCAATATTTATACATGTGCCCTTGTTGTGGTTTAACCCCAGCAGGCAACTAGAACCAAGCAGCTGCTCACTCACCCCTTCCTTTTCCCTCCCCAAGAAGGGTGGGGGGAAGAGGGAACAAAGGGAGGGGAAAGGGAAGAAGAAAAACCTCATGGGTTGAGATAAAGACAGTTTAATAGAAACAATAACAGAAAAGGAAAAATAATAATAACAATAATAAAAATTACATGGGTAACTCTCACCACCCAGTGATTTGGCACCGTCCTGGGCGGTGATCGCAGATTCCCACCCCCTTTTATATACAGAGCATGACATCTATGGTATGGAATTGGCCAATTTCATTGGCCATTCCATCACTCTGTCTATACTTCTATAGGATGATGAAAAAAGTCCTTGAATTGTGTACATATCACTTATCAACAACTAAAACCAATAGGTATTATTGATATGCCTTTCACAGCAATCACCAGAAAGATAATTACCTCTTTCCCAGCCAAAACCAGGACAACCCTCAATGTAGCATACCCACACTCCCACCCAACATGGTTAGGAAGCACTTTTTAGGAGAAAGACCAACAAGGGTGCTTCCCCCGGGTCATGGCGCATGTTTAATCCCCAAGTCTGTAGCCAAAGCACAAAGATCCTTGAGAATAATGGAAAAATAATGAGGTTGAAGTGACCAAACTTCTCTTAATTAGCCTTTCCCTCAATCTCCTGATATTTGCCAAAACATTTGATACGCTACTTTGGCCTTTCTTAGAAATAACTTCTCCAGATAGAGGTGGACATGCTGTGCAATGATGGTTGGCTGGCCTGGTGACATGAAGAGAGTCAGTGCAAAGGACAGAGCTGTGTGAAAGGGAGGTTTTCCTTGTCCAGTGCTCAGCTGGAAGAAATCAATTGATGCTGCCATTGCCAGGAGGTTGGAGAAGATGTTACATGGCTAACCCTTGATCCAAGGGTGGTCTGCAACAGTGGGGACAAGTACAGTGCCCTCTTATTGCACCAGCCCAGCAGCAGAGGCTGGACAAGGCTTGGCCTTCAAGGCAGATGTTGTGCCCGATGGCTTTGTGTGGAGAGGGGCTCCATGTGTCAGAGGCACCTTTGATGCGCAATCTGTTAGAAAACACACCTGAAGTGCTCGAAGGGAAACAGCCAACACATGAGCAGGTCTGGACCTCCAGGCCCTTATTTCAGCACCATTCAGGCTGGGAACCACTGCCCTGGAAGCCTCCTCCAGGTTGGGGAGAGCTTGCACACTTTGGGCAAGGGGTCCCTGGAGCAAATGATCCTGGGTATTTTAGTTCTTGTAAAAAGTATGTGCCATGAATGCCCCATTGTGAATCCCCATAAAAGGCACAGAACGTCTTAAAACACGAGTCAACAAACACACGCAAGTCTTGATGGAAATGCATCCCAGTCAGACAGGTCTGGATCGCATAACTATAAAGGTGTTTTATTTCCTGGAATTCTGACATCAAAGGATGGATTTTCAAGACAAATAGCTGCTATTTTCATTTCTCTGGAGAAATCATATGATGTGATTGACAATTAAGATCAGAAAAAGATTTGATGGGCAAAAGATCAGGAAATAAATCTCCCCACACCACCAAATCCAGGGCTGTTACTGAGAGCTATTCATCCCCGCTCAGCACTATGAGGATCACAGGAATTTGGGACCTAATTTAGGGGTATTTTTTTAGTAACACTAACACAGGATTGAGGAAATTGGGCTTAGTTTTACCTGCTACGAAGCTCCGTAAGTGCTAGAGTGAAGGAACAGATATTAAGCCAGATTCCCTGAAGATGGCACAATGGAGACATGGGCTTGCAGCATACTCTCTTGGACATTTTAACCCTTTGGGGTCAAGAGCTTTTCCCACACAGTGAGTGAACATCACCACCATCCTCCATCCAGATTTTTCAGTGCATGGAAGAGTTACAATAGCTGAAAAAATAGTACCATTTGAGACTGCATTGGGAAGTGGCAGTGACAAACATGCTGGGGCACGCGGTTGCTAGCTGTGATCTGCTCAGGGATGACAGGAGGGAGGGAGAGGTGTTGATTCTAGTCTCAGCCTTCCCAAAAAATCAGGAGGGTTAGCAGGCCTACATTTCTACAGCTGAGCCTTGTCTCCACCCGTCTCTGACCATAGGGGAGCTTGGGCTAGGTTTGACATTGATCGACCATTTTACTCTGACGAAAGAACATTTTATTTCCTGAGACCATTACATTTGTGTGTCACAACTGCATAGTCCAGACTGCTCTGGTAACAGGCAAAGGCATATGGTTTTATTTCTCTGGTAAGCCTAATGGTGTACAGGAGGCAAAGTTATGATGCTGTGTTGGTTTTCCCCCAAGGGAATCCACAGATGGTGCTGAGTCCTGAGGTATGGCGCAAGCTCAACCCAAAGTTGGGTTTGAGTCCTCTGTCCTACTTCAGTCTTGTTTTTAAAGGTCTTTGAGAAACAGCCTCAAAACACGAACAGAGGGTTAGCGGAGAAATACTGTGACAGAGGAGGTGTGACTGCCTGTGATGTTCCTGCTTTCTGCTCTTATTCAGACCTTAGATAGGGACACCGATCTTCTCAGTCCAATGACCAAGTAGTTGGGGCACCCATGTTGAAATTCAACTATGCATGGATCAGAGGACAGGCATGAGAAGTCCTTCCTCCCTCCTGCATCAACCCTCCCTCCAGATCAAGCTCTTGGGCTAATGGTGGTGCTCCTGCCAAGAAAAGGGTGCTCTCCTGATATACCGTCAACTGCCACTTTACTCAGAGCTCTTCCGTGGCCCTTTGATGTGTCCAGATCCTATAGTGACATGGGGATGCTAACGTTGATCTGCAGCCCAGAAATGCTGTCAGTTATACGCTACAGTAACAGGAGTTACAGAAGTACAAGAGAGACTTGGCTTACCTTTCTGTTTACTGTTCATGATCTGGACAGAGTTAGATAAAACTACTTTCAGGTGGAAGACTCTGCCACCGTCACAACAAGCAGATGACTTTCTTTTTTCCTTTTTTTTTTTTTTTTTTTTTTCAAAACCTGCCCAAAGAAAGCATCATTATTTTCTGATTGTTCCAACCTGAATCCAGGAAAGCACCTTAAGCACATGCTTAACTTCTGGTATGTGAGTAATCCTGCTTCTCTTTGGCAAAGCACTTAAGCACATGCTTAATTTTAAATTTGTTCTTGAGCACAGTGAAATGTAAGCTGGTGTTTGAGTGCTCTGCTGGATGGGAGCCAGAGCGCTCAGCACCTTAGAGGGCTCAGCTCCTCAAAGAAAGATGCCATGATTCAAGAAAGCTGTTAACTTTAAGTACTTGCTTAAGTTTCAGGTGTAATGTGGTATAAAGTCTTAACCTGTGAAGCCGTAAGTGAGTAATGTGGACAAATGCCAACCAGAATTGAAGCTGAAGAAAAGTTCCCTCATTGTTTTTCACCAGCACTTCTTGTTCTCTCTTTTTGTGAGCATTTTGCTTCTTTGGAAACATTAGCAGCTCTCTGTGTGAGTTTAAAGTAGCCAAACTGTATCCAAAAAACCAAACCTGGTAAAGATCCTGAAAGTCCCAATTTTTCTACCCACTCAAGGGACAATGACCTCTTTTGTAACTTTGTTATGAAGTCAACATGTACATATATTGCGAAAAATTGATTGTAAATGTTTTTAAAGAAGTAATGAATGTGTATGTGTGTATATATGCACACACACCCCTATATATATGCGTATCTATATATTCCTCTTCCCATAAATACCAGACACTGCTTAATAAGGGATGCAACTTTGCAAGGGTATGGAAGGAAAAAGCCAGCTACAGAGAGCTGTTCTACTACTACTTTAGCCAGTCAGCTACTTCAAAAAATGCCCCTGCTCTTAAGGTTTCCTAACAGTCTCAGCATAAACGTCCCAATGTGAAAGCTTGTCTTCTTGGTGATTTTCAAGCTCCGGTGGTTTGTGAAGCATCAAACAAGTCTCTGGCTAAGATCTGAACATTGCCCATCTGAGCACACATGTCAGTAAAATTTTATGGGGGGGAAATTCCACATTTTAAGGAAAAAATAAAGGAGCGGAGGTTTGGGTCTGGTTCTCTTTAAAAAATGGCAGCTGTTTGAAAGCTGCCTCCAAGTTCAAAATGTTAGAAGCTGGTATTAGGAGCTCAAACCTGGTGTTAACAGAAATGAAGGAATGGATATCACGACCACATATGTGATATTGATGCAAGAGTTGATGGGAAGTCAGAGAGAGAGCTTTCTTGTCGAGATGTAACATACTTGTAAATTATGTTTAGGGTCCTCTTCAGTCTTTCGTCCATAGAGGATAGCTGTCTGCCATTCCCACTGCGTGATAAAAGGCTTTCTCCAGGCCAAGCAGTAGACCTGAGGCGCTGGTGAAGACAGTGATGAGGGAAGAGGGTTGATTTCTCTTGCATGATGGCCACAAGGACATGGAAGAGAGTCTGGTCTGAACTTTTAGCAGAAATCGGAGCATTTTTTTCTCCAAAACAAAACAAACACCATGAATTAAGGTGAAACAAAACTTCTGTTTTAATTAATTCTGGTCTATTTTGGATATCTTCCCAAGTCAGGCCACTTTTAAAAAGAAAAATAACACCAATGAATGAATATTAATGATGAAATAAAATGTTTGAATATTTTCCAAGTGAAACCTTTTCATTTTTAATATGTCAAAGCATAGCATTTTGACACCTAAGAAAATTTAAACATATATTTTTCTCCTTAAAACCCACTGTCTTGCCAAGCCTTAATTCAGCACATGATCCTGCCCCCCCAAATGCATTTTTTGGTGGTAGTAACTGTTCTGGCAATCCTGTTGCTACAGCAGGGGCAATGGTGGGAGAGGAGAGGACTTCTTGTAATATCGGTTGTCCCAGAGATGTGACCCTTGGTAGGACATGGCCACCCTAAAGGCATGTCCTCCTGTGAGAACGTGTCTACTGTCCTCGTAGATGTGTGGAATTTGTCCATAGCACCAGCAGCAAACATCTGCCAACTTGTTCATTCAGGTCTGGATCTACAGCTCAAACCCTCCTGAATACCCAGTTTCCCAGGGAAGAAGGAGCATTTTGTACATATGTTTGCTCTTAACCCCTCTTTTCATAGGAACCTGTCAGAGTTAAGGGTTAATAGGTCTGCAGAACAGCCAAGGGAAATGGGAGAGCCAGCAAGCCCAGGTCTTCGCTGGTGTCTGTCATTGCAGGGTCTGTCTTTCAAAGCCTATATAAATAAACTTCCTAGTAAACTCAGCAATTTTGTCATCATAAAGGCTGGCAGCCTTTCCTGGTAATAAAATAAACTCTAATCATTTCTTCAAATAAAACATAAATAGCAGCAATGCATTCACAGGAGGCTCTGGCCGATTTTGCTTCTCCCCCAGCCCCTCCAGCCACCCCACCATGTGCGTGCCATGCCAGCCCATGATGGATGGAGAAACGCAGGGGCACTCTGCTGCTAAATGCCTAAAAGGAAACAGACCCTATGTCTGCAACATAAATCAGTAATGGGCAAGGAGCTCAAACGAAATCAGAAACCACTCTGATCCTCCTGCCGCGCAGCTCAACCAGATCAAAAATAACTCCTGCCCCATCCGCAGATCCCAAGGATGCTTTCCTTCCCTTTCTTATGCACACCTATTTCCTTACCAGCTCTCTTCTCCTACAAAAAAAGCTCTGATAATCTCAGGAGGACCCTGCTCTTGCCATTTGCCCTCTGTGGTGTGGCTGATTGAAAACCATGCTTTGCAAAAAACATGTTCAATGGACAACCACTGCTCTAACAAAGAAAATCTTGAGTCAAAAATCTATGCCTGTCAGGGATGTCGTAGAAAATTTGCCTTTGCCTGTAGAAAACCAACCAGAAACCAGGCAAACATGAGCAGAAATGACTGCAAAATTGAAAAAGAAAGAAAAAAAAGCACATCAGTCCTTCCTGCACCTTGTGCACCAGAATGCCCTTCTCATTTGAGGCTTGCTCTGCAAGATTTATTGGAGAGCAGAAAAGGGGGATGGAAATGGCAAAAGAAGTTGAGCTATGAACTTTCTATAACATTTTATCTGGTATGGTGTCCATTTGTTTGTTTGAAGGTTAGGAAAGAAACAATGGGTTTATGTGCAGACCAGTGGACATCAGCAGATCACATCTTGTTCTCACACATATTCACTCTGTCCTCAGGAATATGCCTGACCCCTGTTCAATGATAACCCTTCCTTCTGCGTATTCTGACAAGCAGCTCACAACGCAGTCCTGCCACGCACTTCTGCTATATCTCCCTGGACTCCCAGATCATCTGTATCTATACCGCATCATAAATGGCAGTTACAACTGCTATTAAACAGCAACAAGACTCGAACACGCTTGATAGGCATCATGGTGGGGGGTGTGCAGTGACGCTGAGAGCACATCAAGAGTTCAGTTGTGCATCCATTTCAAAAACAAGGACAATATGGTCCGATTTTAGTAACCTCTAAAATAGAGCTGCTGGCTCGTGTCCTAGTGTGGCGTCAGCCTCACCAGATGATAAAAACGTGTCACTTGGGCCGGGTCTCCGGCACAGTCTATCTTCCTCTGCCTTAGATCTAGGCAACAGAAGTTTTGCCAAGCGTTTTGTGTTCAGTGGAGGGGGTTTTTGCAATGAAAAAAGTTTCTGGAAACTTCAGAGCATTTTGCAAAAGTTTGCATAAGTCTCACTGAGCAGCTCAGTTGAGAAATGTTTCTTAAAAGTCTGAGGACGTGTGTTTCCTCTCAAAACTACCTTTTGCTTTTCAAATGTCCTTATTTTGTTTTGTTTTGATTTTTGAATGTAATTTTCACCTGCTCAAAACTGCAAGGCAGTATTTCTCTTTTAAGCTTAACCAAAATAGTTCACTCTACCTGAAATTGCTATCATTTTGGTTTGGTTTGATAAAAAAAAAAAAAAATCAATCTGATAAGACTTGAATTCATTGCTTTTTGATTGCTAATGAATCAGAAACCATTTGTTTGGACAGCTGACTTCTGCAAACTCACTCTTAGGAACTTGCAGTGCAGGGGACATGGCTGGCATGGGAGAGATAAGAACATCTGCTAAGCACTTTTATTGCTTGAAAAAAAAAGGAAGCAACTTCCCTTGAAAAGTTTCTGGCCTGGATGATGCTTAGAGAATTGAGAGGAGGGACTGGTTCATCTTAAACTAACTGAAATCTTCACCTCGCCGAAAAATGTGTTTTCTGGAAACACATTAAAACAGGGTTTTGAGGGCTATGAAAAAACGTTTCAATGAACTAGAAATATGCACATACCATATACATACTCACTAAGATTTTCATTTGCATTAAAAGAATAAAATATGAAATACCACACTTCTTTCATTTCAGTAACGAAAACTGAATGTTTTCAGATTAAGCCAGGTTGTAGCTGCTCAGGTTGCAGTTTTATTTTAAGTATCATCCTATCATTGATTAAAATCACCTAAAATTAAAAACAAAAAAAACCACACAAACCAAAAAAAACAATACAAACCCCTTTGATTTTCAATTAAACTTCTGGACTAGTCAAAACCTCCCATTCAGATCATCCTTATATTTCACAGTGCTGGTAACTACAAAGGTGCAAGAGAAAGCACTGAACTAAAAAAACAAAAAGATTCCCGTATCCTTAGGTATCCTGAATATATTTTCATTTTAATTAGGCTTCTATAAATTAACATTGAAAGAAGTAACACAGAGAATGTGATTGACAAGAGATTTAAACCAAGACTAGTTTTTCATAGTGATTACCCATGACACAGAGACCCAGAAGTACTGTTAGAAGCACCACCACATTTGTCCAGAAACTTGGAAATTTGTGCAGAAGCTGAGTTTGGACACAGGAACCACCATGATGCCTGGCATTGCCCTGCATTTACAGTGGGAAATTGCTGTCCCAGGGAAGAGCCAATAATAATTTATACAGACTTTTTCTTCTTGACAGGTGCATTTAAAGCATGGATGTGGTCATGAAAATCATAGTTTTGGTGAATATTTTGGTATGTCTGAGCATAGACATTTTTTTATGGAGAAAGCCATAGTTCCCACAATTCTTAATGGGACAAGGTGAGATATTTGTGAACAAGATATCACACTTTGTCTTCCTGCCTTTGCAATATTCTCCCGGACAATGCTGTTCCACTACCAGGAGCTCTCCCAAACTTCCCTGGAGCAGGAGATGGAGACAGTGGATACCTAGTGGGAAGTGACTGCCCACACAGTGTGGTTTCACCACCCCTAAAAATGCCAACGCAACAGACAGCAACTGAGAGCAGGAATACCCAAGGTCTCTGCAAACAAGGCAGCTCAGGGACTCAAGCAAAGCCCAGAGCTCAGTGCAGACTAATTTTCTCGAGTAATTGGCAGTCTCCAAAGTTTCATTGACAGAGTAAATTAGTCAAGTGTTGAGCTCCATGGCTAGACTTCTTTTGGGACCTGAATGCATTTAAAACTAGAGCAGATATGTCCATGCTGGAGTGCACAGAAACTCTGTAACAGTGCCATTTGGTGGACTGAAGTTGAGACCCATTTAGAGCTGGGATATATGATACACTCAGCATCTTCCCTGCTGCCAAGTCAAGAGTGAAAGGCCATTAGAATAAATAAGGGCAAATGTTTCTATGTTTAACTGCATTCCTCTGATGCTGAAGGAATCCTCACCAGCCCCACCAGACAAGGATGAACAGAGCCCTGCTAGCAAAGCTGAACTTCCCATCATCCTGCTGGCATCTCCTCCAGAGTCGCTCAAGAAGAAAACATGCCCTTCCTTAGGGTCATTTCTGCACATCTCTTCTCTCCTTACCCATCATCTCTTTTTCACTCTCTGTCCTCCAACTTTGCACACCCACACCATATCCGCACCTCTACCTGCTCCTCATACCTAGAAGGTTTCTCCAACAAATTACCACCCACATTAGAGAAGTGGCAACAGGCCATCTGAGAAGGAAAGGTCCCATCCTGAAGAACCCGATTATGTCACTCTTGGCCATTCTTGTCATACCTGGGATGCTGTTGCCTGCCTAAAAAGATTAAAAGTAATAATAATAATATCCTCCCACTGAAGGATCATACAACTTGACTGAGTAAACCATATTTTGAAGTGGTAATTGGATTCTTCATTCTAGTAATTAAGAAACATAGACTCTGTAAATCTTTCTTTAACTTGTAACACTGTTTATATGGTTATCTGTAGTATCAGCTTGGGGTTTTTTGTTTTGTGTTTTTTTTCTGGTATATTCCCAGCTCTTCTCCTGGACAGCCATTTCCACTTCCTGGCTCATATTGCATGAACATTTTTTATAATACTTCTTTCATCTGATTTTAAAAATGCTTTGATCAAAATCTCCCTTCTGAAAACGGAATGTGGTTTGAATCATCAAGCCGTGACTATTGCTAATAAAAGGAAAGAACTGACTTTTAATGACTTTGTTGGTGTTTGTGTGATCCAAAAAGAAATCACTGGGAATATACCTGCAAGTAATAGAGACCCCTTAGTGCTTTTTTTGTGTGAATTGTTTTTCCAGGCTTTTTTTTTTTTCCTGCTGTTGTTGTTAGAATTTTTATGGAGTCATACAAGAAGCTTTGTTTGGCTTTATTTTTAAAGCATAAAAAATTGTCTGACTTTTGCTTTTTTCTCTGGAGATATCTTGTGTGAAACAAAGATTTTTCACTACAAGTCTGTTTGCAGAAAAATCCATTCCATGAGTGCTCACATTTTGAAGCAGCTCCAGAGAGGTAAACACATGGTGATACTTGCTAATGAGCATTTTCACCTTTCAGCTTATGGATATCCTTTTTCTCCCCCTAAAACATACATGGCAGAGATCATTACAAGGCCTCTCATCCATGCAGTCTCCCCAGGCCACCCTTTGATGGTGGGAGCATCCCAAGATGCTTTCGTTCACATAATAAAGAGTAAGCCAAGGAAGGTCTACATGCGATGTGAATCCCACCACAGCTAAGGCAGCTGGCTGCCCCTCTCCAACATGCTCAGTCCAACATGCGTCAACACCAGGGCTGGAAACTGAGAAACAGAGTCCTACAAGGCTGAGGGCAATCTGCTTTGTGTTTTCTCATGTGGTGGAAGTGCACAGACATGTGCTTTTCATTAAAAGCAACTATTTTGGCTAGATACAGGTAGTGTGTTTTCACTCGGTAGCTCTGGCATTAAAATCTTATCTCATGATTTACTAATTTTAGGGAAGAAAATGTCAAATCTTCACTTGCAGATGTGCTGTGTTGAAGAACCCACCAAATCTGTAGCCAGGCTAGCTGAGAGGTTGTCTACGTCTGGGTATCTCGCCTGCAGCCTGAGTCGGTTATACATCAACAGCTAGATCTCTGCCTGCTCAACCAGAGAGTTGTCTGCTGTCAGAAGCACTCCTGACCTAAGACGTTGTAGACTACTTTCTTAAGTATCTCCAAATATACAATTTGGCTCCTGATCTCAGGTTGTGCCCATCTCTTTTCTGCACTTCTTCTGGTGTCTTCATTTCCCAGAGGCAACCCTGTCCATCCATTACGCTCCCGACCTAGACCTTGGCAAAACAACACCTCTGGAACTAGCCATGAGGGAAAAACCACCATTTTATGTCTTTTTTCCCTCTTCGGACACCATCTACTTCATCCAGTTCTGCAGCCTTCCAACCACTTGGTTCTGCCCTTGAACAATACTGCAATTAACTAAGTGTGGGAATAACGATGTGGCTCATTTGAGGTTTTGTTTCCATTCAGATGAGAGTTAATCTCCCCTGCGAGTTCAAACATTTCTTTTCCTGATGAATTGTTTATTTTTTTATTCTGGATGATTTCTAAGAATAGCAGTTTGGGTTCCATAAAATTTACTCTTGTGCTTTGATTCATTGCACTTAAAGATGCTGTTTTCATTCTCCCAAGTGTTGGCATGCAGTATTTGACAATCTTCAATGGAGAAAATTCCTAGAATATAAGAACAAGACCTTGTGCTTTGACTTCATTTTCTTTTCCTTTCCCTGCAGATGCAAAATGGATGTTTATTTTTCATTAGCAATGCCACAGGATTTTTGAAAGCAAGTTCCTTTTGGTTTTTAGACTGACTCTTTTTCCGGCATTAGATTTGCCCAGGCTTCTAGCCTTTGTTCTCTGAGGATGTTATTCTAGCGGGCCAGCCACTCCCGCAGGAAACACAACCATGGCCTTGATGTGTCGTGTGGCTTCCACAGCTGTATGAGTTTGTTGAACTGGGACAACTGGCTTGGGACTAGGCAGTATCCAGCGACTCAACAGCTAGAGTGGCTGCCTTGCAGGCAAGCGTCTTCTCTTCCACGTGCGTAATGGCATTTCAGGGTCAGAAGACAGCAGGGCAGACAGCGCAAACACGCAGATGGGGATGGCACCTGCAGTGGGTCTCTTTGGGGTCCCAGGTCCCCTCCCACAGTGGAGCTCTTCCTAACCCTACACAGGCTGAGGCATCACCTGAGTAGGATGCACCATGAAGCAGGAGCTCAGAGCGGGAGGTTGGATGAAGCAGTCAGCGCTCAACATTGCCCCCATGGTGGTCCACAGAGGTACTCTGGTGGGTCTGTAACTACCCTGTGAAATCAGTCATTGTCATTGTGATTATCCCTGGCTCCAACGCTTGCACAGCAAATCATGGAGATGTTAAATCAGGAGTGGCATTAGCTCTCGCCTGCCCTTTGCCAGGAGAGCATACAAGTGTGAATCCCCCAGTACAGCCTGCACACAAACAGCGACATTCATGGCAGTAGAGGTTTCTAACCCGAACCTTCCAGATTTTCTCCTGCAGTAAATCTCCAGTTTATCTGCCTCCTGCTTCCAGCACCAGAGACACCTTTGCCATACAGCATTAGTTCTGCCCACTCAGTTCTTTTAATGCCTTTTGACCTAGGCACATTTATAAAAATCCCCAGTCATCCAAATTGTTTCAGTTGATGCCATCTTATGTGAATCATCCTAGCTCCAAAGGTTTGATTTTATTTTATTTTTATTATTTTTATTTTTAAGACAAGCTTTCCCCATCTTTCACCCTGCTGGTAAGGGCTCAGGCTCCAGGGTAATGTCAGGTTCCTGCAAGTGCTAGAGAGCTTCCTGGTGGCCTGGAGCTTCAAGCCATTATCCACCCACATTTGTGGTGCCTTTGAACCGCTTATAAATAGATCGCGCTCATGCGGCTGTTTCATGTGCAACCATGGGACTGAGGGGAAGCGACTCAGATCTCAGGCACAATGTACAGGCTCTGGTGTCATCCCAGCCATCCATCAATGCTGAAACCCTTATGAAATCCAGAAGAGATTCTGACATGTGATTTGCTCACTCCATCATGGGGGGCTGGGGATAGGGCGAAAATTTTTTTAGGAAAGCAAGCAAGCGAGCAAGCAAACTGGCAGAGCTGCTGCCACAAGGAATGAATTTGCACACACACTTTGATCCCTTTATGATTTTTTTATTTGTGTTAGCCACATCCTCTTCACTGCACCACTCAGCAAAAGATGCTTTAAATTAGATGAGGCTTGGAAAACACTCTCTTTGTGGCTCCCCCCCCCCCCCCCCCCCCCCCCCCCCCCCCCCCCCCCCATCGTATTGTTGTGGTAGCCAGAGCCTTGCCTAACATGAAACTGGCACAAATGAAAAGGCGGATAAATAAACGTCCAGGAATCTTGTTTGTCATATTTAATCCATCACATTTCCCAAATAGCCTGGTCAAAAAAATTCTGCAGCAGTGTTTACATCATCCTGATTGAAAGCTATATCCGTGCATATAAATACCATTACTGGATGTAGCTCCAGTTTCACACGAAGGCAGCTATCATCCTGTCTGCCCTCACCACTGCAAAAGAAAAGCAAAAAACCTTTTGCCTTTCTTCTTTCTCTCATTTCTGCCCAATCCAGCCTCCAGCACTTGCACGCTTCTCTTTTTTTGTTTTTTCCCCTTCCTTTTCTCAAGTCTTCTGGTGAGCATTGCTCAATTCTATGATTTCCTGGTATACGCGACGGGTGATGAGCAAGTGGAATTTGTGAGACCGTGAGGAGATGGTTAATCACCATGCTAATGAAAGTGGCACAACCAGCACTTAGATGTGCAACCTGGTAAGGTTTTGCATCATCACAAGCTACATGTCTGGTACTGTGCACTGGGGCTGGGAGTAGTGACCCTGCTTTGAGGTGGGGAAAACCACGAGAAACACATGTCAAGCCAGTGCAAATGAGAGACATTTTCCATTTTAGTGACTGGAAAGCACAACTGGAAGAAGAAAAAAAGCTATTTCAACACTAGATCAAGGAGTGGGAGGTGGTCACTGACCCTACATCCAGGCAATCAAGGGCAAGAGATCATGGTGGTGAAGTTTAGAAAGGAACACAGAGAGTCCGACACCTCTCCATGTCATGGGCCACCAAACACTTCCCAACAGCTCCAGCTCTTTAACAGATTGAACAGCTAAGAAAAAAAATTAATAAAAATAAAAAGGAAAAGGAAACTCTAACCTGCTTGGTATCATACGGCACATTTTATCTCATCAAAAATTAAGCTTTCTGTTTATTTAATGGGCTTCTTCTATTAAAAGAAAACCAATGAAAACTGTCTTTTTCCATCCTTGCCTGCCCCCACAACTATTTTTCTTGTGGCCAAAACTATTCATCACACTGGATGCAGATCATCCCCTGTAAATTGTGTTTTTCTATGGTAAATGGTTTCACCAGAAAATGTCATGCTAGGTTGCTTCCAGTGGTTCTCAACCCATTCAGATATATGTATTTCTATAAAACACTTTGCCCACTGAATTCCCCTTATAGAGTGAGCCGGGTATTGCAATGTACTTTGACACTGCCACACAGTTAAATAACTTTCTTTTTTAAGATTCACCCCAATTTGCTGGCATGATTTTTAATCACACATATTGGCAGTATTGTCCAGAGGTTGGATTTTACAAAAGGATTGGAGACAGACAGCCTAGAAGTGTAAGGCTTTGAAGAACCAGTCTCTGACTTGGACATCCCCTTGGGTTTGGGGTGGTTTCTGAGCCCTTATCGTTGAAAACCTCCAGCCCCAAAAGGAAACAGCACCTGTTTTATTTAGCCAAGCAGCACAGACATTTCCCAGGTACCTCTTAACACCCCTTAGAATAAAAATAAGGCTGTCAGATGATACATCACAGATAAATCAGTATTTTGCCTGTCAAAAAATACTCACCTCTCTACTTACAAGTGCTGTTAGCATCTCTACTTCTGAAATTAGGGCCTTGTGGAGGACTAAGACAGACACTGCTATCTCAAGTAACAGCAAACCGTATAACTTTATAAGAAGTTTCTAATCCCAGTAAAAAATAAGAGACTGTAAACCCACTTTTACCCTTCGTTCTTCACCTCTTGCCTGCTCAAAAGCAGGAGCTGGTTCTGGCCTCCAGATGTCAAACCCACAAGCTCTTCCCCTTTTGCTATTTTTGCCGTGCGCTTTGATCTTTTGCAACGGCTGCCCAGGGGAGAGGGGGGAGGCACACAGGTCCGGGGGCAGTAGATGCTGCCGTGTCCCCTTCCGAGCCCACAGGCCTCACCTCCTTGCCTCCCTTTGCCCTTCATAAGAAGTGGAGGGAAACCCACCCAAAAGGTGGGGTGAAAAAAGGGGAAAGAGGTGGGCGAATGGTGGTGGGAAGAGGTGGGCAGAAAGGCATAGAGGATGCGACGAGGGAAGGGTGATGGGCAGGAAGGGAGCTGCTGGGTGGTCATGGCTGAGCAGAAGGGGGGCTGGACTCAGTGCTAAGATCTGAGTGGGAATGAGTGTTGGGGGGGGAGGAGTTTGTTCCTTACAGCACATTGCTTTGGGCCAAAGAGGGATGTAGGACCTGAGAGCAAGTTGCTGTCTCGAGCCACAGGGGCAGCTGGAGGTGCAGAACACAGCACTGCTCAGCCACTGCCTGCCTTTCCCCCACCCCAAATAAATCTCCCCTGCTTCAGAGACATTTGATCACCCTGGACTTTCCTTTTCCCTGTACCAAGGGTTGAACACCACAGCATTAAAGACAGGGGAATGTGCTACATATAGTGGTGTATGTACGGTGACATATGAATCAATTGCCACCAGCAGGGTGCCTGACCTCCAGGCATCCCCAAAAGAGATGGGATTCCCTTTCAAAGGCAGCTGAATCACACCCAAAGTAGTTACTCTGAAGTAATTCATTGCACAATCAATGGGCAGAATCGCCCCATAGTGTCTTAGACTGACTAACACCTTGAAACCCACCCTCTCTCCAATAAAAAATAAATGTTTTTCATACAATGCCATACAAGAAAAATGAAATTATACTATCAATGGGACTCATTCCTGGAGCAAAGGAAGCAATATTACAGCTGGAGAGTCAATGTCCAGTTCAAGAGTCGTGAATATCTTCTTTCTGCTTCCCTGCCAATGTTTTATTGCTGTGGTGGGTAATATAGCAAAGCTTTCACAGCACAGCTCAGCTTGCCTTGAGAGACTCACTCAACAACTTCAGGCTGACAATAGCACTGAGAGTATTGCATGTCTTGACACTTTTGTCAAAAAAAGACAAAGGAAAAATAGATGGTTTTAAAAACCTATGGGGGTAGAGGGATGGAAATTGATGTTTGTGACCAAAACAAATCACATCAGGCATGTGACCAAAACAAATCACATCAGGCATTTGCCCAATCTCTGCATCCCACATGCTCCCTGCTGAGAGCTTGGGTAGAGGAAACATTCAGGCATATTGCATGGGCAGAGATGGGCAAAGACAGAGTAACCTGCACTGACAAGCTGCCAAGACAGGCAAAATGCCAGCGAGTGCAAATCTTGATGCTTTAGTTGCTCCAAATTTTCAACGGGAATCAGAATACAGGCTTCATTTGCCATGGGTGTACAGAGAACACAGAAAAGCAAATTTTTCATATGGACATCTTTGCTCCTTTAACTTCCAAACAGATCACTGCATCTTAACAGCAAATATTCCCATTCAGTGTGCTCCAGGAAAAAATTCTTTCCCATGGACTTTTTTCACTTTTTTGGCCAGTGAACAAAACACTGGGGCAAGTTTATGTGCATTTTCCTAAGGAGCAGCAAATTTAAGGCCTCCTCCTGTGTCATCCTTATATTTTCCAGCTGACCTGAGATTGAAGAGGCGACTTCAGTGCTCTACTTCAACAGGAATAAATATAAACACTCGGGTGGGCTATCTGTTTCATGCAGACCGTCTTGAATACCAGCCATGCAGAGCTTGGCTGTAATGGCTGCACAAGTGACCAGATTCCTGCTACTACAGATGGCGCTGGTGCAGGTCTCAGGCAGGCGAAATGGCTCCAGTTCTGCTTGTAGTTCTTCCACAACCGTGCTTCCTACCTCTTTAGCCATGCTCCTTGTGCTCCATTTCTTGCCTGAAGTGAGGTACCCTGGGATAACGCTTCCTCTTTGCCAAGCTTGTTACCATGATGGATATTCCAGTGTGATTTCCCTTGGCTGCAAGAGGCTCTCAGCAGCGGCAGCTCACCAGACACATCCCCAAAACTGAGCTCCATCAATTCTGTCTCAGCCCCTTAATCCAATCCAGAGGTCCCGGCACAGCCCAGCTGCCATCCACCTCCCGCAGCCGGTCATACCACTTGATATGGGGCTGTCTCATGCATGCACATCTGGGCATCTTTGGAAGCCTGACATGGCCCAGGCTGCCTGCAAGCTTGCAGGCAGGTTCAGACTCAGAGATGCGATGAGTTTACTGCATCCACGGTACACCAATGCAGCAGAGGGTTGCTGAGATATCCTGAAGCATGGTTAACCATTTTCCAACTGCATAGAGGTAAACTGTAAAAAGCAACAGTGAGCTTGGGAGTTATGCCAGAGCACAAGAGCGGTCCTCCCACATGAGCCCAATCTTCATTTGAGATGGAACATGTGTAGGAGAGCTTGACCTCAATGCTCTCCTGAGGAACCCATGGCTGGAGGTGACTGTTATCACCATGCTTAAAAAGTACAGAATCAGGATACCAAAGGGAGATGGCACAGCTTTCCAGAAACCCAAGCCAGAGCAGCATTTTGGCCGTGGAGCACTAAGATGATTTAGAAAGTAAAACACTTGAGTTTGTGTCAAATTTCCCCTTCCTCTGCTCCCCAGCACCCACCTGGTTGCCTGTTATTCTCCAGCCCTTCATTGCTACGCCTACCCCGCTCCCAACCACTGTCACCTCGTTGCTCATTATGGCACCGGCTGGGGTGACGACAGGCAGACTTTGCACATTTCAAGGGGTTGCACAGCGAGCACTCGACAGGTCAGTGCCCCCCTTGGCCACCTCCCCATCCCTGGAGGAGCCTGCCTGCACTGCAGGGATGCTGCATCCTCCCAGGGACCCACCACCTATCTTCTCTTGGGCATTTCATGGTAGCCACGGTGGTGTAAAAACTAAAAACAGTGTCAACAATGTGCAAACAGGTGTTTCCTATATATACATATGTGTACATATACATATACATATACATATATCCCCAATGTGGCACTGAAACTACTTGCTGGTTTCTGTTTAAAAGTTTTGGTTTTGCCCTGAGGCACTCGCAAAAACAAGGCCATGATACACATTACAGACAGATACTGCCACAGAAATCTCCTCTCCTGCAGCTGTAGTGAATCTTTCCCTTGTAAACATATCAAATGGAGATCAAAATTTACTCCCTCCAAATGAATTCCTGCATCTCCACTAGCTGCATATTTGTGGCTGTTTAGTATTCCCAATTTAGGCATTGGCAGAAACAAAGAATAAGTGAGTATAGGAACACATATGCTGAGAAATGCAGTGCTGAAGGGTGTCCCACCCTTAATTTAAATAGTAGAACAAAAATATCTTGTGTGTGTCTATGTGTGTGTATACACATATGCACATATGTCATGGTACTTAAGCAAACATTAGATCTACAGATCACTAAACATTTGCTTCTCCTATGTCACATTTGGAAAAGTGCTAATGCCTTATGGGAAATGTGGAAAAAAAGTAAATATTTTGTTCCAAAGCAAAATAGCTTACCAATGTGCTTTTCTGACTTTCTCTTCTCTTGCAGCAACAGCAAATAATGCACCAAATGCTTCTGCTTTCTCCATGTATAAACTAATTCTGTCCCTTTGAACCAGCCTAACTGGGAGCAGGTTTTTTCCAGGTATGTTTTTAATACTTTACAAATCTTCAATTCCTATTGCCTGCCATCTTCTTGGGGGAAAACCAAAAAAAACCAAAGCAAACTTGTCCAAGTCAACTGCCAGGGAAAGGGCTATAGTTCCAAGAATTGGACGCAAATCACCCCATTTCTAGGCTGATACAGATTATGACCATGAGGGAGGGGATGGTTCCCCTTGCAGAAACAGCCAGTTTAGGGCTGGCACCCATCTAGGCTGTCCTCTCGAGGACCACGAAGGAAGCCTGGGGTGCCAGCAGAGTCAGTGAACCCACACTGAGAATGGCTCAGCAGGTGCAGAGAGATGCTGTGGGTCCCCATCTTCAGGGAGAAGCTGATAGTCCCCCACATGGGGAAGTACACTCAGCTCTGGATCAGTGAGGAATTTCATCAAAAATATTATGTCAGTGCAAAAATTTTTGCAATTTTAGCAAACCTGGCATGGAAAATGGAGACTTTGACACCAGAATAAGTCTGCTTCACAAACACCAGCTATAAAATATTTCATTAAACATCGCTCATCTCTGAAAGAGCTGCAGGCTGCTAGGTGAACCCATGCACCAGCCCAGCAGAGGTTATCAGTTTAACAGGTTCCTACTGTGCTGTGCTTAATGGAACCCTCCTTTATTACTGGATATATCTTAGCTTCCCATGAAGAAAACACTCTTGCCAAAAGGGTTGCTATTACCTCAGTGGCTTCTTGTTATAAGAGGGCACCAGGAAATGGTGCTGTGCTGGGATTGAGGAATTTTCCACCGCTCTCCTGCTGCGCTGGGGTAGCACAGCACTAAAGCTTCTGAGACAATATCATATTCCTCAGTCACATCTTCAAATACCCATTGCAGTGCATTATCAGAGTTGTTATTTATGTGCCGCAAGATCTCACTGTGCTCAGGACCAGAAAAAAAACAGAGATATCCCTCTCTCCAAGTTCTGTGGATGTAAATGGGTACATTAGAGCAAGGGCAGCAGCAAGGCAGATATTTCTCCTTTTTTTTAACTTTCTTTGCACAGAAAACTGGCTCCAGCTAAGCGAGCTACAGAAGGTTGCACTGGGAGCTGGTGGTACTTCTGAGAAGAGGAACCAACAGGTCACTTAGAGGTTTTAAAGCAAACAATGCGCTGTGGCCGACAGGTTCAGGTGAGGTGGGAAACAGGGGCCCAAGTCTTTGTTGTGAGGGTCTGATTTAGATACCTAGAAGGAGGAGAAGGGAAGCTAGCTTTAACACAGGGAAGATCAGAGCCTGAAAGGCAAGATCCCTGGTGGATGGGATGGCACTCTCCAGTGGGAAGGGTTTGATGACCACAGCCATGTAGTACTGTCTTTGGGCTCCCTAGCAGCTGCCTCTGCTCAGCAGGCTCAGCTTAAGCAAGGTGTTTGCACAGGAGCACGCCAGGGGATGAGACAGACATGACCAATAAAAAAGACTCGATGTAAACTATTGCCTCAGACACACCTTTTCCCAGTAATTTCTGTTCTCTCTAGCTAGAGACAACACCATATGGTTACTTGCCACACCCTTCAGAGTCAGCATTGATGGAGAAGGGTGGCTTTTCTTGGACAGCCAGCAATCTCGCGGGAAGAGTGACCTCTGAGGCTGTAGAGGGTTAAAAGGCATGGGGGAATATGTGCTCTGAGGATGAATTTATGAACCCTAATAAAACTGCTAGGGGAGGAAAGATAATCAGGGCAAACTGAAAAATGTTTCAGCATTTGCATTCCTCCACCTTCTGTCCTAGAGGCGGGGAGACATTCTCCCTCATGTTCTGCCAAGAAAAGAAATGGCTGTAAAACTGCTGATATCATTTTCAGTTCCTCCCCCACTTGGAATCTGCAAACCTCATCCCTGCTTCCCTCTCAGAGACTAGGAAATGGTTCAGGTTAAATGAGCGTGGAAGCTGGAAAGCCTGGAATTGGAATCATTTCCCCGCTGGCCTTCGAGGGTCTCCAATGGGAAAAGGCCCCAGGCACAACCGGAGAATGAGATCTCCTGCCAGGTCTTCTCCTACTTACACCTCCCAGTGTTTCACCTCACGAGGTCTGCTTTAGCACTTAGGTGGTGAGGCTGGGTGGGGGGAGAAGGTTGTTTTTCTTTCCTTCAGCCTTTGCAAATGGGCTTCCAGGGCAAACAAAATAATTGGCTCAGGCAAGAGCAAGAGCTGAAAGGCATCACTTGGCAGGTGGAGGTGTCACCTTTCCCATTGCTCATTGCCAAGGCACTCCCTTGGAAGGATGAAACCGTACTCCCTGTCCATCCAGCTACCAGCTTCCAGGGTTGTTATCTGGAAGACAGTGGCACCTTCCATATGCTTCAACATAGGGACCCCTAGAGGGCTTGAAGGGTGCTGAATACATACAGTTGTGCTTCAAAAAGCAGATGGTTTCCAAGAAACAAGTGTCAGAAAGAATGAGGGGTGAGTTGAGGAGTTCATCTCTGAAAATTCTACGCACTACAGAAATACTGGAAGGGATCTTGCTCTGTACTATCTGTGCAAGATCGGTTCCCCTGATCACACAGCAGCAGAAAACGAGCTTATTAAAACAAACGGCAGTGCAGCTACAGAGATACCAGCATTTTGTTGGAAGACCTGGAACAGAAAGCCGCCAGAGGCCTCTGGAAGAGCTTTGCATGGAGGATGTCTCCAGGGGAGTCACCAACACAAAGGAGCCCCCAAGCCTGGCTTAGTGCAGGTCTTTTATCAGTAAGGCTCCAGCTGGACATCTGGGACTCAAGCTACTCTGTGCCAGACATCATACAAACACTTTATGGTGGTCCTGCGCTGCAGGGTTTGGGGTCTGCTTATTTAAGACATCTCCCATGCATGCAGGCAGTGACTTTACTTCCCTCGCAGCCCAGGAAGACAGCCCTTTCCCCCATCTTGCAGGACTACAAGACCTCCTTGGGCTGCCACAAGAAGCCTGCAGCTAAGGTGGGTGTAGGACCCAGGCTTCATGAGCACCAGCTCTGCCTGTTAAGCACTAGACCAGTCTTCTCTCCAGATGAATAGAAGGCAATTCCATCACTCTGGCAAAGCTGCTTGAAAGAGGTGATAGAGCCCCAAGGCTATCCCTAAATCTGTCATACAGTACGTCCTCCTTCCTTAGCACTCACATATTTATTTTGCTGGGGGGGGGGGGGGGGGGGAGGCAGCGCTGGCTGTCCCTGTAAGTCCCAGAGGAAATGGTTTTATAGGACTCTGGTTGATGCAGAAAATAACTTCCACTTAACAGCAGGCGCTGTCTCAGCATTTGCTGGCCTGAGACAGATCAAACACTTCAGAGCAATTCCCAAGTTATTGGTCCTCCAGCTCAGAGGTTCCCAGCCAAATCTTTATCCTCTGCTTTTAAAACCTGGCTCTACTTTATATTCAGGAATAATATCCCTAAAAACATGCGTTTATGAACGAGCAATACTTTCCTCACTCCGCAAAAGCCCAGCACCAGGCTGGAGTCCAGGACACAGCAGCATCTCTTGCAAAGCTGCAGAGCATTTGTGTCCAGACCCCTCAAGTGCTTTGGGAGTCCGACCGAGCCTAGCACTGCCGCTTTTGCAAACCACTATTAGGACACAGGCATTCTAGCCATGCTGTTTAGTTAATGAGCGTCTGCACAACACATTTTTAGTTCTTGTGATCCTTCATCTCTCCTTATCCAACGAGCTTGAACCAGCCTATATAATGGGACATTTACTGATATCTGGTCCCTCAGAGCAACAGGCTTTTGATTGGACTGAGGCCTCAGAAACAATGCCTAAGCTGGAGCAGATTAATCTTGGTGGCCAAAACCTTCACACTTCAGGAAAGGCCATGTGCAGCCCAGAGAAAGAAAAACAGCACAAGGTAAATGGAAAACTCTCACCCAGAGAGATCTATGATAATCACCACCAGCTGGCACTCTGCTAATATTTTGACAAAGTCCTGTTTTCTCTCCAGAACAGAAACTTTACTGAGATTTTTTTCCCTCCACCCACCCCTTCTCTGCCCTTTCCTTCTGTCATAGTTCAGGCATGGTGTAAAGGGGAACATATGTAGCAGACATCAATGCTGGATGAAAGAAGAGAAAAATAGAGGAGGGTAAGAAACCACTCAGCTTCACCAATACATCAAAAACTGGATTATATCCCTGTGCTAAGCTGTCCTTCTCTCCTCCCTCCATCCCCATCCCATGCACGCACCTCACCCTCCTGCAGCCTCCCTTGCAGCATTGAAGGGGAACAGAGCACACACAAGAGATGCAACAGATGTTGTGTATCTGGACTTGCACAAAGCATTTGACACCATTCCTCATGACATCCTGCTCTCTAAATTGGAGAGACGTGGATTTGACCAATGGACCACTCCGTGAATAAGGAACTGGCTGGACGGTCGCACTCAAAGAGTTGTGGTCAATGGCTCCATGTCCAAGTGGTGAGCAGTGACAAGTGGTGTTCCTCAGGGCTTGGTACTGGGACTGGTGCCGTTTAACATCTTTGTTGGTGACATGGATGTTGGGACAGAGTGCACCCTCAGCAAGTTTGTCGATGACACCAAGCTGTGTGGGGCAGTCGACACGCTGAAGGGGAGAGATGCCATCCAGAGGGATCTGAACAGGCTGGAGAAGTGGGCCAGTGCAAAGCTTACGATATTCAACAAGGCCAAGTGCAAGGTCCTGCACATGGCCCAGGGCAATCCCATGCACAAATACATGCTGGGTGGAGAATGGATTGAGAGCAGCCCTGAGGAGAAGGATTTGGGGGTGTTGGTTGATGAGAAGCTCAACATGAGCCAGCAATGTGCACTCGCAGCACAGAAGGCCAACCGTATCCTGGGCTGCATCAAAAGAAGTGTGACCAGGAGGACAAGGGAGGTGATTCTGCTCTTGTGAGACCCCACCTGGAATATTGTGTCCAGCTCTGGAGCCTTCAACATAAGAAGGAGATGGATGCCTTGGATCGAGTCCAGAGGAGGGCCATGAAGATGATCAGAGGGCTGGAGCACCTCTCCTATGAGAGGACTCTCCAGGCTGAGAGAATTCGGGTTGTTCAGCCTGGAGAAGAGAAGGCTCCAGGGAGACCATATAGCAGCCTTCCAGTGCCTGAAGACGGCCTGCAAGAAGGCTGGAGAGGGATTTTTAACAAGGGCATGTAGTGATAGGACAAGGAGTAATGGCTTCAAGCCGGAAGAGGGGAGATTTAGAATGGATATTAGGAGAAAGGTTTTCTCTATGAGGGTGGTGAGGCACTGGAACAGGTTACGCAGGGAAGTTGTGGAGGCCCCATCCCTGGAAGTGTTCAAGGCCAGGTTGGATGGGCAACCTGGTCTAGTGGAAGGTGTCCCTGCCCATGGCAGGAGGGCTGGAACTAGATGATCTTTAAGATCTCATCCAACCTAAACCATTCTATGATTCTCTAAGTTTTTGGTCTTAGTTTTCCCAATGAATGTAATCAGCTTCGCAAACAGACATGGCCATTTTGTCAAATCCAAGAGAGGGAGATTTCAGGAATATGTCTGTTTTACTCTGATTGCATGAAAGAGAAAAGAAAAAAAAAGAAATTATGTCAATGTCTTCCAATGCTGAGGTTTTAAAAATGTCTTATCTTCTGTTTTTGAAGTTACATTAGAGCCACCAACATTGGAATTAAGGCACATTTTAGCAAAGCAGAATCTCTTAAAGCAGCTCCTGCCTATCACTGCTGGCTGTCATCAAGCTGTAAGAAAGGGGCTGCCCAATGAGCCATGGTTCACTGGCCATGAACCAAGGTGGACCCTGTTGCAGGTGGGTCCCACACTAACAGCATGCTCTCCAACAGCATCTGCACACAGTGGTACAGAGCAGGGTGCTACCAACAGGGTCCACCAACAGCTCCAGACAAGGCAAAAGGATGGACCCCACCAGGTCCAGAAGACAGGGCGAGAGAATCATAGAATCATACAATAAGTTGGGTTGGAAGGGACCTTTAAAGGTCATCTAGTCCAACCCCCCTGCAATGAGCAGGGACATCAACTAGATCACGTTGTTCAGAGCCCCGTCCTTGAATGTTTGAATGTTTGAATGACCTTGAATGTTTCCAAGGATGGGGCATCTATCACCTCTCTGGGCAACCTCTTCCAGTGTTTCGCCACCCTCATTGTAAAAAACTTCCTTATATCTAGTCTAAATCTACCCTATTTTAGTTTAAAATCATTACCTGTTGTCCTATCACAACAGCCCTTGCTGAAAAATTTGTCCCCATCTTTCTTACAAGCCCTCTTTAAGTACTGAAAGGCTGCAATAAGGTCTCCCCGGAGCCTTCTCTTCTTCAGGCTGAACAACACCAAATCTTTCAGCCTGTCCTCATAGGGAAGTTGTTCCAGCCCTCTGATCATTTTTGTGGCCCTCCTCTGGACCCACTCCAACAGGTCCATGTCTTTCCTGTGCTGAGGGCTCCAGGGCTGGACACAGTATTCCAGGTGGGGTCTCACAAGAGCAGATTAGAGGGGGAGAATCACCTCCCTCAACCTGCTGGCCATGCTTCTTTTGATGCAGTCCAGGATATGGTCGGCCTTCTGGGCTGCAAGTGCACATTGTTGGCAATGTGCAAGTGCACATTGTGTCCAGCATTTCATCCACCAGCACCCCCAAGAGATGGGTATACTTACCGTGTAGCCCAAGGCAGGACTGGGTGCCCTGCCCTGAAGGAGCCCATGAGCCCAAGGGCAGAGAGTGCCTGTGTTGGGGTCCCTGATGAGGCTGCTCAAGGCAATTAAAGTGCATTGCTGTTGTCCAGGCCCTGATAGAGAAACCTTTCTGAGGTTCAGTCCCCTTGGATTATGGGCAAATTTGTCTTTCATTAATAAGGCAGTTGACCTCTGTCTTTCACAGAGTGTGTCTGAGCATGTCTGTGGTGCAAATCTTGGTGAAAGCTATTTTGCGGAGAAAGTGGTGTTCAACTCCTCCACTGCTCTGGCAGATGCAAGGGCATGGGATGGACTTTCTCTGCACTGAGTCCCATTACCTGGTTCATGGATGAAAGCTTCTGGAAGTCCATTTCTTGCATCCCGACACCATTTATCTACATCCTTCCCACAGAGCCAGCAGTTTATTTTTTTTAACTTACTGTTTGTTGGATAATAAGACAGATGTCGGCACTGGGTCTCATTTTGCATAGATCTAAACTAGAAACAAATGTATTAGATGAGATGAATAAATGTGTAGTGTGTATCCTGTTCCAGCATGTCTGACTAAAGCAAGAAAGAACAGCTAACTCCCATTTTATTTTTCGAAGAAGCTGCTTCTTAGATGGGAAATGGAAGTACTCCAGCAAAGGAAGGGGATCCTGGGAGTAAGACATTACTCATGTAGGGAAGAGTAAAACATAGTGAGAAAAAATAGATAAAAACATGCAAAATACAAGAAAATTGGCACTCGCCTACTGCTTTTGCCTCCTAGCTCAGTCTCCTGGGGTGAGCCGTAGCATTCGGATGGGGAACAGGACACACTCTCGGTGAAAGCTGAGTTAATTCTGGAGGAAGGACATGATCTCGGATGGCTTTGAAAGCCCAAGGAAGTATTTCTGAGGTGGAGATCAGCAATTAAAGAGAGACCAGAACCACCTAGGGAAAG
>NW_009648533.1:51648-55114 GCF_000708025.1 Charadrius vociferus
TCATTATATTAACATCATGATTAACTTTCTCATTCATTATCCAACCTAAACTACTATCATTCACCCACACCAACTCTCCCTTGCAGCATTGAAGGGGAACAGAGCACACACAAGAGATGCAACAGATGTTGTGTATCTGGACTTGCACAAAGCATTTGACACCATTCCTCATGACATCCTGCTCTCTAAATTGGAGAGACGTGGATTTGACCAATGGACCACTCCGTGAATAAGGAACTGGCTGGACGGTCGCACTCAAAGAGTTGTGGTCAATGGCTCCATGTCCAAGTGGTGAGCAGTGACAAGTGGTGTTCCTCAGGGCTTGGTACTGGGACTGGTGCCGTTTAACATCTTTGTTGGTGACATGGATGTTGGGACAGAGTGCACCCTCAGCAAGTTTGTCGATGACACCAAGCTGTGTGGGGCAGTCGACATGCTGAAGGGGAGAGATGCCATCCAGAGGGATCTGAACAGGCTGGAGAAGTGGGCCAGTGCAAAGCTTACGATATTCAACAAGGCCAAGTGCAAGGTCCTGCACATGGCCCAGGGCAATCCCATGCACAAATACATGCTGGGTGGAGAATGGATTGAGAGCAGCCCTGAGGAGAAGGATTTGGGGGTGTTGGTTGATGAGAAGCTCAACATGAGCCAGCAATGTGCACTCGCAGCACAGAAGGCCAACCGTATCCTGGGCTGCATCAAAAGAAGTGTGACCAGGAGGACAAGGGAGGTGATTTTGCTCTTGTGAGACCCCACCTGGAATATTGTGTCCAGCTCTGGAGCCTTCAACATAAGAAGGAGATGGATGCCTTGGATCGAGTCCAGAGGAGGGCCATGAAGATGATCAGAGGGCTGGAGCACCTCTCCTATGAGAGGACTCTCCAGGCTGAGAGAATTCGGGTTGTTCAGCCTGGAGAAGAGAAGGCTCCAGGGAGACCATATAGCAGCCTTCCAGTGCCTGAAGACGGCCTGCAAGAAGGCTGGAGAGGGATTTTTAACAAGGGCATGTAGTGATAGGACAAGGGGTAATGGCTTCAAGCCGGAAGAGGGTAGATTTAGAATGGATATTAGGAGAAAGGTTTTCTCTATGAGGGTGGTGAGGCACTGGAACAGGTTACGCAGGGAAATTGTGGAGGCCCCATCCCTGGAAGTGTTCAAGGCCAGGTTGGATGGGCAACCTGGTCTAGTGGAAGGTGTCCCTGCCCATGGCAGGAGGGCTGGAACTAGATGATCTTTAAGATCTCATCCAACCTAAACCATTCTATGATTCTCTAAGTTTTTGGTCTTAGTTTTCCCAATGAATGTAATCAGCTTCGCAAACAGACATGGCCATTTTGTCAAATCCAAGAGAGGGAGATTTCAGGAATATGTCTGTTTTACTCTGATTGCATGAAAGAGAAAAGAAAAAAAAAGAAATTATGTCAATGTCTTCCAATGCTGAGGTTTTAAAAATGTCTTATCTTCTGTTTTTGAAGTTACATTAGAGCCACCAACATTGGAATTAAGGCACATTTTAGCAAAGCAGAATCTCTTAAAGCAGCTCCTGCCTATCACTGCTGGCTGTCATCAAGCTGTAAGAAAGGGGCTGCCCAATGAGCCATGGTTCACTGGCCATGAACCAAGGTGGACCCTGTTGCAGGTGGGTCCCACACTAACAGCATGCTCTCCAACAGCATCTGCACACAGTGGTACAGAGCAGGGTGCTACCAACAGATTCCACCAACAGCTCCAGACAAGGCAAAAGGATGGACCCCACCAGGTCCAGAAGACAGGGCGAGAGAATCATAGAATCATACAATAAGTTGGGTTGGAAGGGACCTTTAAAGGTCATCTAGTCCAACCCCCCTGCAATGAGCAGGGACATCAACTAGATCACGTTGTTCAGAGCCCCGTCCTTGAATGTTTGAATGTTTGAATGACCTTGAATGTTTCCAAGGATGGGGCATCTATCACCTCTCTGGGCAACCTCTTCCAGTGTTTCGCCACCCTCATTGTAAAAAACTTCCTTATATCTAGTCTAAATCTACCCTATTTTAGTTTAAAATCATTACCTGTTGTCCTATCACAACAGCCCTTGCTGAAAAATTTGTCCCCATCTTTCTTACAAGCCCTCTTTAAGTACTGAAAGGCTGCAATAAGGTCTCCCCGGAGCCTTCTCTTCTTCAGGCTGAACAACACCAAATCTTTCAGCCTGTCCTCATAGGGAAGTTGTTCCAGCCCTCTGATCATTTTTGTGGCCCTCCTCTGGACCCACTCCAACAGGTCCATGTCTTTCCTGTGCTGAGGGCTCCAGGGCTGGACACAGTATTCCAGGTGGGGTCTCACAAGAGCAGATTAGAGGGGGAGAATCACCTCCCTCGACCTGCTGGCCATGCTTCTTTTGATGCAGTCCAGGATATGGTCGGCCTTCTGGGCTGCAAGTGCACATTGTTGGCAATGTGCAAGTGCACATTGTGTCCAGCATTTCATCCACCAGCACCCCCAAGAGATGGGTATACTTACCGTGTAGCCCAAGGCAGGACTGGGTGCCCTGCCCTGAAGGAGCCCATGAGCCCAAGGGCAGAGAGTGCCTGTGTTGGGGTCCCTGATGAGGCTGCTCAAGGCAATTAAAGTGCATTGCTGTTGTCCAGGCCCTGATAGAGAAACCTTTCTGAGGTTCAGTCCCCTTGGATTATGGGCAAATTTGTCTTTCATTAATAAGGCAGTTGACCTCTGTCTTTCACAGAGTGTGTCTGAGCATGTCTGTGGTGCAAATCTTGGTGAAAGCTATTTTGCGGAGAAAGTGGTGTTCAACTCCTCCACTGCTCTGGCAGATGCAAGGGCATGGGATGGACTTTCTCTGCACTGAGTCCCATTACCTGGTTCATGGATGAAAGCTTCTGGAAGTCCATTTCTTGCATCCCGACACCATTTATCTACATCCTTCCCACAGAGCCAGCAGTTTATTTTTTTTAACTTACTGTTTGTTGGATAATAAGACAGATGTCGGCACTGGGTCTCATTTTGCATAGATCTAAACTAGAAACAAATGTATTAGATGAGATGAATAAATGTGTAGTGTGTATCCTGTTCCAGCATGTCTGACTAAAGCAAGAAAGAACAGCTAACTCCCATTTTATTTTTCGAAGAAGCTGCTTCTTAGATGGGAAATGGAAGTACTCCAGCAAAGGAAGGGGATCCTGGGAGTAAGACATTACTCATGTAGGGAAGAGTAAAACATAGTGAGAAAAAATAGATAAAAACATGCAAAATACAAGAAAATTGGCACTCGCCTACTGCTTTTGCCTCCTAGCTCAGTCTCCTGGGGTGAGCCGTAGCATTCGGATGGGGAACAGGACACACTCTCGGTGAAAGCTGAGTTAATTCTGGAGGAAGGACATGATCTCGGATGGCTTTGAAAGCCCAAGGAAGTATTTCTGAGGTGGAGATCAGCAATTAAAAAGAGACCAGAACCACCTAGGGAAAG
>NW_009648533.1:55124-84750 GCF_000708025.1 Charadrius vociferus
AGAGGAAGAAAACAAACTAGGGGTGAAGCGGAGCAGCAGGGGAAGGTAGGGTGAAGATCAAAGGCAGGTTCAGAGAGCCACCGCACTGCCTCTGGCGCCCAGAAGCTCTCTGGTTCTGTTGGGTCTTCCTCCACTGGTCCCAGCACACGTGTGCATCTGTTTGGACAGCTGACTGTTGCTGACCCCGGGGGCTCGGAGTAGCTGGTGGGCTCAGCAGTGCTGGTTGCTTGCTGCCTGGGATGCTCCTGGGGACTCACCGGGGCAGCCCAAAGCCTGTGTGTGGTCAGGGTGCTGCCTTCCCTCCCAGAGCAAGAGATTACAAAGAGCACAGCTGAGAAACTCAGAATACATCAGAAGGAAGCAAAATGGGAGCAGGGGAATTCAGCATCGCAACCTCCTGGGGCACTAGCATTAATCAATACATTCTATTTTTATTTTTTTTAGTGATGCATCTTTATTTAATGCCTTTCCCAGGAATCATTATACTTTCTACAGCTGAAAAAGGCAACTAGGTCACCCCATCCCATCTCAGGCTACCAAAAGCAGGACAGAGGCGAGCCATCATGTCATGGGAGTGAAAGATTTGTCACCCCATCTGTCATCTCTTGCATGTAGGACTGGGGGCTGCCATCTCAGGACAAACATCTGATACCGGGTGCTTGTCTTCACCCGTCCAGCCAGCTGCTGCAGGATGTGAGGGAGTCTCTTCCCAGCTCTCCTATTAGCTTTTGACTGCCTGGTTTTTATAATCAGCAGGTGTTGTCAATATTTAAGCCATTGTTCAGAGTGTCGGTAGAGTCCAGCCTTCTCTCCAGTTACTGTGAAAATCCCCATCCCAGTGCCCACTTTTGAGCTGATGGGTCCAAATCTCAGCAGCATTCATTCACTATTGCTTATTTTATTGGCAGAAACTGATGCAGCAAGCAGTTAGTGCTGGAGGATTCCAAACATCATTAACCACTCCTGGAGGCCAGAGTTACCTCCTGATGCTCCTGAGTCCAGAAAAAAGCTGAACTCATGAGGCCACAGTGTCACCCTCAGCAAGGTCCCTTTCAGCATTTTAATTTCCCTTAGCATATTGCCCTGCCCTAAGAGCTTTACTTCACTTGTTAGGTTTGGCATCTGTTTTGTACTATTTTTGGAGGATTTCAGAACATGTTTCTGATTTTGGCCATCTTCTTCTTCTTCTCACAATTATTAATAATATTTTTCCTTCCAGTGACTGGACTCATTCCCATGTTGGCTGCAAGACTTCAACACCAATCACCTTTTAATTCAATCTTCCTCTCTTTCAGGAGCACCTTCTCATAACTCTGCCATATTACTGCTGCAAATCGATGGAAAAGAAAACCTTGGAGATCCAGGGGTTTTGACTTACAGAAACCACCCTGGCATACATCCCTGTGTACGTTTTGTACCACAAATGCTTTCTCTCCCTCTTCCATGAAACAGAAGGTCCTCCATACCACATGCCTGATAGGACAAAGGGAGATCTCCAGAACCTCAGAAGGCTTAAAATAAATTTTTTCTCCATGAAAAGTTGGGATCTGGAAGCCTGCTGCAGTGGGATATCAGAGCAGAAGGGACCTCCTGACCCAAACAAGTCTCCCCAGTTTGAGACCAGCCAAGGATTCACCTCTGGAACCGCAGGAATCAAGAGAAATCCCGGGGTCCCAGCAAGGAAAGAAGAGGAGGGGACATGCCTACCAGAAGAAGGGAAGGAAAAAAAAAAAAAAGGCTGGAAGAAGAAATAGGTTTTCCTGAGCTTGACAAATACTCCAGATTCCTTCCTTTTCTCCGTTGGTACTGAATGGAACATGTCACAGAAAATACATCAGGTCAGGATCCACCGTCTTCTACTGTCTCCAAATAAATAATACCTGCAAAACGGCAGGCTTAGGTGAAATCAAAGCTGTCTAGTTTGGTCTCCCTGTGCTTTACATTGTGATGACGAGGTTCCTCCTACTTTCAGGCCCTTGCTGCACTTGGTGCTTAGGGTCCACACTACTGGCTTGGACAGTTGATCAAACCCCATGGGGCTCTCTCAGGACCACGACAGCTCAGTCCCTCCATTGCATGAGGAGAAGTTTACGTGGATGTCTGCATTCACCCTGACTTCAGTGCCAGTCTGCCACCAGATAACTCTGGTCAGAAGCTGATATGGGTGGAGCAGGGAGGACATCGCTGATGGCCCATGTATGGACAACACATAGTGCAGCAGAGAGACAGAGAAGAAAGTTATGCATCCCGGCTGAGTAAACATTAGACTGCAGCTGGCCAGAAAACTGACTCTGAAAGTGAAAGGACTTGCACAAAGGAAGAAGAGGGGAAAGGGAGATTTGTGAAGGCAAACGCAATACTCATTTCAAGTCAAGTACAACCAAATCCCTTGGTGTGCTCCACGAAGACTGATCTCAGTGGGGAAGACACCTCTGGATCCAGCCCTGTAGGACTGACTGAGTGGGGACCCTGCTGGGATACTGTGCTGTGCTGCTGGATGAGGAATGGAGACCTCACCTCATCTTGCAAGAAAACAAAGGACTCAGCTTGAGACCTGAGGCATGGGCTGAGGTTTGCATCCATGTAGCAAGGAGCAGGGCAGATTTTGAGTCATGAGAGGCTTCCACAGAAGGGAACCAGGCCCTGACTGGTATGACACAAGCCAGTGCTCTTCCCTGCAACCAAGACATGCCCTCATCCCTGCAGCAAGGAAGGAGGAACACAGGGCTGTGCCTGCAGATCATGAGCCTGGTATAAACAAAGGCCTTTCTGAACCATGTCCCCAAGCCTTTAGCTGCAACACACAGCCCCCTTCTGCACTTCCATTTTTCAAGTTGAATCTGCAGCATTTCATCAGCACAGAAGTATTTCTGCCTTCTCCACAGTGCAAGGCAGCACGGGAAAATGTGATGGTGAAGGTGACAGCTGAGCTAACCCGTTCTCATCACCATGCTCTTTAGCATCCCGCAAGTGCTCTCTCTGCATGTCTGCAGGGTGCACATTGTCCAGGTGGCCTCTGATGGCACAAGGCAGGCCAGGACTTGTGCCTGTCATTCTCCCACTTTCTCCCCATGACTGCAACCTGTGCCCAGCCTTGTCTCCTGGCCAAACATCCTGCTAGCTGCAAATGCTCCTACTAACCAGGTCCCAAGTTCCCTGAGACAGAGAGTGGGGGACACACAGCCAAGGCCACAGCACCCAACTCACCCACAAGGACCCTAAAGCATTCACAGGGCTTCTTCACGAGTCCTCACTGGGGCAGGGACCCAGGGCACCCATCCACTTAGGAGGCCAAGATTAAGCACAGCCACCAAACAGCACTGCAGTGTTTCCAAGGTTGATTGCTCTCCTCAGAGTGCCTCATTGCCTCAGAGTGCCTCATGGTGGGGTGTACACAAACTGAACCTTTTGTCTCATCCTCATGACACATCTAGGAAACCATGGTTTGCAAGGCCAACTATGTAGAAGAAAGCTCAGTATAACAGTCTCTTAGACCACCTCTAAACTTCAATCAAGCAATCAAACAACCCATAACTCTCCTTAGGACATAAATAAACTTTGTTCTTGTACATCACATCACTCTGTCTCCTCTCCTTCATCCTTGAGGAGACAGCTCTCACAGCGGCTGCGCAACACTCACACACACATCCCTCTCACCAGTCACCAGAACTCACAACCTTCCTTTCCCTTAAACCTTGAGCCACTTCTCTTCTGCAGCGACTCATACAGTGGTTTGTTGCTGTCCTGTCTGCCATGATACAGAGAGGTTCCAGCTATAAAATCAAAGACATGGAACAAATATGAATATAATCATGGCACTTCAGCTGCCAACAAAAGGCGTGTAATGTGCATGCATACACCTTTTCTCCTGCCTGTACGCGTTCTCACACAAAATTAGCAAACAACATATTTTGGGAAACCATAAAACCATTTTAAAAAGGATTAATGGGAAAATAAGATACTTGCCAAATGAAAAAGTACCAAATAAGCAAGGTGACATGTTATTCTTAACAGGCTTCCCTGGGGGCAGGGGAGTACTTCAGGGCAGTGGGAAGTGAAGGATGCTATTAGAGAATGTAGCTGATGGGGGCCCATACAAAACCTTCCCAAGGAATCTGCCTTAGCAGTTTTTCCCACAGCGTTACGCAACACAGCACAATAGAAATGTCGGCAATGAAATAACACAGCTTGTCTTCAGACCACCACCACCGCCCCCTCCCCACCTTTCCTGAATCAAGAAGAACGATGGTATGTTAAGGCCCCAGTGAGTTTTCCCATATTAAAACAAGGGAAATATTCATTTAGGACACCTGGGGTCTGGCACATGGCAGGTTGCAAAGCAAAAGAAAAGCTCCTGCCTCCATATAAAGGCACCGCTATGCAATCAGGTGAAAACTTTTTTTTTTTTTTTTTTTTGTGGCTGCAATAAGAACATGAATTTGATATTCCTTCCTGCTCTACTAAAAGGTTTCCCTGCCCTCCATAGGCCTGCACTGTGCAGCAAGTCAGCCCAAGGTGATTTATAGCACTGGGTGAAAATCAGATGAAATTCAGCTCAAAACTAAGCAAACTTGGGCTTTTTTTGGGGGTGAAATCAAAGCATAAAGGAAAACCTGTGGGGGGCAAGGAAAAGGTGGAAGGGGAAACCAGGTAAGCTGAAATGAAAAAGTATTTTTTTCCTGAACTCACGTGAACCCAAACCACTGACCTCCATGCATCCAAGACCCTGTCCACACTACCGTGCAGCACATAAATCTAACACTGAACTTGGAACTGAGCTTCAACATGGTTTCAACCACATGCAATTAACCCAATTAAAGGATTTTTTTTTCAGGGCCTAGTTAGGTCCTGCCTGCATTTTAACTGGGAGAAAACTTGCGTTGCCAGCAGATGTTGCCACTTTATAGCGGTGTGCAGTTTGGGGCCGCATATGCTTGGAAAAGTTGCGTGCTTAGGCTATTAGCAAGGGCAGGGAAAAGATTCGTTACAAAGATGAAATGCATTAAAGAAGCTCACATGCTTTCTGACGGTGCCATGCCAGGCATCAGTAAATGTGACCAGCTGAAATTGCCTCCAAAAAACTAAAAGTGGGGGGTGGGTGGGATTGGACTGCTGGAACCCAGAATTATTTAAAAAGAAAACAAAACCTGGAAACATTCGCCGAGTGAAACCAGATTTTGGTGATTATTTTGTAATTATTCATGGCTGAAGAGACAGAAAAAACTCCGGTATTTAAATGTGCTTATTTGTTTGGGTTTTTGTTTGAATGCAATTGCTAATGGTGATGGTTAATGGAAAAAAAAAAAAAAAAAGGAAGAAATGTGTATAACTGACACACAGTGTCTGCCCCTCACATTAGTTCCCAAGTCAACCTGCAAAACCATAGTCTTATCACTATGGGCCTTATATGGACTTTATTTGTAAACCTGTCTTTCAAATCCTGGGTAGTTGCCAGGAATGACTCTATTAAAAAAAAAAAAAAAAGAAAAGAAAAGAAAAGATATCCTGGAGGGTTATGAAATACATTTCCCTGTAAGCCACACTCCATTCCTGTTGCTGGCATGGAAAGCAAGGAAAAAAGCACATTTCTTTCCCATTTTTTAAATATGTACATTTAAGAATGCTTATGGGATGCTCTGAAATGGCTCTGTACCCCTTTGAAGTTCTGCCTTAATCTGAAAGAGATCTCAGGAGTCCAAGTGGGTTTGTGAGCAACAAAACTTGTGCTTTGACAAGCCCAAGGCAGGATACAAGGACTTGAGCTTCCCCTAATGGTCCCCTGGCATCCTTGTCTGACTTCTGTGAATATCCAAGGAAAACTATTCTGCAGACTCCCCAGCTAGGAATGTCATATTGCCCTGCACATCCCCTCTGGTTACCAAGAACAATTGCATGTATAAAAGAAAAAGGTTGTGAGCTCTTCCTTATTAGCAAATATATACTCAACACTTCTTCCCATCAGTAAGATCTTGAGTTCTCTGCTCAAGCAGAGAAGACAAGCCAGCAGGACTCCATGCATCCAATATCTTCAACAACAAAATGTACCAGCTCAGACAATAGTCCTGTTGGCTTAGGAGGTTTTCCCAATGTCTACCAGTGATTAAGGAACATAAATGTATTATCATAGACTGGTTAGAGTTGGAAAGGACCTTAAAGATCACCTAGTTCTAGCCCTCCTGCCATGAACAGGGACACCTTCCACTAGACCAGGTTGCTCAAAGACCCATCCAACCCAGCGTTGAACACCTCCAGGGATGGGGCATCCATAACTTCTCTGGGCAGCCTGTTCCAGTGTCTCACCACCCTCAGAGTAAAGAATTTCTTCCTAACATCTAATCTAAACCTACCCCCTTCCAGTATAAAACCATTACTCCTCATCCTATCACTATATTCCCTGATAAAAAGTCCCTCTACACCTTTTCTGTAGGCCCCTTTTAAGTACTGGAAGGCTACAACACACATTCCCCTGACACCTAAGAGATTTAAGTACTTCTGAAAATGCCTATCTAAGCAGGAACACAAAAGTCAAAAATGTGACCTGTGCTCCTCAAATAGTGGCCTTGGACTGGATCAGACCAAGACCTCACAAGGTCCCAGATATGTCTCAGACATGCCTATGGTGGTACGGTGCTTCATACCACCCTCTTGGTTCCTGGAAGAGCAGCTGCTGCCTGAGGCTGTTCCTGTTTCCTGCCGAAAGCCACCCAAGCTGTCAACAAATACCACGGGTGGGCATTGAAACATCCAAGGCAACCTGAGACCTTTTCAGTTCTTTCCGAAACATGGGAGCATTGTGCATGGAGCTCCTCTGGGTTACTAAAGACAACAATGCTGGCAGATGTGACAGGGGTCCCATATCTTTCTGAAGCAGTGGTGGGAGACTTGGCAGCCTAACTCACCAGTCCTGAAGTGGCAACATCTTTGAGCAATTGACCAGTTCAGGGTGTCTGAGATGTTTTTTCTATCCAGCAACCTTATCCCTGCCCCTAAGCATGAAACACTTGGGGAGGACTGTGTCCTTCCCCTGCAGCGTGGCATGGTGAAGGGCAGAGCATCGGCTTAAACTACAGGCAGATGCGTTCAGGTCAGAAATTAGAGAAAACTTTCTATCAGGACAAACAAATAAGCACAGGGATTAATTTTCTGGACACAAGCTGGCTCAAGTCTTCCTACCAGGCCAAGCAATATGCTTTCTAGAGGAAGGAAGGGACAGGACAGGTTTGAGGCTAGCTCCTTGGAGAAAATGGAGGTTGGGACTCCTTGAAGGACTCCTTCAAGACTTACTGGGATGGCAGATGCTGACCGCAGGTGCAGCAGCAGCTTCCTCATTTGTCCCTACCCAGGGGACCCTTGCCTGCAGGGGGGTGGTCCTCAGATCAGGGGCAGTGGCTGTTGCACCAGGGATGCTCTGTCTTTCTGAAGGGGTCTGGACCCACTCGGTGGCCCTGACTGGTCAGAAAGGTCCCATTCAGGCAATGATTGCCAAAGGGGCATTTTGACAACTGCCTCATTGCAGTCACCAACAGGCATCGGCATTAGCTGGATTTATAGTGAAGCTTTATCTGTTGCCTGCAATTCTAATTTGTGGTTCGTAGGCCATAAAACTCCAAGTTTTCCAGGCAGGGGAAAAAAAGAAGTGACGATTGACTGTTACTGTTGCTTCTTTTTTTTTCCACTAGAGCTGTTCCTTATGCAGTTGTAACCAAATAGTAACCAACAGACTGTCTAATGGCCAGTGCTGTTTATTCCAAAACAGTATGGATTTCCCATTTGTAATTCAAAAACCATAGGGTGTAACTTTCCTTGCTTGGCATGGAGCATGGTTGAGCTTCTAGGATACAGAGACAGTCCTGAGGAAAACTGTTCCTGCCTGAGGAAGGATCTATGAGAAATAAACTGCCTTTCACTTTTGGTGAATGATGTATTTTTTAAAAGCATCTCCAGCCTAAGCTGCAAAACAGCCATTTGTTTCCCAAAGCGAGTATTTATTAGACTCTGCATAGTTAAATCCTTTTTATTCCCACATGAAATTTCATTTTTCTTGTCCCATGCATGGATGGGCTTCTGTTTACACGTGAAATTGTTTTTTGAAATGAGCTTCATCAACACCAAACTAAAAGAAAACCACAGTATTACAGAGAAATATCAGCCTGTATCATTTCATGTGAGACATAGGAAAAAATCAGAACAAACTCACTATCAAACTGAAATCTGGATGTCCACACTGACTGCTGCAGCTATTTCTGCTTTCCTCTAAGGGAATGTTATCAGACCACCCAGCCCAACACAAGCCAAGGATGCTGCCTGTGGCAACATATAGAATGACTGAGCCTCACTGAATTTCGCCTGCTAAAATGCTGCAATTTGGGGTTAAGGGGCAAAGTTCCTCGCCCTGCTGGTCGAGAAGAAAGTTTGGCAAGCATTTTAAAATTTGCGAAGTAGTTGCAAAGCTGCAGGAACCAAAAGAAAGGTGGGGGGAAAATACAACAGCTCAGAAAGATGGGATTTTTAAGCTATGGGTTTTTCAATATTCCCATGATTTCTGAAAGCCTGATAAACATTGGCATGTTTACCTTGCAGTGTAATGTCATTAGGGGGGAAAGCATCTAGGCTCTGGCTTATTACTCAGTGTAGGTAAGATCTGGGGTTGAGTCTTGCATCCTCCATCCCTGGAAGTGTTCAAGGCCGATTTGGATGGGGGTTTGAGTAACCGGGCCCAGTGGAAGGTGTCCCTGCCTTTGGCAGGGCAGGTTGGAACTAGATGATCTTTAAGGTCCCTTCCAACCCAAACCATTCTATGATTTCAAGAAAGGTGTGGAGCAATGCAAATATGCAAACCAAGGCTCAGGAGAAAAGAGCCATCATCTCACACAGCGGTACCTGCAAGCCAGGACCAGATCCCACCCCAGCTATAGGAAAGACCCCACGGAAAGGAAAACCTCAGTAGGTGTAAGATGATGTCAGGAAGATTTAGGGAAGCTTTCTCATGAGGAAAACCAAAAATTGGAATAAAATGCATGAGAAGAGGGTGGGTTTACTGGGGAGGAGGTTCAATGCACGTCCTTGGGAATAGGTTCGACGAGGAATGCAGTAAGCGCTGGGGTGGGATGGACTGGGCAGAAGCGCAGGGTCCAGCCCAGGCATGGCTCAAGGGACCACAAAGCATTTTGGCAAGCGGACCCTCCCCGGGAGCCAAAGGGCAGAGCAGGAAAGCTTCCTTGCAGTCCAATTACCTCGTCGGGAATCTAAAAGATATTCCCATTGCCTGCGAAGCCATGTGCCAAGTCTGGTGTTTGTTTGTGTCTGTGTTTATTTCTCAGAGAGTTTCTTTTTCTGCACCCCAGGGAACTGGCTGGATGCAAGCTCTGGCCTTCTCATGGAATAAGAATTAACTCCTGGATCTTGGCAGCACCAGGCGGAGATCAGCTCCTGCTGAATTGTAGCCTGACGAAAGTCCCACATGCCACAAGACACCCAAAAAGCAAACGCTGCATGCTTCCCATCTGTCCAGAGACCCAAAAAACCTAGGCCCATCTCTGTCCTGTAGCATTGTGCTGCACAGGGGGACTTTCAGCTTTGCTTGGGACCTGCTGTGCTCCCACTACAGACGTAATCATCCAGACCACTGTGGGCTTGAAGGGCCCATGATTCACAACTTATCACCAAATTTGAAGGTGGATAGGGGAGGCAGTTTGAAAACAAGAATGAAAGGCGCAGTACTGTCTCAGACATTGAAATAAGACAGTATTTGCCCAAGCCCAGTTTTCTGCTGGGCTTTTAAATTCCTAAACTAATTAAAATCTTCTGGTACAAATTTGTTTTGCTTCTCTATTGGACCATGCCGACTTGAACGAAGAAAGACTCTGACCCATCCTTTCAGGAGCTACTTCTGTTTTAAAAGAGTGTGAGTAATAGCTGAAACACGTGGGGACTTCAACATTTGGGGTAGTTTCTCCCTACCCCCAGTGAGGATAAACCACCATCAGTTCTCAGTGGTTGCAGGGAAATGAATCGCTGGTCTTGGACTTCCCGCATCCCGGCATCACATATTCCTGCCGGCAGTGAATCACATGGAGCAGACATGGCACCTGCCCGCAGCAACCCAGCTTGGATTCAGGGAAGTCTGGGCAGAGGCGGGGTAAGTGATGTGATGGAAAACACCTGAGTCACTAAGAAAACATATCTGGAGGCTCCCAGGCTTGTATCTACCCAGGGGACATGAGCACTGCACATGCCTGAGCCACGTCAAGCCTGAGAGCTCATTGCTCTCTCCCTTTTCTTGCTGTTATCTACAGGGAAGGCAAAAAGGCAGCTTTAGACACTTGAAAAAGAAAATGCTGATGCACCAATGCATACCTAGAGTCATCTGGATAGAAACATCAAGAATATCTTATTGCAAGCAGCAGATGCTGCAGGGAGGAGTGGGGTTGTAGACTTGAAACACCAACTGCTCAGGGGCCAAACGGGCACCCAAGTAGCCAAGGCCATTTAGCCAGCTCCATCTAGTAGCCTCAACCTCATTTTAAACAGAGGCGGTATCTGCATGAACACAAGATCCATCTGATTTTTAATCTAATCTTCTAAGGAGATTCATGGAATATGAAATGTTTTCCATGGAAACCTATCTGCAGAATGATATGCATGCCAGATGCCTTGATTTAATTAGCCCATATAATATCCTTAGTTATGTTTAAACATCTGACCCACACTAACAAGATCGGGTACTTCAAAGATGGGTGAATCATTTTCATACCAGAGCAAAGGAACATCAGAAGAGCCAAATTTACAGTGGACACCCATTGACGTCCCATTTGCCAGCGCGCTTACCATTTTCACTGACCTTGGAAATGACTGCATCACCAATTAAGTAATTTCTTCCAAACAGCAGGGTGGTGGTATCCAGATTCCCATTGGACCCTGAAGAGGATCCTACATGAAAGTATGTCCAATCAAAGCTGTCCAGAGGATTTTGTGCTGGTTCAGAGCAGAATGATGCATATTGACCATGTTTCCATGGCATTTTAAATGCTTTCTGCTGGGGAGCAAACACAGACCCGCAGCAGTTCAACGAGCACAGAGTTCCTTTCAGTACTATGGAAGTCTGAATGCACAAATAACCTTTAACTGTCCTATTTTTTGTCTTTGGATAGCATGCCATTGTGGGATTCATATTTACCTGCACCTCATTTCTTTTGGCCTCTCTTGATGCATGGGCATCAAGTGCATGGGCATACAGAGTGAGGAGGAACAAGGTTCATGCACCAGCAATGGGAACAGAAAAGCTTCCTAGAGTTGTTTGCATTGGCACAACAGGTTTCACTGACATCTTTGCATAATTCATAGTCTACGATGCATGAAATATTTAGGGTTATCACTAAACTGAAAGTTTATGGACTAAACCCAAAGTTCACTGAACACCCAGCAAGAACAACTCCCAGCAAGAGGGACCAGACACTGTCTCAGGCTACCAAGTTAAAAATAATTCTCAACTTTCAGATTTCACAGATGGCCTTTAGGCTACAGTTCTGGTTTGAATGATGCGTGATTTGGACAGGACACTGCGGTATTGTGTCATGAAGTCCATGAAGATGCTGAAGCAGGCAGGGAAAGAGGAGCTGGCACACATGAAGGCACAGATGACCCACCTCCAGACTGGTGGCAGTTGACGACTAAGGTAAAGAAGAACCTCTGCTGTCATGTTTTGGCTTTAAGAAAGTTGTGCTAATGGAGGTAATTAAAGGAACTGATATTAGGAGTGGAGCTAGGGTAATTGGAAACTTCTGCTTTCCTAGGTAGTATTTATAGGAGGCTTTACTGGTTGCTTTGATGAAGGTAAGGACTTGAATGCCTTTAAACAACACAAAGCCTTACAACACATTTATCATAAAGCAAAATTCCTTTCCAGCTTGACAAGAAGTATCTGGAGGTGCATCTCCAAGTGCTAGGGCGGTGTTGAGATGTGAAGAAGACTGGTGTTACACAGCCACAAAGGCTCAAAGACTGCAGCATCTCAAGCCAGACCCAGGCTTTCCACAGCCCAGCAGCTTCATCCTGCCCAGCGCAATGAAGTGATGCTCAGAGATGCCACAGGCACCAGCACATGACTGAGGCTTTTACGTATGTCCTAACTGAGACCAAGCCGCAGCTACCATTAGTAATTTGAAAATAAAAATTAAAAAATTAAACTAAATTAAATATTGCATCTGTTGCATCATGAAACTTTCCACTACAGACAGTGTCATGGAATAACATTGACATGATCAAATACAAGAGAAAACTTTCAGAAGCTGTTTTCATACTGATAGGAAAAGTTCAGTTGTTGAAATTTTCCAAAACTAAGACTTTTTGGTAAAACCTGTGTTTTGTAGGAAATGATACAAGGGATGAATCTATTTTTACATTCCAACTGCAAACAAGAACAGGCTTAGAAAGGCCAGAAAAACCCACAAAACAATCCACCCCACTCCCTATGCCTCCTTAATCTTTCGTGCCTCCAACTGGTACCACAGCTCGCAGTACTGTAAGTGATACCACTACATGGAGCTAACAGTGCTCAGTGCTTTTAAAGTGATTTCTTAATTTAACTTCCAATTTATGAAGGCATTTTACCATCCTTCAATTCTCATTTTCTCTGAGCAAACACAGACCCTGCTTTGCAAAATGTTAAATAAATGGATGTCGCCAAATTATTAAAATTAAAGGCAAGTGCATGGTTGGCCAAGCAAATCATGGCTGGAAACCAGCTTCCAAAATTCCCTTAGTAGCTTTCAGATGATTGTGGAAAGACGCCATCAGAGAAAATGCCGTGTCTGCAAGCATCACCTCACCCTGGTATGTTTGGAAAGCTTATAGAAAGACTGTGCCATGGGGAGTGGACTGTGTACAGATCGTACATCATCCTGCTACCTCCTGGGGGATGGTCGAAGCCATTAATCAATGACAATGGCTGTCCTACTCCATCTTACCCATCTCGGCTTTATTTTAATCTCTGCCTTCCTAGTGACAGAAGCATCCTATGAAAATATTTGGAGAAGCTTGTTCCTGGGGCTCGCAGGTACCCACCACCTGCCACTGCTCCCTTCTTGCACAAAGCTTTTAGGCAAAGGCTTACTTGAGCCTTGCAGTGACAAACAGCCTTTATTAAACATATATTTGATCGGAAATGTGAATTTCCAGCATTTTACCTGTAGCTTTTCACCCATGTGCAGAGTGTTTGGCCATCACTTTCTGGGTTTGGATGTCTTACTACCTTTTTAGGATAAGGATTGTGGCACACGTGAACTCCTGGCCAGGCACGCTCAGGCTGGCTGACTTTCTGTTGGAAAGATTCGTTGTGCATTTTACAAACACCAGATGCTCGATGATGGGAAAATAAAGCATACTTTCCAGTAAACAAAAGCAGATTTCATTTGTCTCTGAAGCATAAACAACAAAAAAAAAGAAGTGAAAAAAAAGTGCAAAACAGAACAGTACAAATCAGGCTTGTACATATGTGTCAGGGGGGAAAAGTGCTGAAAGCAGCAGGAAATGCGTGTACCTGGAGATGGGTTAATGAGCTCCGCAGTGCAACAATGGTCTCAGGAGGCTGTAACCTCCTTTCCCCTGTACAGGGCTTCGTGGGTGCAGGAGTCAGGCACCCCGCGTGTGCCACTCTGTCTCTCAGGCACACCACATGGACCTCTTATTTTTCTTTCAGGTTGCAACTTGCAGGGGACAGAGAGTTCATTTGGGAGGGAAAACAAGCCTGAAGGAACTGACAGGGAACAAAAAAAAAAGTAAAAAAAAAAAAGTTAAACAAGTAGGGCCTTCCCCGGCAACAGCTGGGGGAGTGGAAGTAAGAGGAAATGCTAGAGGAAATGCTTTGAGACTGCCTGAGATTTACTGCAGTCTTGGTCGGTCCTCATAGCCCAGAGCAAATATTTGAGCATCACACAGTGCAAGGCAAAATCTCTTCTCTTCCTTGCTGCTGCAGGAAAGGGAACTCCACATTACCTCTTAAGATAAGATTAATGAGTGTGAGTAATAAGGAAAATGTTGCAACGTCGTTATATAAACCAAGGACAGACTCACCCATGAGCTCTTCTCAGCCATACATGAAATTCAGTAAGAGGTGACCAGAAACCCCAGCCTGTCTACTCCAGAGAGATAACTGAGAAGGGACAGGTTAATAGCATGCAAAATCACGGCTGGAGTCTAGCAGCCCTTTAAACAATCCCACATTTATTGTCCCAAGGTTTGCAGCTCAGACATGCAGATCTCTCCCAGTTGGTCATAAATCTCCGGTTCTTTCCAAGCTGCAGCACAAAGATGCTATCGCTGACCCACCACCCAGCAGTGTCACGGGTACCAAGCTGGGGTAGCTACTGCAGAAGCCTGGGGGGAGATGCACTGGGAGGCAGGAGGGAGCCACTTCTGAGCTAGAGGAATATAGAGGCTGGAGCTGTTAGAATTTCAAATTAGGGCTTGTTTTGCTTTGTTTTTAATCACCATCACCATAATTCCAAACCATTTGATCGTTTTCTTCCAATTTAGGAGAAACTCTCTTTTTTAGAGGAAATCCTGGCAGCAGCTCAGACAAACATCTCCCATGTGAAAATAGCAGGAGACTGAAAAAGGGGACTCTGCCCTTGACTAGAGATAGCTACAGGGACTAAATCCTCAGGTACCCAAAATGTGCTTTCTACCACCCAAGCTACAGAATGTAAATTGCCTGGGTGTTGCAGACAGAGACTGCACATCTGCTAAGCCCTAGGAAGTACAAAGCAACCATCAGAAACGCTTGCAGGTTAAGCTTGTAGGGATTTTTCCAATTAAAATGCTGGAAGTTATAAGAATCAAAATATTCTGAGGAATTACACTGACTTCAGAGTACTTTCATGCCAGGACACAATGAGGCAATACATTTCCAGAGCTGGGTACAAAGCAAAGAGGAGCAGAAATGAGAGATCTGAAGAGCTCTCTTCAGCCTGTTTTGAAGGCTTAGAGCTTTGGGCTGCTCTAACCAGCAGTGACAGCAAGCCACCTTGCACTGGCACAAGCTTCTACGGCACGCCAAGGAAAGGGCAGGCCAGCACTGCAAGCTTGTGAAAGAGGATTGGGGGGGGGGGGGAGGCCACAGAGGGGGCTCCTCTGCACATTCTTGACGGTTTACATTTTGATTTGGCTGCCATATCTATCCTGAAAATTGTCGAGGGGTGGCAAGGCAGGAGTTGGCAATGGTGCAGGAAACCACTGCCCAGTCCCTGCCTGCGTGCCTGTAACCCCCTTGCAGGCAGCACGGTTCTCCGGCCCCCTCCAGTGGCAGAGAAGTCTGCGGCAGCCTCCGAGACCAGCAGGATTCAGGCTGCTGCAAATCCAGTCTTCGCTGCATAGAGCAGTACTCCTCCTGCCCATGGCAAGGCAAGTAATTAGGCAGACAGCCATGATCTTGCACTGGAACATCTTTATTCAGCTACATGTAGATCCAGCCCGCCACAGATACCTCCGATTTGCTTTCAGATCTCATCTTGTTGCTGTGCACAATCATTTTACCCTGGGCAACACCACCAGGGCAACACCAACAGACCACTGATTAGCAGTTCTTGAAGTGAGACTCCGTCACCTCTCGTGTCCTGGGCAGGTTCTCATGCTACTTTCTTCACTGGAACAGGAAGGGCTAAAGAGGTGCTGTACTTCAAAGGCCAGTTTTGGTGTAAAAGTGCTTTACTTGACTTTTAGGGGGATAGGAAAAAAAAAAAAACAAAACACTTCAACCCAACAGATGCTGTTCTTCTGCCTTTTGCAAAACTCCCAAAGAGCAGTAAGTTATGTTTGGGTACCAGCATTTCACGCTCTGTAAATCCCCTATAGCAACAAAGACAAGAAGAAAGCCCACATGAAAAAGACTGCTTTGGATCTGCTTTGCTTATTCCAGATCTGTTTCAGTTCTTTAACCATTTTCGGAATCTTGTTATCCCATTCCACCCATGCTTACAGCAAGCCACACAATGCACACTTTATATGTTATGCACAAATATAGTAGGCATTCTTCAATACAGGGGGTGTACACTGCAGAAATGTTTAATTTCCCACCCATGACTTCATGATACTCATTTATTACTCATGTTATCTGAGCATGTCCCATGGACAACATGGAAAAGAATACCTTTACAAAAGAGAATGCTTTGCTACTTAGGAGAAAATGCTGAAGTCTGAGTTAAGGCAAAAATAAATGCTGTTTATATAGTGTGAAGATATATAACATGCACATATTACTCAGATTTCATATTGGAAGACTGTTGTTTCTTGGGTTTAAAAGGACAGGGACAGCCAGAGGATATAGGTTTTGGCCCTACAGGACAGGACACCAAGATCTATGAATATCATTAATCTATTTTGAGATTCATTATTATCTCTCTACAATGAAAATTCCAGATCTTCTAAGTCTGCATATTAAACCACTTCACTTAGGCAAAGCTCAGTTTATGGAGCCACAGCAACCAACATCCACAGGGACTTACTGTAACAGTAGTCTTTGCACTTGTGGCTTATTATGATGTGAGTGGTCCCCCTGAGTTGGACTCCTTTCAGGCCCTCAAACCAAAAGAAAGACCATACAGGTTTAACACTGAGACCTCTGCAGCAGGCACACTCGCTGAGTTAAGATGGGAGTTGGATGGGTAGTCCAGGCAAAATGTCTCCTGCACTTCAAAGCTTTGATTCTGTAAAAGTCCAATGTGATTGATGAACTTCAAGCCTGTTTGCTATTGGGTTGGGAGAACCATCCTTTGACCTGTGGATCAGGGGCTGGAGATATCCACGGTCAGGGGAATCCTCTGGACTCCACATCGGCTGGATTTGAAGACTCACGTAAGTCCTTCAAGCTTGAGGTCAAAAGAACTACCCATACATACAGAGGCCAAGGCCAAAGTCCCCACGCCCAGCATGGATTGAGCTTACCAGTGGGGCCTACAAAGGAATCATATCAGTACCAGGTATTGATTCTGTGCGTGGGAAAAGGGTGCTCTTCACAGTTTCACTCACATGGGAGTTACCGTTCTGGGAGGGAACACAGTTGCTAGGCTGGTCAGGGTGCCACTGGCTGGCTATCCATAAGCACACTGTATGACAGCGTCAGGCAAGGGCACAAGTGTCAACAAACCAAATACTGAAGTATCTATAATTAAAAATGTAACAGGTCATCTTCAGAGGTTTAGCTTTAACAATATACTTGAGTTACATCAGGCACTGAGTTAACTAAATACTCCAAATTTCTGTGAGCCACTCTCCATCATTCACACTGCGGCATTTCACCATAGTTCATTCCAAGCTCTCCCAGAGGAGCATATGCCTCCCATATCATCCTACCACCTTCACCCAAAAGGCACTAATGGGTGACCAGTTTCACCCAAAAGGCACTAATGGGTGACCAGTTTGCAAAACTGTATGAACAAGTAAAAATCAAGGGGAAAATTGCTGACCCAAAGAAGCTGTTGTCATGGCATTTTCTCAAGACAACCTACCTCATTTTCTGCATCTATACACTGGAGCTAGAGAGTATGTTCGCCCTGTGCTCTTGCAAAACATTATGGTTCTACCAGCAAGGTGACAAGAGGCTTTACAACCTGTTTGCATCTTTCAGGCATGTTAACACTTCTATAAAGCAAGCGCACAACTCTCAGGCAACATGCTCATGGGCTGCCCTGGACTCCAGCATGGTGAAAACCTAAACCATCTGCAAGCCTGAAAAGGAAACAGTCCAAAACTGCTGCCTTCTCACCTTGAAAGCATGCCTACAGCTACATATCCTTGCCATCTCACCTGATGAGGGTTTTGAAAGTATCCTTTGCTTTGTTATCTGAGCACTAAGTGTAACCACCACACTTTAGCCTGTTCTCAGCAGTGCAAATTTTGCCATCTTATGCTAAAATCAGTAAGTAGGGCAACATAAGGGGCCAACTGGACCTTCCAGACCTGGCCACAGAACTGAAATAACAGGAAACAATCAGGGACTGTTTTTCCTGCCTTTCCTCCTCTGAAAGCATCTTGGAAAGTTACATGTTCTTCAGCAGATAATAAAACATACCAGAAAGTCCATCACCGCTTATCAAACTTCACCCTAAACACATCCCATAGTGGGAGGACCAGAAACTGAACTGTGATTTTGCATTCACTTACGCGTCTGGAAAAAGGACATTTTGTAACTAGCGTAAAGACCTATGGGGCAAGTCCATGGGGCAAGTCTATGGGGCAGCCTTGACGATCTGCTCCTATAGTGGCAGGATAACCAGGGCTGTCCGCCAAAGGCATCCAAAACTGAAACGCAAAGTAGCTTAAACAACCCCACTTCCCTGTCACCACAGGTGGTCACGGACAAGAGCAACCAGAGCTAGATCCCATTCCCAGGAGAGGCTGTCTTACTCTCCTTGCCATCCCCATGCTTAACTCAGTTCTCAACTAGTTCCTAGGCACTAATACCATACATAAATAAAGCCCCAACATCGTTAGGATCACATCTGGGAAAATACACTTGCCAACTGCAGGGGCACAGGAAGAACATCTGGCAAAGAAAAATTGTCAAAAAAAATCAACTTACAACACAGGGACTAGAGAGAACTAGGATCAATAAAGTAAAAGCAAGTACCAAGTATCACCTGGGGTTTTACCCAAGATCCTGAGGGACCATCCTCTCTGTCCTTCTAAAGTTGCTATTTTGACGTTTCCTGTACAATGACTATGTCACTACCTTTAAGGAGCTGGCTGACCCTGAGATCCTGATGAAAGACTGTCGACTCACTGCAGAATGACATTCTTCCATGAACTTGTGACATGAAGGTAAACAGCAATGTAGAGGCACTGGAAATGAAAGGAGCCCAGGCTGCCGGATGCGACACTGCATTTGGAAGCACATACACTCCTAACTCTTCAAGAAAAGACAAAAAGTCCTTTCTTTTCCCTTTTGCACAATGCTGGTAGAAGTCATATGCAAACAAAAAGACCTGTAAAGTGGATCTGGGAGGGTTTTCTCTGGTCATACTGCCACCGTGGGATATGGAGTAAAAGGTAGGTAGGAACTCGTATTTCTATTTGCTGTGCATTTACAGGACTTTCAATAACATCATAATCACTGCAGTATTGCAAGCAGGCAGTCTAGACCTCATTTGGGTGTCTTTTTCTTCATAATCACACGGATATATTCATAGGCATTGCACCAACTACTATCCAGCACAGCAATACAACAGTTTAATTTAGCAACCTCTCCACTGTTGCTCCTGGTCGCCCCCAAATATTCAAACCCATTTTACAGTGAACAGAAGATAAACTTAGCCATTGCTTTTCCAAAATGTACCCCAGAAATCTTTCAGGTTTGCATGCTGGCTTCATCTGAGTATCACAGTCCTTGTCCCACCATCACTGCAGTGGCAACTGAACCATACAGATCATATCCCCACAACAGGCTGTGCAGCTCTCAGTTTCCAGAGGTGAAACTACCTTTTCCTCTTCTCTCCACATTTTCTCATTTGTGCTACGGCAGTGGTCACGAGACTTGACACAGTCCCAGGCAGTCGGGATGAGGACTGGCCAGCCCCTACCTTGTCTGTCACAGTGCTGGAGGGAGAGCCAAGCTGCCGCAGGAGATCTGGTGCTCTGTAGAAATGACTCAGGCAGGATAGGATTACGTCTTCTGCTACTCTCCCATCTGTGCGATGGGGCCTCTCTACATGAAGAAAGCCAAGTCAGCAGCTACCTTGCAGCACGTAGAGACATGGATACAATTTTCCAAGTAACGCACAGCACTGGACAGGAAACTTGATGCATTTCACACCAGAAGAGGACAGAAGAAAATACACCCACTTTTACGGAACAATCACAAACTCCATAGGGAAAAGAAATGCTAGGTACTGACAGCAGAAAGAGAACAGTGCTGTTGTAAAACCCTTACCAAGGCAAGGAGAGACTCCCTTGTACACTATAGGAAGAGAAAAGGCTTAAGTACAGATACTTTCTGCACGCAGAAGTGCCGCTGAGACCCAAGGTGTGTGTAACACAGAGCAGTAACAGAGGTAGAGTCATAACAAACAGACATATGCTAACAGCTATAGGATATATTGTATTTGCTCATGTAACAGCCACACACGTTCATCGGCCTCATTGCCCAACCAGTTGCAAACAAGAGATCACCAGTTAGATAACCAGTAGTTTAAGAACAGACACACAAAATCACTGCACCCTAAATTTGGAGGGGAAATTCACAGGGGCAGGGAATTAAGTGCACTCCATGAGCAATACAGTATTTCACTGTGGGGGAAGGGTTAGGCTTGGCACCTGGCTTTATCAGCGCACTCATTTACCAAATCAAACTGTCCCAGAGAGCAGCCAGTTGCCCTTAACTGTGTTCGTGAAGTAAAAATTGTTTAATGGGGTCTGGGATTGGAAGGATATGGATCAGATCCAGACGAGATTTGCCAAGTATTCTTCGTACAGCTATGCGGCAGAGAGACAAGAGGCTCCGGGTGCGGCCTGCAATAAAGAAAGCAGAGAAAAAACACTGAGGGACACAGAGAGGAAGAGAGAGGGATAACAGCGTGTAAATTGTGCTGAGCTCTGGCTGACAGCTGAGGAGCCAGCTACCCCTTCCATATGCCAAGGCCTCATCCTGCGCAGCAACACAAAGGCAGCACAGGAGAGCTGAGCGTGCACAAATCCTCCCTGTGAGGAGGTCAAACCTTTTGGCCAAAGATTTGGAGCAATGACAGCTGCCACACATGCAGTTTGGAAGGGCAAGCTGGAGACTGCATGGGGTTGTGACCGTGGGTCCAGTCCCTGCATGACAGGGTTCAGGAGATCCCTGACAAATCCACACCAGTAGAGGCTGTGAGAGGCTTTATACTATTCAGATCATTTTAAAATTATGTGGACTTTATTTTTCCTCCACCCCGGGGGAATCAACAGCATTGACAGACAGCTCAGGCCTTATCCCGACTTTCTTTTTGGGACTTCTTTTGAGTTCACAGAGAGCTCTTCCAGCACTGGGACAAGAGGATGGATGGTGGTGTCCACATTGATTCAGGAACTGGACCTCCAAGGCACCACTCCATTACCCTGCATGCTCTACCTTAGGACTCCCATTTGCCTCCTAAACCCAGCCTTAATGGAAACCACCTGCTCCAGCTTATGCGTGCCTCTTCTCAGCAAAAGTCCAGGCAGGTTTAAAAACCAGGCACATGCAAAGCTGAATAACTTTGGGGTGGGGGCTGGGGTTGTATCCCACATCCTGAATCCCTTTGAAATTTCCCCGGAGTTTGAGAGGGAAACCCCACTTCCGACCCTGATGCAAAGCCATGGCCTTCACCAACTGAGCCTGGTGGTTTTATGAGGTGCTGCCCTTGCGGGAACAAGGGTGCACACTGCACTGATCTTGCTTTTTTTATAAAAAGAAATAAATAGCAGGTAAATTTAGGCATGCTCAGGTCTGAGGCTCTGGTTTACTTCTTTTGTAACTCATTTGCTTCCCAGAGGATGTTAAATTCACAAAGCCAGCTTTTTCCCACCTTTTCCACCACCATCTGAGCTCCCTCCTGCCACTTGTTACCACCATTTGTGACTTTACTTCCCAAGTAGCCTGTCCAGATACAACTGCCTCTTGGGTCCCTCCCTCGGTCCCCCTGCAGAGAACAGGGCCACTCAAGAACAGTGAGGGCACACCTGTATGGCTTTGGAGAACTGGGTCTCACTGGATATGCCATAACCTGACTGTGGTCCGCAGACCCAAAGTCTAGCTCTGATAGGACAACACTGCCTAACATTGCCTCAGGCTTCTGAGGACACCGCTAGGCAATGGAAAAGAGTTGGGAAAAAGATGAAAAACATAAAGCTACAGAGGCTAGGCTGCTGATAGGCATCATTGGTAAATGAAGGACTCAAGAGGGGAAAACCCCACATGAACCTACAAAATGCAACAGAAGAAAAACAGGGAGCCTAGCTAAAGGCTTACGGGGAAGTCATTGGGTTGAGTCATCAGTGTTGACAGAGTCGGAGGCAGGCAGCAGCTTGGTGACACTGGTGATCCATGCCAGGGAGCTGCAGAGGTCAGCCCCATGGTCCTCTCCTGCCTGATGTCTGCCTGGCAAGCAACAGCTCTTTGGGAGCCATACCAGGGGTGGCGAAGTCCTTAATGCTTAGCTTAACAGCTTGTTATATCTCAGTTACCTTTTGTGTGTGTTAGAATTGCTTTAAAGTTAGGTATAACCTGTTCACATGATCTCTTTGCACTTGGCTGAAGCCATCTGAACCAACAGACCCAAAAGAGGATGGTTACACCCACCCTACCACCTTAACAGCTCCTAACTACCAAATAAACTTTCCAAAGAGTTCTCCTGAATCCAGAGCTCGATAAAACTAGTGCCACTTCACTAAGTCAACACCACTTACCCCTTGCTTCTTTGAACACCTCCAGAGCCTCAGGGTTGACTTTGACCCTTCCCGTGGATTCAACTCCCAAGGCCTCCACTTTCACCAGGTTCAGATTGGCTCCAAAGTCAATCAAGAGGTGGACAAACGCTGCTTCACAGCCGTGCCGCAGGACAGCATCCATAACACACACAGGGGAGCCCCGGGAGAAGCCTTGGATGTTGATGGGCCCACAGCAGTTAAAATCCGGGTTGGCTCCTGCCTGGAGCAGCAGCCGGAAGCACTGGAGGTTGTGGTAGGCAGCACTGATGTACAGTGGGCAGACCACCAGCGTGGTAAGGGGCCGCAGGGAGAGGCTGGGGACCCGGGAAGCGAGGTGGTGATTGACGTCCACATCTGCACCATACCTGGGTGGGGGAGAGAGAAGAGCACTAGTTTGGAAACAAGGGCGACAGCAGCACAACTGCACCCCAGGGTGACAAAATGGCAGGGGATGAGACTGAAGGACACCTGGAGGGTGAGCACCCTGCCTGTCTTTGGTACCTCTGGGGCCCACCACCCAAGAACCGCCCATACCTACCCTGAATGGGGCCTGGCAGGGCTTCTGAGTGGGGATGGCATATCCACCATGGTCTCTGCCCGCAACAGCCCAGGCTCAGGAGAGAGGAGCTGAGGAACATCTTTCCTTGCCCTCCTGAAGGATGTGCCAAGCGTGGCCTTGGCACAAGAGACAGCTCAGCCCTGAGCCAGCACCACGTAATGCTGGATGCTAATGAGCCAGCTGGGGAGCGGGGACGTTTCCAAATGACTCAGTTGAAGAGATGCAGTGAAATAGCTTCCCCACCAGGATAAAACAGGCCAAAAAGCAATACAAGCAATCGATCTGACTGTCACAGACAGCAGGGAAATGGAAACAGAAATCTGTGCTCTACAGCAAAACATGTATGACAAAATCCGGCTCCCAAAGGAGCTGGGGTGGTTGAAAACCCATTAGAAATGCCATCACGGAGTCTAAAAGAGGCCTTTTCCCTAGTAATCAGCTCAGCTGAAGGGATGTACCCGCCAACTCTAAGCACATAGGAAACTGGAAAAACACAAAATAATTGCATCAAACCTTCTGCTCTCCCCATCCATCCTGCACAGCTCCATTCACAGGTTATATATTATACTAGATACCGCATGAGAGATTACAGTTCACTGGCCAGCACTCCAGGCGCTGAAAGGAAGACTTCCACAAGCTGCAGCAGCAAACCTCTCAAGCCTTTTGCAACTGGCTCCTACCTCACTCTACCCCACAGAGAAACCCGCACCTCACATCTTCGCTGCATGGTGCCACGGTGTCCCAACTGCTCCATAAGCCCTGCGGCCAGAAGCAAAGTGGGCTTGGACTTGCTGTGGCGTAGAGAAGGCATGCGAGCAGCTAAAACCCTGCTCAATGGACATCAGCATCGTCATCAAACAGAAGCAGCGACCACAGCATACTTCTTTTTGGGGAGTACAGATGGCACTAAGTTGTGAATGAGCAGAAAACAAGGCTTATTGGCTTTAGTTCTTTTCATTTTTTTGGAGGAAGTGAAGAATGCAGCCAAATAAATGGGAGCAAAAAGGCCAAGTGTCGCTCTTTGGAAAAGCATGGAATTTGAAAAACGGCAATGCTGTGGAAAGAAGAGACGGCAGAAATAAGCACTTATTTCCCCGAGGCTGGGTAACACCCAAGCATTGGGGACACTAACTCCATCTACTTCACATGCAGCTTGGATGGGAACAAGGAGGAAGACGACACAATTCCCTAAGGAGTAGCTCGTTTTAAGTGCAGCATTGCAGATCAAGCAAAGCCTTGTCCCTTCTCCCCACAGAGGCCAATCCCCCTCCCAAAATTGCAGACTCAGCACTCAGAGAACTAGATTTTTCTGTCTTCCTAAATAGCATTATATTCCTTTCTGCAGTTAATAAAACAAATAAGGAAACCACCTGAGGACAAATTCTGCCTCGAGGCAAGCACATCTCTCGTTGAACCCAGTAGGGGCTTGTCCCTATCCAGCAAACACTTAACCAAATGCTTCAATTCTGAGGACGGAATTAGTCTCATTTAAATTAAGCACACACAGAACAAGGGCCAAGGAAACTTGTCTAAGAGCCACAAATGGCGTGCAGTGTATTTTTACCCCAATGCACAAGATCTCCCAAGCATGAACATCTTGGCTGCAATCTCAGGAGACCTGTGGGGTAGAAAAATGCAGAAAAAGGAGGGAGCTAGGCAGTAACAACAGTGTCAAGTGCAAGCTGGTACTCACACCAGCCACAGGACCAAGCTTCGCTTCTCAGACCAGGTAGCTGGCCTGGGGATCACTGCATACTAAGGGGACATTCCCATCTTTTGGGGACTTTCACAGCTCAATCTGCATCTCTTTACCTACGTTACAGCACAGAGGGCTAAATAAAAAAAGGCATGTGTTCTCCACAGGCAATCACACATGTGTCCTGTAGATAAACAAACCTCTTAAAATCAGACTACACAAGCATTCAGATAGTCGTATGTGCTGCTGTGGGACTTCTGTAGGGATGCTGTATGGCCACTGCCTCCTATGGGCATGGTCCTGACCAGACAGCAGGTACCCCTTCATTTCAGTCCTTTTTTTTCATTATTGTCATCAAAATTCTCAGTTGAAACCCCAAGTTCAAAGCAAAATACAAAATTCTGCTTTTATCACAGTTAGGCGTGTGCCTGAGGCATCGGGATGATTTGTCAGATCTCTTTTTCACCATTTTTAGTGTGGCAAAAGGATCTTCTTGTCCTTAATACACTGGGTCAGCTCTCAGTTACACTGCAAGTATAATGCCACAGTTCGATCCCATCACAGCATGATCACATCACAAGCTGTTAGGAAAGTAATCTATACCCTGGCAATATAACCACAAATATTTCCGCCAGCCGTCTTATAAAACCAATTGCCATTCCATAGCTATGTGTGTATTTACTATTAATGGATACAATTGCACCTATTGCTTGGTTAGCTGGTTCAGCAATTGTGGTAGGATTCAGGAATCCTGATGGTGCTACCATATGATTAAAAAAAAAAATAAACCAGGTGATGTTTAGACACCTGCAGCAAGCCTAAACTGGCTTGGGCTTGCTTTTCAGGACACTGAGGTTCTCTCAAGCTGAATACACTAAAATATTTCCTTATATCTCAGTAAACGTGTCCTCCTAATCGCATTCTCCCTGCCAAATCCTTTAAATCAACATTTTAAAAATCTCCGAGTGAGCTTTGTAACATAAGACTCTATTTTAAAGTAAGCAACACTGAACAGAACTGTGAAATCCGTACTCTGAGATACTTGAAATTTTGGGCAATCTGACAATTTGGTATTAGCTTAGCAGCCTTGGGAGAGACATTGTCCAATAAAAAGATATTGGACAAACTCCAGTTAATTTTTAATCCTGAAAGTTTTCCAAAATCTTGCTTTTCATATTGCTGGCAAGGTATCCCAAGGAGTAGACACATAAATCAATGCATCAGCTCTCCATGTGCTGCTGAAATACCATTTGCTATATTTCACCCTGCCTTAGTGGATATATGAGGGGAGATTCTTGGGAATGCAGCATGTGAGCTGAACCCTGTACCAATAAGCACGTGGTGATGGGGACATCCTTCCCTCAGCTTGCTCAGAAAGGAGCAAGGAGGGGGGAACGCCTCCCCTTCTTTCAACTTGCCAGCTTCCTTATAGCTGCACCTGTATGAAACTTCCCCACAAGCAAAAAGGAAAGGAGAAAATCCCCAAGCATTTTGAAATTTTTCTACTCAAATCCTTTTCACTGTTATTTTCTAGCATTTGCAGTCATTGAAAGGATTCCTTGGAGAGTGTTTCTGGGTGAATCCAAATAAACTTTCTTCTCTATTACTATTTTGTTCTACAAGCTACATTTTTTCCCTTATGACCCCTTATTATTTGGCATCAATGGCCCATATAGTTGCTCAGCACAGCCCCTTATACAAAAAGCTTCCAATTTAGAAGAAATGAAATATCATGACATGCTACAAAGGAAAAAACTCAAGTTTGCACAGCCTACGGCTAGACTTTGAGCCCACTCACTGCTGGTGCTGCAGAGGAGGTTTCCTGAGGGATAGGAGGTCACCAGCCACCCACAGCCCAGCTAAGGTTACTGTTCATCACCTCATAGTAATGGCCATCACTCCCTGCCCCAGAGATGCCACCCCTTTTGATGGAGTTGTGCCTCAAGTATCCAGCAAGGGGGGACAGAATCAGATGGCATGAAGGGTTGCCCTAGTGATGGGCAAATGCCAGGCAACCAAGAACAGACAGTGCCAGCGACAAGCATCTCTCCTCCCAATGACAGAAAATGGTCAGAGCTACACGAAAGAGAGATGCATTTCCAAACAATTTTTGGTTCGCTGGGGGATCCACCTCACTGGTAAATTCAGCCAGGGGCATGGAGCTGGCAGTCGAGATGGAGCTGGGGGGGAAAATATTTTGCAAGATTTGGCTCTGACTGAATAGTGGATGGTGGGCTCACAAATGGGAGAGTCCTCTCTTGGGTTTTGTCTTAGGAGAACAGTCATGGAAGTCATACAGGAGGGCACAGACCTGCTACCAGGGCCAAGCGATGGGGAAGACAAGGATGTCTCTTTAGACACCTCTCCACCCTCTCTCCTGTCCACCTCTTGACCAGCTTCACCAGGCTTGTGGAGACACTGGGCATGAGAAGAAGGAATGGACGCTCATGGGGGAAATGATCCCAAGGGAATAAGAAAGGAAGGTAGAGCAACTCTTCTCCCCACCAGGACCATCTCCAGCTTGTACCTGCGCTCTCACCTGATCAGCTCCCGGAGGATGTCTGCCCGGCCCACACGTGCCGCATGGTAGACAGGGGTGCTGCGGTGGTGCCGGCTGCCGTTGGGGTCAGCTCCAGCTTCCAGGAGGATTCTGGCACACTCGAGGTGCCCATTGACCACAGCTACGTAGAGGGCGGTCTGCCCCTTCACATCCACCAGGTCGATCTCAGCCCCTTTGCGGAGGAGGAAGTCGACGCAGGGGCCATGGCCGGCAGTGGCGGCGATGCGCAGCGGTGTGCAGGGTAGCCAGCCGCAGCACCACACTGACTTCTCGTTGATCCGGCTGGCATCGGGGGTGAAAAGCACTGGGTTAGAGAGGGCTTCCTGCCACCTTGCACTACCCCACCTACCCCAGCCCCGGAGGATGCTGGGAGAGCTCTAACAGCTCTCTTGAAGCTTTTCCTCCCTATTTTTGACACTTTATAGCAACCCTGAAAAGCTCCTGCCAATAACCTGACTAGGCACTGCACGTAGGTAGCCAGAGACTACAGCACATATTGGAGTAGTGCCTGGAAGATGGGCTTTAGCGCAGCTCTGCTGTGTCAGGACATATGCACATACACACAGCAAGGGACAAACCCTGTCTCAAAACTCATTCAACTCATTCATACTGATTAAAAAAAAAAACTCCCTACTCCCTTGTTTAAAGGAAGATGTCCAAAATCAGAAGCAACCAAGCTGGGGACCACCACAGTTTAATTCAAGCTGCTTCAAAAGGGGCAAAAGGTTGTCAAAGCAGCAGGGAAACAGCAAGAGGACACAGGAGGAGGAGAGCGATGTACGGAAATGAAGGCATACATCTGTATCACACTGCTGGCAACATCCACACTCAGCCAGGCACCATGGGATGACATCAACACAAATCCAGGGAAACTCAGCTCAGCCAGCAAGGAGTAAGCTTGGGAGGTGCGGCCATCCTGCACTTAACAGCATAAGTAGGCCATTAGCATCCTTGTCGGACGGCTGTACTGGCATAAGAGCCTTTTCCAGTTTATTGAAAGAGATGGCTCTGGCTGGCAGCTGCTTAGATCCCCTCTGAAATAATCTGTAATATTTGTCATGCTCATCCATATCTCAGGTTAGCCTTACAAACCTTATAAACATCCAGACCCCACTCCCAAATTCTCTTCAAATCACTGAAAAAAAACAGGAATGCGCAGAGAGGAAGGGATTTTTTTAAGGCGCATGTAGACTGGCAAAAGTGCTCTTTAGCCAGCGCAGCAGTGGATTTGCTCTTCTAGCGCACTCCATGCAGGCCCACGTAACTGGTACAGGACAAAGAAGTTTTTATACAGTGCATTTACAGAGTTTGCTAGGAAAGCAATGCCACATTTTTTTTTTTCAATCATGTTTTAGGAAGAGGAATAGTATAAATCCCACACCAAGCCCTCAGCTGTCAAGTCTTATGATAAAAGTGCTCCCTTTAACCTTGGAGGTTTGGGGATCTCTACCCCATACTTACCCCCAAATTCAAAGAAGTCACTTCTCTGATCATTCCATCACCTGTGTGATGGTGCTGCAGGTCCAGCCCTCCTCCTCCCACCAAACTTTGCTTTTCCTGCAGGGAAGGACACCTGGCCCTGCTGCCACTGGGTTCCCACACAGCATGAGGCAAAAAAGAAGGCAAAAACATCAGACCAACGGACCGAAGAGCCCCAGCTGCCCAGGTGGCAGAATGAGGGGCTGGGTCATTCTCATTTTTGCTGAAAGGACGCTTTTTTGAGGCTGGAAGACATTTTGCACTCCATGCAGTTTTCTCCATGGTGCAGGAAAATTAATTAACTATCCCCACAGTCACAGACTTAGCACAGGGCAGATTTTGTAACATAGGGTGTTTCAGATTTATATATGATTGTAATCCCTTTTGTATGTTTTTCCCATTACACGTAGGCTCCTATTTTCATCGTATTACATTTCCACCCTGATCTGAAAAGAACTTGTGCACGCCTGCTGCACGCTCGCGAAATGGCTTGAGATTTGCCTCCTGGAAGACCACGGAGGATGATTTTGGGGGTGACCGGAGCATCCTCCCCAACCTGACATCCCTCCCGTAAAAACGGAGCAGGAAGGGGTCTCCAAAAGGAGCAGGCAGGATGGGGTTTCCAAAAGGAACAGGCTGTGGGGATGGTGTGGGGCGAGCAGCCCCAGGGCGTCATTAGCCAAAACCGTCTAAGAGGGACCTCGCACCCTCGTCCCTGTGAGGGTCTCCAAAGCCAGCGTGAGGGTGCGGGCAGGGCGGGGTGTGAGAAGCCCCCCTCACCTTTGGAAGCTCTCCTCTTGCAGCAAGCTCTTGAGGGTGGGCAAGTCCCCCACGTAGGCCGCGTCGTGCAGCCGGGTGTCCTCGCAGTGCTCGATGGGGTGGTCGCAAAACTGCTCCCGCA
>NW_009648533.1:85301-108808 GCF_000708025.1 Charadrius vociferus
GCCCCGAGCCCGAGCATTGAGCCCGGCGGAGCTCGGTCGCTGGTAAAGGGGCTTGGGGGCTCCCTCTTCCAGCAGCGGGCAAATATGGGGCCGACAATTTACACTGCTGTCCCCACTCCCTGGAGCAGCCTCACGGCCACCACCTGCACCTCAGCAGGAGGTACATCAAGAGTCTGAAAGCTGGTATAGCGGACAGCTTTGCTTTTCTTAGGCTAGACAAGGTTTCCCACAGCTGAAAGCTGCAGAGGAGGTTTTATGCGATCATACTGTCCCGTTTTTCCCCGCAGCACAGCTCCCAGGGTCTCAGGTGAAACCCCCGTTTGCCATCTGGAAGGCAAGGCGGTTGGGAAGATGCCACCGAGAAACAACCAGGCCTGCAGGGTCTGCGCAAAAAGCCACTGCTTTTCTTAAACACCACCAGGCAGCCTCAAATACAGTGCCTGAAGCTGCACCTTTAAAAAGGAGCAGAGGATGTGTTAGGTGCCTGCATTGGCACCGTGCTTTGGGAGTGCAAAGGAAAAACACGCAAAAGGTCTGCAGGGAAAGCAGTGTGCACTGAACCCAACCTCCTCCCAGGGCAATGCTCACAGGCGAGCTGCTGTAGCTACTCGTCATGTTGGCGCCCTGGTGCGGAGTTGCTCTCCAAGCGTTTGAAACACACCCTTCAGCTTCTGAGTGCACGTTTTTGAGTCCCCAGTGCCAGAGGGGAATGGTGGTAATCCATCTAGCTTTCCTGCAGCTCCACTCCTGCTGCTCCGTGGCAGGATGTCAGTCCACAGACGCCAGACTCTGGCTGCAAACACGGTTTCCTGTAACTGTTATTACTTCGGCTCAAGCAATCCAGAGGAGAGAGGCGCGATCTGCAAATTGAACCCATTCGCCTTGCCTGGTGGAAGATCAAACAGGGAATGGAATCGATGGGATTTTCAGAAGCCATTGGTGCTGGCTAGCACTGCCACCTTCCCCTGCCTGCAGTCCTTACGCCATTAGATGAAGCAGACCTGGGGCCAAGAAACGTCCCCTGGAATGAATTGGCTGCCAGTCTGGAAACCTGACTTAGTGTCTCTTTGGCGCTCCTTGAGTCAAAGGGACCAGATCTGGAAAACAGACAACGGGACTAGGTGGAGCTGCAGCCCTCAGCTTGGCCCGTGCTTCCCCACGTTTGTGAAAGGCTTTCTAGGATTGGTATAGGCTCAGGCAGGGCTTTCTGAGGTGGGCTTGCCTACCCATCTCCCACTCTTTAGGAGATACCTTTACTGAGTTTACAAGCATCCTGTGTTCCCTGACACAACGGAGCAGACCCACCACCCTCCAATGGGCTCCTGCACGAGCAGCACATTCCTGCCTTGATTTCTAATCCCAATCTACAAATGCATCCAGCTGCAGAGGCTCTGTGTGATGCCCTCTGTGTCTGCTCACAGGCAGGGAAGCAGCCATATACATCTCAGTTCCCTGTTGCTGTGCCTGATGATAGCACAAGACATAGCAGAGCAGCTTTCTAGCTATTGCAGCGTCTGCAGCCCTTACAGATTTAATAGGACTAGATTTAATGAGCTCCTCCAGCTGCAAAGTGTTCTGTTGGACTGCTGGCCAACAGCGAGGTCTCATCCAGAGGAAAAAGGCATGTTAGTCCGTGGGCTTTCATACACATGGCCCCTGACCAAAAGCCATGATGCCTGTGTTCACAAGGGGATAGTTACTGCAAGGGACAGAACCCTTTTTACTTTAGTGCCTTCCCAGCAAGAATGCAATGCCGGTTTTCAAAGATCTTAGGAATAGGCCACTCCTGCTCAGTGTAATTTTTCTTTAAAATAGATTTGTTTACTCACACTGTCATTCAGAGCTGACTCTTCTCTCTTCTCCCATGGGTAAAGTGTAGACAAGCAGGAAAGGGGAGCAGAGGACGCAGCAGTGTTTACTTGCAATAGGGTAGTTGTCCTCATGGAAAAAGCGGAGCCCCAGAGAGGAGCAAAGTGGCTGGTAAACAGGACAGATGAAGCTGGAACGCCAGTGTCTGGATCGCTTGTGATTTGCGGTTCATTCAGTTCTTCTTGCAGAAAATGAATCTGTTTAACCACTCACTTCTCTCTCATCCACATATTTATACATATTGATGTACTTACAGATATGCTGCAATGTAAGGCAGAAAGTTTTTACATACCACATCCCATTATGCATTCTATCAGAAGTTTATCTCCTGAACCAGGCTTTTTTCCTCTCTTTTTTGTTTTGTTTTGGCTTTTGTTTTCCTTAAATGCACGTGAAAACCAACCCATCCCAAGTTGACCTAACAAGTTCTTGTACAGGGGTAGTGGAAAGGGAGTGACTGTGATTGCTGTCTAAGCCTTGGAGACGGCCAACACTGGAAATCCATAGGTGTTTAAGAGAAATCCCATGGAGAAATACACTATGATGTACATCTGTATCACTCTGAGTGCAATGGGAAAATGTAAGTTTGCAAACAGGTTAACATTTGGCCAAGTCCTTGGAAATGCTTTTTCCAAGTCTGGAGAAATAATTTTATGTCCAGCATACCTGACTGCTCCTACCAGACATATCTTTTACAAGCTGAGGGCATAGGCTGTGAGCAGCCCTGGCTGCTGTTCCAGCCTGCCCCACCAGGAGGTTGGACTGGATCACCTCCTCAGGTTCTTTTCAGCCTGAATTATCCCATAATCCTAATAATAATCAGCCAATGCTTCCTGTAGCTGGAGCAGTGTTACAGTTCATGAACTGTTTCTAAAGACTTCAAAAGGCAGTTGCCGCTTGTTTGAGGTACACCAGGCAGAGCCTCCGCTGGCACAAGACAGCAGAGTTCCAGAGGAATTGGGATGTGCTGGCTCACTGTCTTGGGGCATATTACCTCTAGAAACTTGCCCTGGCCAGGCCCACCACCAGAAGTGAGAAGCAGCCAGGGCAGGTGAGCTCACTTGGCCCCTCTTCCCTCCATGGCCAGCGTTTCATTATCTGTGGGTGGTCTTTCAGGCTGCCGCACTGATCCCATCCCACTTGAAAACCAATCCACCCAGCAACTGGGGCCCATGACTCTCTTAAGGAGAGCTTTCAGTATCTAAAAATACCCAGTAACCGAACACACATTGACTCACTCATTAGGCAAGACCTTTTCTCCAGCTCCTAACGCTGAAGCAATGAGAAAGAAAAAAGTGAAAAAAGCAAAGAAAATTCCTTCTGATTCTCTGGAGGATCCCTCAGCCATGGGCAGCTAGCTCAACCACCCCTCCACATTCACTAACATTTCCTACTGCCTCTCCTGGGCAGACATCCACTTGTCATCCTCTCCCAACCATGCTCCTCATTCTCCAAGTGAAACAGGGAGTTCACCCATCCTGGCCCCATCCCGGCCCCATCCCGGTCCCATACCGCTCCTGAAAACGGGGTGCTGGATCCCCATCAAGCACCACTCAGATCAGAAAGGGATCAGCCCACCTATTGGGGCACTGCTAGAGTGTCCCTGCCCTGCGGGACCTGGGCATGTGCCCTCCAACCTGCTCCTCTCTGCACAGCCCACCTTCCCACGTTCCTTGCCACCAGCCCTCACAGCCCAGCAGCGGTCTCCCTTCTGCAGGGTGGCAGCCCCTGTGAGCAGCATGCGCTTGTAAAGCTAATAGCACGGCATGAGGACATACGAAGACCTGTGGCTTAACCCTTCTTTTTGCACTTTGTGACTGGGATTATGGCAAACAAGAGTTTCCAGTTTCAGGGCTGTGAAAGCCCCCTCTGTAGACCTAGAAGGTCTGTCTCACCTGAACACGTTGGAAGAGAAGAGGGGGGAAGGGGTGAACTGTTATCAAATTAAGCCAGCGGTTGTAGTTAGTGCCAGACTGCACAACGCAAGACTGAGAAGAGAAATGCACCTCCTTCTCTCTCATTTGTGGATTAACAAGGACGTCTTGAGAGTCTTGCAGCCAGGCAGGGCACTCTCTTCTGTGATTGAAAAGGACAGTTATTTATACCTGGTGCTCAAACGAGTGGCTAGCCCCACCACCACCTCCAACACCCTTTCCAGAGTCACCACCTTTTAAATCCCCCAAGGTTCCTCCCAGACCTGCCAAGCAGCACAAGAAAGCTTCATTATGAAATACTTAGCAATTGTAACTACTTCAGTGCCAGAGTAACAGTCAAGCTGTTCTTTAGGAAAAAAAAAAGAAAGAGGAAGAGAGGGAGGAACGGAGGAAGAAAGAAAGAAAAGAAAGAAAGAAAGGGAGAAAGAGAGAAGGAAAGAAAGAAAGAAAGATGCTGTAACCATAACTGTAATTCACGCTTAGCTCAGTCTATAAAACTTCTCCCTTCCTGGATCTATGCCAACAGCTTGAATTTTTAGTGAACTCTAAAGTTAAGTTGCCCTGGTGATAAATGCATCTGTGAGGAAAGGGGGGGTGGTGGTGGTGGTGTATCCCCCATCCCCCCATTTTTAGCACAGCTCAGCATTTTTCTATGGAATTTGTATAGTTTCTAAAGCAGACATGAAGATGTACATTAACAATGGGCTGCAACAGAAAACAGGAATGCGAGATGGGAGGAGATCTTAATTCCAGCATCCAGGACTGTCATTATGACTGAGGCTGTAATCACAAAGATGACAACAGATAGGTTGCTTGGAGTCCAGTAAGTTAATTACGCTGCAAATGTGCCTTGACATGCCTAAATATGACTGTCTTTAGGGAAAAGAGGCAGGACTTGTGCATCAGCTAGCTGTATTTTGACCTTTCATCAGGTGTCCAGGACCTTGCTCCTTCAATCCTGACCATAAGAAAGTGGAAGACCTGGACTGGCAATTACACTGTAACACCACTGAAAAACAGAGACTAGAAAATCCCACCCATCTTCAGCATGGCACAAAATGGGGCAGAGATGAACAGTGACCCTGCTGCTCCCAGAAGACTGGTACAATCAGTCCTGAAAGTGATGAAAGAGGGTTAAAATTGAGTAAAAAAACACCAGGATAAACACAGATAAAATCAGTAGCCTGGATGTGAGTTCTGGCAGGTCATGAACATCTCTGCATGGGGGATTACAGCCTCAACATGGTCTCAAAGGAAAGTTTACACTGCCTTCACCATGCAACGACACCATCAAGGAAAAATGACCAAAAAGAAAAAGGTTGTATTTCATACTGGTTATTCCCAGAGAGGTGTGGGTCACACCGCATCTCTGATCTTGGATCCTTATTATTTAGTACTTTTAGCCTTGACGAGAGGATGCCTGTTTATAAGGAAAGAGGACGACAATTGTCTTACATGCCCCTTTCATTTCTCCAAACAAAATCATGGGACCACCTGAGAAATAGCAGGATTTCTTGCTTTTTTCTCATTCTTTTCCTAGCATTTACTTTTATTAAGGGTGTGAAAGGCTCTGGCTCTGGAAATCCTTTCTCAGTAGCTCAGTACTGTCCTGCGGGAATTCCTGAGGAAAGCCTAGCTCAAAGCATGCAGGACCCAAAGAAAGACTTGCATCAGTCCAGTCTCTCGGACGTGCCCAGCACATGAGAGAGGATGCAGCCCATACCTTGGCCACAGGTCCCCAGCTCATGGAGCAAGTGTGCTTGTGGATATTTACTCTCCCGGGTATGTTACTGTGATTGGGCCATTATCATCAACAGTTTGAGGCAGCATCAGAGACATTCCCCAGCATGAAGCAGGGGAGGAAAAAAACAGTGGAGTTTTTATCACCATTTTCCAGGAGAAATGGCCATGTGGAGCTGCCTTCTGATGGCAGATGTGGGAATATCAAAGGAGAAGCAGGCGCCTCCTTTACCTCAGTCAACAAACGAAACACCTCCTTGCAGGCAGGTTAGAAAATAACATTAAATCTGCTGAGGGCAAGTTTCCATTGACAGCAAAGAGCTGCCCAGAAATGAGTCACTCAGGAACATTTCGGTCAGGCCTCCCCCACTCCCACCAGGGGATTTGCAGACAAAGGGATTTATTTATATTTTTTGCTATTTTTTCTCTTCAGAAAACATCCAGATTTTGATGGGAAAATAAAACTGGAAAGCTTTTTTTCCCCTTCGTTTTTGCCCTTTGAACAGTTTCTTTCACCACTTGTGTGGAATTGTCAGAAGAAATACCTCAAGGAAAAGCAAGAGCATGAAAAAAGAAAGGAACTGTAAGAGCTGAGGAGGAGAAAAGTTCATTTTCAACATACACAACGCATGTGCAAAGTGCTTCTCTGCAGCTTTCCCTGTCCCTCCCTCTTCCTCTGACTCTGGCCATTGTCCACTTCATCCCGCTGTCCTGAGCAAAGCCATCTTCAGCCCCTGCGTAGTAGAATGTGCACCCTTTCCCCAGGGCTGGACCCCGTCTCATGCAGAGAAGAAGTAGAGAGGGTCCACAAAGCAACAAGATAGAGCAGGTTTTGCCCTCAGGCAGATGGTCTCTCTTGCGTTTACTCTCAGTGTTGAAAAATGCCAAAGATGTGCTGAAGAGTAAACCAAATGGCTAAAGCACACACCCCACCCCACCCCCCCATCCCCCCGAGGGTTTTCCATTTATAACATTAAGTACACAAAGGGAATGTTAGGAGCAGTATCCTGGTTGTTAAATAGTCAGGGAAAATAAATCAGTTAGGAAAAGCATACCTGTGTGGAAATGGGGAGGAAAACTGCTATCACCAGTGAGAACTATCCAGCAGCACGGGTTATTGATTAAAGCAATAAGTGGAGATGATGTGGGCTGGTGTTGTGGTTTTGGCTGTGGTAGATTTAACTTTCTTACTAGCAGCTGGTATAGTGCTGTGTCTTGGATTTAGGATGAGAATAATGTTGATAATTCACCAGTGTTTTCAGTTGTTGCTAAGCAGTCAAGGCCTTTTCTGCTCCTCACACCGCTCCATCAGCGGGTAGGCTGGGAGTGCACACGAAGTTGGGAGGGGACACAGCTGGGACGGCTCACCCCAACTGACCAAAGGGATATTCCATACCATATGATGTCACACTCAGCATATAGAGCTGGAGGAAGAAGAAGGAAGGGGGTAGATGTTCAAAGTTATGGCATTTTGTCTTCCCGAGTAACTATTACGCATGATGGAGCCCTGCTTTCCTGAAGATGGCTGAACACCTGTCTGCCGATGGGGAGTAGTGAATGAATTTCTTGTTTTGCTTTGCTTGCATGTGTGGCTTTTCCTTTACGTATTAAATTGTCTTTATCTCAACCCACGAGTTTTCTAACTTTTACTCTTCTGATTCTCTCCCCCATCCCACCAGGGAGTGGTGAGTGAGCAACTGTGTGGTCCTAGTTGCTGGCTGGGGTTAAACCATGAGAGATGGGAGACCCAGCTCCATCAAGCCTCTGCTGCCCAGCCTCTGCTGTTTTTTCCCTCAACTGTTGGACCCACATCTCTGATTCCTTTCACCAAGCAGATGCATCCCTATGTAAACCTGACAATGGAAATCCTTCCCTGGTTCGTACATTTCCTTCAACAAACCAGATCAACTACTTGTAGTCTTAGGAACAATTTTTAAAATGGGTATTTCAGTTAGGCTTAAAGAAGATTCTGGCTCTAGTGGGACCAAAATTAATCCTTAAATAGGGAAAAAAAAAAAAAAAAAAGAGACCGTGAGACAAATTGCTGGATAATATGGATGTTTGTCCTTCACTTTGCGAGCACCATTGCTGAGGACATTGAAAATGTAAGCTCTTAGGCAAAAATGTCAAATGCAAGGCAACTCCAATGCTTTCATATAAGCTACAGCAAGGCTGTAGACTCTGTCTCTAGCAAAGGAAAAGTCCAGTACGGCCCTGGGGCTTTCTGTATCACAAGAGGAGTGTTAATGCAGAGGAGACAAATTTCATCTGCAGAGCTTTCCTGTTATTAAAATGATAAACAGCAACAGACAGGATCAGAGTCTTTGTTCAAAGTTATAGTTAGTCAGTTGGTTTCACCCTCTCTTTTTCTGGACCAGAACTTCCTGTACAGCAAGGTGTACCCACCAGAGGGCTAACACCAACTTACCCAACAGCTGATAGCAATCTGTCAATGGATGAACACCCTTTCCAACCTGCAGCATACTGGCTCCATCCTTGGCTGAAGGGAGAAACAGCTGCCATAATGGAAAGACTTGGTTGGGTTTTGCAGATCAAAAAGAAGAACCATATCTGAAAGAAGTCACTTCCGTTTTTTTATAACCATCAAACATTTCCATCAGGAGCAAAGTGGGAAGCAAATCTAACTCAAAGCAGCAAGACTAACTCATCTCAAAGCAAGGCTGCAGTTTAAGAAGCTGAGGGCAAGTCGGAACAAAGCAGACTACCACTCATAGGATCAGGGTTCCCACCCCTGCCTCTTGCTTTGTGATTTTTGGCAGGTCTCTGATGTTCCCTGAGCAACCGTCCCCCCCTCAATGGGAAGATGGAGATTTCCTAACCTTTCCTTGTCATGGAAAGCACAGCCAGGAGCCAGAGATGCTGAAAAAGGCTCTCAGCTGTAATTCAAAAATATGTTGTGGGCTTCATCACTGGGTAGAAAACTTTGAAAGTGTGAAGGGGAAGGCAAAAATGAAAGACTAAATACGTGGGTTGTTATTAATCTGATGCTTTGCAAAATCAATTTCAGATCAAGAACTAAGGGTCAGGAGAGACCTGACTCCTGATTTCCCAATGCTTATTGCTGGCAATGCTGGCATGACACTTCCTCTACCTTATGGCTTTGGCTGAAGGTCTCTCAGGTAAAGGACATGGTTTATTCTGTGAGCATTCAGTGCCAAGCCCAAAGAGAACAGGAATCACCCTGAACTACTGGCATTTGAATGCATCCGGCTTTTCTGCAGTAGTCCATCCACACTGCACATTGCGAGGCTTTCCTACTTCACTGCAAAGATGCAAAATGTCCCAAACCAGCATTTGTCTCCTGACACACAGAGAAGTCAAACAGTGAATATTTCATAGAAATTGTAGAATGGTTTGGGTTGGAAGGGACCTTTAAAGATCATCTAGTCCAACCCATCAAGACATTTAAGGCAGTGCAGAACCAGGACCAAGGATGGAGCTCCCAGTTACCTGGAATAGGCCTGCTCTCTCAAATGAGGTCTGCCACGGAATTTGGTCTCACCAGCATTGAGCAACAAACTCGTGAACCTGCATTAGTGATACAAGGCTCACTGAGTCCCTCATGGCAGTGTCTACCCCTTCACCTTCCTTCAGAGACTGTGCTTTTGGAGATGCCTGACCTCACCTCTGCATCCAGCTAGGAACAGGCATCAGGATCTCCATGGTGTTGGACATCTATGGAGAAAGCACATTGTGAAGGTGGCAAGTTCTGGCAAAAGCTAGAAAATGCCATTAACTCAAAAGCAAGCACTGGACTATGCAAAAATAGGAGACCGTTTCATAATGTGCTCACATAAACAGATGAATTAAGCCTGCTCTCCAGACAGCTGTAGCTATATCTGCCTTGCAAGTGCTTGACTTTCCCACCTTAACACTGTGCTCTTAACATGCCTTTTTTTTCCCTGTGCGTTGTATATAGAAAATACAGCCACCCGCCCGCACCCCGGCTCTGCAGTAAGAGAATCCCAGTGTTGAGTGAGTGCAGGCACTTACTGGCTGACACAGCGTCCACGCTGCAATCACAAGGGTCTCTTTATAGAGCGGCTATCCGGGCACACAAGACCTGGACCAGCCTAACCGAATCAGCAGAGAAAAATAAACATCCTTCTCTTGGAAGTGCCTAGCACAATTTCATTAAGCCAGACTATGACTGCGAAGGAGCCGGATGTATATTTATTGAATTGAGCCCTAGGAGAATAAAAGGGGAAAAGAAGCCCTCAGCTGTTATGGTGAGGGGGGATTTAAGGAAACTAAACAAAGCAAGGACTACTCCCCTACTCAAATCCCAATGCTAAAAAAAGAAACTACAAAGTCATTTTCAGATGTGATTTCTGCGGAGGGTAATGTGAACATGCTGCGGTTTTAAAACAATTAAATGAAGAAAGGTGTCTTTTGGAAAGAGGGGCACAAGAATTACGAGCGTGTTTCCAACCAGCGGCATTCATGCCTGTTTTATAGCACGCTCTGGACGCCGGCCTACCTCCGAGGTGGAGTGTGAACATAAAACATTTCCCCAATTGTTTTCCCCGCTCAGATGCAGCGATGATGAACAGCTGCGAAGCGACACACGGGCAGCGTTCCCTGGTCTGGCTTTCACTCGTGGTGGCAGGGCGCAGGGGTTAGAGCTAATTAAGAAATGAAAATCTACTCTCGACTCCACACATTTAACCACCTCCCCTTGCTCCCAGTCCTTCCCAGAGAAGGGGTTTCTGTTTCAAGGTATTTCAGATCAACCACTGTTCATTTTTCTCTGTTTCTTTTGTCTTTTTTTTTTTTTTCTCTTATTGGAAGAGGCTCTGGAGACGCTATTTAAAATGTTTTGGTTACCAAAAATCAGCTTCCAGTAAAGAAACAACATTGACGGTTCTGACAGTCCTTACAGAATCTCCCTCAAGTGTTAACAGCAATGCAACAGTTCTTTTAACAAATTACCCCAAGTTCTTACCTCTTCCCTCAAAAAGAGGTCCGAGATTGGAGATGCATTAGAAAAGTCACCCTGCTGTGCTTGAGAGAGATACAGAAAATATGGCCAGTCATGCCTGAAGGACATTGAAATTTTTTATTGGTGATCAGAGCAGCAAGATAGCAACAGCAATTATAGCAATAAAAAACATTTTGTAGTTATAAAGGTGTCATTTTGACTTTTATCTTATGTCCCTACTAAGAAAGAATAAAAGGTGAAATGAACTAATCAAATTAAAAATAAAAGCTACCCAGTCAGATGTGATAAATTACAAAGCGAGAGATGGCCTGCGTAAGGAGCACACAGAGAAGAGATGCAGATGGGGGTGTTTCTTTGCTGCTGTGCTGATTCCTTCCTGCAAGAGCCCAGCAAACACTTTCCCTGGGCCCTCCAAATTACTCCCTGAAATGACAGAGCAATGACCCTCTGCCCAGCTTCACCGAGTCTGCAGGGGCTGCAGGAGCTGATGGGCAACATCGCAAGATGCCACAACATAAGCAGCATCTCTAGCACCTCAGGCTATCTCAGCCCGCTTTTAATAACACCAGCATCCGTTTCTCAGGTCAGGAGTATCACATTACACAATCCTTCTGGTGTGAAAAGTGGGAAGGAAAAACAGAATAGCCTCTCAAGAATATTTTAGCTGGGCTATAAATACTGATGAAGCAGGCTGCCTTCCCTTCCTGATGCTTCACAAAGCTTCTCCAAAAGCAGGAAAACACACGAGGAAAAAGCTACCCCCCACTTGGCATCAGGCTGCAACATCTCTGCATCCTTGAGGTTCCTTTTCCAGGCAGAAAAGGAGTCTTGTAGCCTAGGCACTTTGTAAAGCTGGGTGAGTAGATTTGCCACACGTTGCTGGACTGGGGCAGTGGGCCCTGGGGTGTCCAGGCCGGGGGACAGAGATAATTATTATCCCTAATTATCTGAGCAGATTTGGGAGCACCAATGCACCCCACTCAATGAAGAGATGGATCAATGCAAGCCTCTTAAGGCTTTGTTCCTGAAAGCGTGAAAGTTAAACTCTAATACAATGCAGTTGCCTCTTTCTTTTTTTCTTTAAACAAAAGCTAAAAACAAAGAAAATGGCAAGAAAAGCAGAAAAAAATACAGTCATCAGCACCTGGTTATTACCAGAATCCATGGGGTATGGAATCTGATACCCATTGCCTTTATCGGGTCAGGGTTTGACAAGTAAAAGAAGTAGATTACGGTAGATTTTCAAAGCCCTTTCAACAGTGCAGACAACTGAAAAAGCTGAGTACTCCAGTCTCAGCCTTATTAAAGGCTATTTTCATAACCATAAACTAACAGAACAATGTCTCATTTTATAATTAATACATATTGTTATTAATAGATTTAAACAAAGCTGGCTTTCATTCCTTTATTTAGTGGTGCATTTGGTGAAGCACTTAAAGGGTGCCATTCCAGTGTACACATATAACTGTTTTAATTACATCCTGTGAATTTATTTTTCCAGGGAGAAATATTTCTCAGGGAAAACATCTATAAAAGTAACTTTAGAAGCAATGTAATTTTGTGTGTGTTTCCTATAGGAAATCTGTTTAGTTTAAGTCCCAGGTTCTAACACTCTCTTTTATGCAGCAGTGCGACCTGAAGAATGCTGCTGACAGCTGCGTTAAATCCTTGTATCTCTTCTGAAATGAAATTGCTGATGGATTTGTGAGTCATATCTTGATGGGATTTTGCCTTCTCCCTCTCGACTGGATTTCATTTGCAGGATGACTCCTTCACAGACAGCCCCCCCAAAAGGAGGCACCTTACCTTAACAGGCACTCCAGGCATTGATTTACGTGCCCATGTTGGTGTTGCATTTGTGAGTTATTTTTGCCATCACTTATTTAACCAAGGACAGCCCCACAGGAGCTTGACTGTAGTTTCCCAGATATAAGAAGAAAAACTTTATGGATTTCACAGCCATCAAAGTGAGAGTTCCCAGGAAATGTATCCTCCAGGAGGGGCGCTGGTCAGGCTTGAGCATTTATTTCTTTTCCCTAGGAAGCAACAAAGACAGCTGGAACCTCTAGCCCGTGGCCACTTTGTCACGCTTAAACTCTTCATTTCTGGGGCTTGCACCTATCGTTTCACCTTCTGGCTTCATCCTGACCTTGTAGAGTAGCAATTAGTGACATTTCATGCCTCTGCCAAGAAAAAGTCCATGTTCTTGGTGACTGAACACAGACAGGCACGCTCTGGGCCCTAGGCCCTGCCTGTCTCTTCTCTGCAGACCACAGGCTGCTCCCCAGTTGGCACAAGTCTGTCTCTGTCTGGAGACTTTGCTTGGGTTCTACTTGTGGTTCCGGTCCTGTGCAGATCTTCAGCAGTTTTGACTTCTAACACAAGGTGATGGAAAAGCTGTTAGCTTCCTAATGATGGAGACTGCAAATCAGCTTTTTCTTCTCTGATAACTTACTCTATAGCACTTAGCTCATCCTCCTCAGGTTTTGCCCTGTGCCTCATCATCATGGAAAAGCAGGCATACACCAGCACGCCAGTGAAAAGAATTTGTGATGTACCAGCACTGTGATGTTCCACTTGGAAAGCCTTCTTCTGCTTTACATCTGCTGGGCACTGGTGCGAGGAGGTGTACCAGGTCACCTTGGAGAGACCACCTTTCCTCACCTGAGGAAAAGGGCCCAGCATCTAAGAAAGCCAAAGGAAGACAAAAGCAGCTTTTCCTCTAGGTAATGACAAGGAATTGGACACTCCAGAGTGGCTCCATGCCAGCGAGGGATTTCTAACACAGAACAAGTGTGACCCTGTCTGACCTTCAAGTGCAGTTTTGCACTAAGTTTACTTCTAGGAGGCTTGAAACAAGGGCTGTGGCTGGGCACCCAGATCCCGGTGCTGCAGCAAAGGAAGTTAATTAGGATGTGGGACAGTGACAGGTGGTGTCCAAATAGGCTCAGGTAAAACAAGGGAAGAGCTGATTGTCCTTCCCAGACTCTGGGCTCCAGAAGGGTGGCCAGCTGTGTGGCTGGAAACAGTCCAGGTTTGTGCATGGTCCTTAAAGGAAAGCCCACATGGCTGGAAGTTTCTGATGGTAACAGCTGTCCTAAAAGAAGATAGTCTTTCAGCTTAAGAGAAGACAGTGTCTTCAAGATTAGTTACATTCTGCTGCATCTTTAGTGCTAATTGCCTTAGGCTGATTGGGCACTGCCTTCAAATCAGCCCTATCTTACATGCTGTGTTGCCAGATCCTTTGTCAGAAATGTCCTCTTCCTTCCTTTTCCTTTCCACCGTTAAACCAGGAGAAGTAAATGTAGCATGGGTTCTTGCAAGTAGGTGCGATCAGCTCTCTGCAAATTTATTCAGCTCCTGCTGCTCTGAGGTTTCACCACCTTGAAAATTACATCCTTCCAGAATACAGAGGAAAGGGTTTGAGTCATTTTAGACATAGGAAAAATAAAATAAAATACAGAGAAATTAGCTTTCCCGAATGCAGAATATGGTGTATCAGCTTTGCCAGCTATAAAAACCTATCCTGGTTACTTATTGTGGTGACAGGATATTTTCACTGTTCACTTGAGGGAGTGTATTAGCGGTACCACGAATTAGTCTGTAAGGACCATTCTTTAACTCTGAGAAAGTGAGTCTTTCAATGCCACAAAATGTGGCGTGGCATTTCATACTTCCAAATACACTTATGAAATAGGCAGAAAGTGCTGTAGGCGAATAACACAGGAGGAGAAAGACAGTTGTGCCTGATCATGTAAGAAAGCAGGTCTCCAACAGATAGAGAAATAGTTATTATTAGCCCCTACTAATTCTTCTCTATCATTACTATTTATCTCTCTTGGCACTATTGCAAGCCCTAGCTTGCAAGCCCTTGTTGAAAAAAATGCACAAAGATGGTACTGTGAGCCATTTAAATCAAAGTGATGGAAGGGAGATGCCTGCCCCAGAGTGACAGAGATCTGTTGCAGAACCGGAGAGGAAGCCAAAGTAGTAAATGTTATTGTGTTCCCATGCCAGTACTCTTATTACTTTGATCTGCAAGTCTTTGGCAGGGCTTGATGTGTGATCTAAATTTATCTGTATTTTGGACTGGCCTGGATCAAGCTGTGTAATCCAGCAGCCCAGCTGCGTGGCATCATGTAAAAAAGTTTCATCCACTCCTACTTATCTCTAAGAAAACCTGGATGGCGGACTTAAAGTCATCTTGAAATGCTGCACCTTCACCACAGCAAGTGATCAGAAAGTATCAACTCACCTAATTAACTCCTAAAACTCAAAAAGAATGAAAGATACTGTGTTGAACAGATGAAATGTGAAACAGTAAGGCTAGCAGTTCCTAAATACTTTCCATTTGGATAGGTTTGAAGGAGAAAGCCAAGCTTGGAGCCAAGGCATGAACAAATGGCCTGGAGCTCTGCAGAGGGATGTGAGGTCTGAGGCTGAAATGGAGCTTCCCATCCCCCTGCAGCCGGCTTCACACTGACTTCAAAGGGATGCTTCAGGATCACTCTTTCTGGGAATTTTTTTTTGCCGGGCTTGGACACACAAAGAGAAATCCCAAGTGGTTGGACAGTTACTTGCGCATCGGATGCTGTACTATGTCTGTCTGGGCTTGGAATGAGAGATGCTACTCTGAGTCAAAACTAGGGGGCAGAACAAGGCCCTCCTTGGAGAGGCTGGTGGAGAAACCTCAAGACCCATTTTGCTTCACAGGGACTGAAGACAAAACTGTGAGGGGTCAAAGCATGGTATGGGGGTCCTGCATTTCAGTCAAGGACATGTGAAGAAAGAGTAAGACAGTAGGACAAAACCAGATTATTTTTATCCCCTGAGTGCATAGGAAAACAGTCTGCTTTTGCAAAAAAATGGCAACCTTACAACTTCTTTCTTGCTAGTAAAGTTCCAGCTTTTGTCCTGATGAGTGTCATGCTCATTTATTATTTTGTTCATGGTTTGACTATGAGAGGTCCAAAAGAACCCCTAAATCTCAAACTGTCTTTCCACTGCTACTCAACCATGCAAACTGTACTTTATGGCCCAGACACTTGATTACCCTACCTACACCCAGGACCCAGAGGAAGACCTCTCATGGAGCCCATCATCTCTTGGTCACTGGAATTTCCAGTAAGATGCCAGCACACAGTTCTTTACCAAGGCAGAGAGCACAGAGCCTGCACCCATGCTCTCATGATGTGAGAACCACAGAGAAACACTTTTAACCACCTTCCTCTGTGGATGATTAAAAGATTTGTTGTCTAATGTGAAAAGAAATAGTGGGAATGCTTAGGACAAAGTGCCACAGGCTGCAACTCTTTGCCTTGGCTGAGGTCTTCTTTAATGGCTTCCATGCACCAAAGGGTTCAGGCAACAGGCAAATTCTCCATGGCCTCCTGGGTCTCCTGACAAGGCAAGGATACCCACCTGCTCTGCGGCAGGGGAGAGAGGAGAAATTAAGGCTTTATTTCCTGTTGTCCAAGCTAGTCTCTCCAGCCTCTGGTTTGCTTCTCCCTTATTTTGTCCCTGAGCAATAACCATCCTGTGGCAGCGCTGGGAGTTAGGTCATTTCCTTCCCCCTCTTCTCTCCAAGGGGTTTTAATTAGTATTGCCATTGTACTCCTAAATTGAACTATACTCCTGGCTTCCAGTTTAAGCTCCCCCTTTTTTTTTTCTTGTTATGAGCCCTTTAAGACACAGCTGTAAAACTCTGCAGACCGTATATCATAACACTTCATAATCACACTTACATTTTAGTAACACGACAGAAATCAGCTCATTCCTAGTGACACAGGGATCCTAGAAGCAGTAAGCCAGTGTGCATTAATAACGAAACTGGGAGTGAGGCGTTGAGCTGGAGCACCACTGCCCCCCCACTGCTGTCCTCAGTGGTCATCTGGGAGGACCTCAGTGGGACAAGGCTGAACCCAAGGGAGTCAGGGGACTGGGAGCAGCATCTCATTCCCTGGCAGGTCCTTGCTGAGCTGCATCAGGTCTACATGAAGGTGGATGCTTCCTGGTGTGTGTTTTCTTGGTGGGGCTCTGAGGCTAACCCTTGGGATGAGCTGGGCTCCCAAAGGCTCACTGGGGAGGTCCTACATTTCTGTGAAGAAGGGATAAGACAATAGGGCAAAAATAGATTCTTTTAATCTCATGAGTGCACAGGAAAACAATCTGGACACGTGAAGACAATGTTCAGTCTCCCAGTACAGAAAATGGAGTCAAGCATCCTTTACAGCTTATATACACACGTATAGGCATGTTCATCCACAGAAAAGGAACTTTCACTCACAGATCATTCCATTAATTGAACAAGCAAATGTATTTTCTTACTTATTTTAACTTAATCCACCCAGAAGACACATTTCTGAGGCCCCAGGCTCCAGCAGGAACACAGTTCATCACAAAGAGGACAATGACAGCTACACATTGAGCTCCTTGGAAACCATCCAGGTAGCGGAAAAGCACTGCTACCCCTTTTCTGTGCTGACAACCAAGATCAGTGCAGGGTGGGGTCCCTCTCTTGCCATGTGTTTATACAGCACCTTGCACGCAAAGTCTTGATGTAATTAGCTCCTTTAGCTGCAATGATACCAATAACAGCTGTAAAGCCTTCCCTCCTGATCACTCATAGCTGCAGACCTCCAACTCACTGTGACTTTCTTCTCCTCAGGACCCTATTTCCACCTTCAGCCGTACGTTCATTGGTTTTCATGGCAAAGGGCAGTGCAGTTCTGGCTGTCGCACAGTGCCAGCCCTTCCTCTGCCGTGCAACGTGCTGCAGCACAGTCCTTGCATGTTCTTCCTCCTGGCTGCATGCTTAAGGCCCTGATCCAAAACTCAGAGAAGTTCACAGAGCACTTGCCATTGACTCGAGCAGGTTTTGGATCAGGTGCTGCAAGTAAAATTTGTCCCAGCCAGATACCAGTCACCAGGGTGTAGTTTTTGAGACTGAGTTTAAATATCAAAGCCCGGGACTATACTTGGCTTCCTTGCTGACCTTTCAGAAAGCCTCTTCTCATTTTGCTTGGCTTCTTTACCAGTTATGGAGCTGCCTGTGGGTTTGGTAGTAGTTCAGGTTACTTGCTGATGGCCTGTTCTTCTACCTCTACCTTTCAAGAAGAGTTCACTCCAGGATTTATAACAGCTTTTTGGTAGCACCCTCTGTACTTAAATCTGTAAAACTATTTCAGTTTAACCACCTGTTTTCACACGCTCATAATTTCACAAAGCATCCACCTTTTGGGATAAAGTTTTCCATGCTTCAGTTCTTGCCCAAGGCGCTATTTTTTTTTCTCTTTAAATAAAATTCGAAAAGGAAAAAAAAGGTTTGATCCAAATCCATTCCACATTTCTGTGCTTGGCCTGAGGCATTCAAAACAAATGCTAACCACACTTCTTGTTGTGGAGCTCAAAGGAAAAAGCTGATGCTTGGGAGCTGCCACAAACTCTCTAGGAAGACGACTGGAGCCAAAAACCCTGATCCACCCCAAAGACTTGACTAGGAGGTGCCTCTTCTTCCCTTGCTGCCAGGCAGTGGCTAGTACATAGCTAATGTAGCTCCACTAGCTTGCAGTGCAGCCAGCAGTGATGGCATTATGAAGGTGGCTCCTCCATCACCAGATCCCATGGCCAGGCTGTGACCCAGCCTCTCCTGGAGCCAGTGGGAGCTTTTCCACCAAAATGGACTTTTGGTCACCCTTACAAGTGCGTCACTAATTAGAGGTGGGTTCAAAGCCCCCTGAAGTCAGTAGAAGCCTTTCCAGTGACCTCAGCTATCTGAGCAGCTGTGGTTCAAAGGTTCTGGTGGGGTCTGTGGAAGAAGCCAGCACAGCTTCTAAAATACATGCCAGGTCTTTATTTTATTTTTCACTCCCTGCTCTTCGGGACGTCTTAGGAAATGAAATGCAAAGAAATAACACCAGGGCAATACGCAGGCTGTAAGATCAAGCAGTCGAAGTAATCAGGAAATTGTTTAAAAAAACCTTATGTTGCTCCAGAAATGTCTCAGCTTCCCCGAGCCACTTCTGTTTCCCCAGTGTTAAGGTAACATATCACTTGTCTTATTTGAATCTGTCCTCATTCCTGTTACTGCAGGACGCTAGTCCCAAGCCACCCCCAGGTCCCCAGACACAGCAGAAAGAACAGTCCTGACCCCAAAGTCTAGCTGCCTCCAACAACATTTTGCTCTTCCTGCCTTGTAAGGACTGCCCTGGAGAGTTGTCCAACTCATCACCCCCACAGATTAATTTCTGGTGACACAAGTCTTTCTTTCACTCTGAGCTCTGGCTTGGAAACACATATGTCCAGCTTGCAGCTGCCAGAAGACAGGAGAAAAGGATACGGGAGAAAGAGGTCCCTGGTACCACCATTGGACCAGAAGAACTGTGAGGCAGGAACATTCATGGATCATGAACTAAGGCTGGGGTGCGGCAAAGAGCTACCTGAAAAGTTCCTGTGTCCCTGGCCTATCAGACAATTCTTCCTCCAAACCTAAGACCTGCTGGGGCAGCCAGATTTCCTCCAATGTGCTTATACAAGATGCACAAGGTCCCTGCCCCACTATGAAAGCTGCTCTCAGCAATGAGGAAGCAGCTTAGCCACTCTCCTAGAAGATGTGTTGACACAGTCCCTTGACTCAACAGTAGCTGTATCACCATCCCCCTTTAAAGCAACCCTGCTGTTTTGGATGCCTTTTCTGCCAGACAAGGCAGTTTCCATTGAACATCCTCTTCTGCACTTTTCTACGGATGGCTTAGGCCCACTCCAGGATTCCCTCCTCGTGAGTCCAATAATAAGCTGTTCTTCCAAAGACTGAGACTTTGGCTGCCTGCTTTTGGATGTCTGCAGAGATGTTGTTCTTCTTGGCCAGATAAAGCCTAGCACCATACCTAACACCTTGTTTCCTGTTACAGCAAAAGAAATCCCAGACCTTCAAAACCTCTAAGACAACCACTCCAGAAGAGTCAGAGCCAATCACATATAAATGTACATGTCAGTGTTGATTAATCCCTGCTTTTGTGCCTAGGAACACTCCTGGGATGCTCCATTTCCATCTCCCAAGGCTTTGGAGAAGATATATCTCAAAAGAGGACAATTTGTTAAACAACTTCAGCAGTATCACAGTACTGTAGTAGTCTTTAACAGCCAGGGACTTGAGAGCAAGCAACAGGACTATCACCAAGTGGATGCATCAGTGGTCAACCTACTTGACCTTGTAGCTTTCCAGTCAAGTGTGTCTACAGCTTTGACAAGGAGTGCAAGCATGTAAAAAGGGAGCCAAGCTCCAGGAGACAGTCAAAGCAAGTACTGCGAGTATATGAAGGTGTGAGGGTCCACAGTAGAAGAGGCAAAGGAGTGGCAGGAAAGCAAACTACATCTGTGACATGAGAAAGGGCACTTTGCCCTTGCACAAAATAATTAAGGACAAATTTTTTGGCCAGGCCTCTGGGAGTGAGCTGGAAGTGAACTCCAGTGGACATTAGACACCTGACACAACCCCCTCCTCCCTTCTCAGCAAATTTTAACTTTAATTGGGCATGGAAATCTGCACTTAATAACCCAACACTTTCCAAATATGTTATTGTTTCCTTTAACAGTGCAATGAAGCCTCCTGCTCCCCCAACTCCTTTTCTGCAGAAGCACCAGCAGGTGACTGGGACTCAGGTCTGCACGGCCATCATGGCCCCCATGGAGGGGCCTTCTGGAGAGGGGCCTTCTGGAGGGGTTCTTTCCCTCTCTAAGCACACTTTTCTCCCACTGGGGAGGCATCGTCTCCCCTGCATCATACTGTGACTTTCTCACAAAGCCCAGTCACCAGCAGAGCCAGCCTGGGTGGCAACAGACACGGATGCTGAGAGCAGCAGTGGAAGTTCACACGTGCCTTCCACCATGGGCTGTGACCTCTCTGCAGGCTGTGACCCCTCTGTGGCACTGCACTGGAAGCAGCTGGATGCCTTCGGGTGGTCCTGTGCTCCAGTTGCTCTCTGCAGTTGCATACTGAGAGCCCGCAAGCCCCGTGCAAATACAGCACATGATACTTGAGAAAGTGACATTTTAACAAAATAACACATTTAACGTGCATTCCCACACAGCTCCTGGTCGCTCCTACCAGCAGATATAAAACGCAGCACAATAGAACAGTATTTAGCTGCGAGAGACCCTGGGGTCTCACCCTCCATTTTGGCTCTGAGAGACAAGTATCCTATTAACGCGGGCTCCGAGTTTACAGCCCTCTGTCTAACAGAGTTAAACGTGAAACCAGCCCTTTCTTGACACTTCTGTGGACAGGAATGGAAAGCTGAGAGCCAGGGAGCACTAAAACTGGAGGACAACACCTTTCCTTCCTCCCAGGCTACATGATCAGCACAGGGCTACCTACGAACCACAGTCATTAGGTGGCCCGTGAATTCCTCCTGCCTACAGGGCTGGTCTCCAGCACGAGGTGCTCCTCAGCTGAGCTGCCCCTGCAGCCACCAGGACACCACCAGGGATGCTGAGGCCATCGAGGGGGCATTTCTTGCTCTTCTCTGCCTTGTCCGACTCCACCCATGCATGGTGACAGCCACAGCTTCATCACACTGAAAACCTGTCATTATTGGAAAATCTCCTCTGGCTTTTGGCAGCTTCCCTGCATCCAGGCTGCTCAGGATCACTTTAAATCAAGGTGTCTTGGCGCATCCTCCAAAACAGGTATCCCTTTGCTTTCCTGTCAGGACATTTTTGCTTGGACCTGTGGCTGGTTGCTGAAGAACCAAACTATTGGGACAGAGAGGTATTTTTATTCAGCTCCTTCCCTCGCAGGAGCAACAAGACGCATGAATAAAACTCTTAGTGTAACTAGAACAAATAAACCTTCCTGCTACATCAAGCTGCACACCCCAGGAAGTACTATGCATCTTTGTCCAACCTAAATAACATCTATCCCTCCTTGCAGTCCTCTTCTCCTCCCACCTCCAAGTGTAACTCTCAGTGAAGACGCTGACCTGCAAGAGGTGAGCACAACAGAGTGCGATCTGCAGAGGATGCTAAACAGAGGACAGAAAGGAAATCCCTTCTGCAAGAACTGCAGAGGAAAATCCAAGCACAGTTGGATTTTACAGCTAAATACAAGACAGCAAGGGTCATCTTGAAAGACAGACAAACTCCACATCAGCTGCAAAGGAATTCCAGATCTTAAGTGATATGTAAAAAGGAGCCATTTTTTCCTCTCATGTCCTATCTCTTTCTTCCAAATCTCTGCAGAAGCAATGCACAAAGAGCCGGGTAAGAGTCTGCAGTTACAACAACCTTAAGAGATTTGGTAGTGCAGATGTATGCGTTGCTCTAGACAGTGAATCGGTGATGATGGGGTCATGGGTGGCCATAAACCAACATGGCTATAAAACCAGTGTGAAAAGAAATGACGTCTCAGCTTGCTCCAGTAGAGACTGGAGTGAGATATGCCAGGTTAGAGCTCACCAAGCTCACTTTTGCCTAGCTTTACATCTTTCTAAAGTCAGAGCCACCATTTCCCAGTACCTCCTAGGACTTTCCAGATACAAGCACCAGTGGGACGAGGATATCTTTAGCTATTTCTGTCAGTGTTGATGCAAAGACAAAATGCTCTATTACAGCGATTATTCTCAGGTTAACATATATGTTGAAACACTTACTTTTACAAGCATTTTGTTCCAGTTGCCCAAATTTACAGACTTTAATACCTGTGCAAATGAAGGCCAGGAGAAAGGAGTTAATCGTGGCTTTTTTATACTATTTGTTGTCAGGCTGTTTACTTTCACCTTTGTCCCCATGATACTATTTATGCACACTTTTATATACACATTTAACCATGAGTGCTTTGTTGACACTGTCTACTTCAAACATACTTGATTCTAATGCCAGTTTTCTGATGTCCAGTCATCACACTCACAAGACGCTTCAAGATGTCGAAGGAGCCATTCTTTGTTCTACGCATCATCAGACATTATAGTAGCTGAGAACTATGAAAACAGCTCTCATTTCTTTCCCACCTGTCCTTGCAATGAGAGCTGTAGCATAGAAATCTGTGATGGTCAATGGAGTAACTTGGGTATTGTAGAGAGGAACATCTGGGGTTCTTTCTTTTCCCACTGCCATCTCGCTAGTAAAAAAAGCATCATGCAACCGGTTAAAGGTTGCTTGTCTGCCTTTAGGAGAATGTGATGAGCCAAAGCCCAGCATCTCTGTGTTCTGGCTGCTCGTTCACAATCTGTCAGTGTCACTTCTGGTCACTTACCTGTGCATGCCTACTCTTCATGCACTGATACTGACCCAGGACCTACCTCAGGTTAATTCCAGTTTCCAGCTTTGTAACGTGCACTGGAAGTACTGCTGAGATTATTTGAATTGGACTGAAACACTTCCTCTCTCCCTCTTGAGGTTAAAGCCAGACCAGCTTGGAACCTCCTGCTCAGAGCAACTGCTTCTTATCCAAACAGCTTCTCCTTCCCAGATGGCTCTGCAATACGCTATGTATCTCCAGCTCCTCCCAAGCAGAGGACTCCAGCACTTGGAGTCCTTGGAGAGAACTAAGCACTTGGTCTCCAGCATCAGCAGATGCTGTTCCAAAAAGCAGAGAAACCTGAAAGCACAAAAGAAATTAAGCACCTCTTGCCACCAACCTAATCCAACGTAAAGCTGTTAGCCAGAAAACGGTCCCTGTGGCTAGGCTGCCGTCCCAGGAACTGAGAGATACTGTGCAGCTCCTCCATGCTGCTCGCCTGTACCACTTCCCATCTATTTCCTTCTAGACTGAGTTAGTCTTCTGAAACAAAAAGAGCTCTGTTAAAATATGCCTTTTCCATTAAATCAATAGAAGTCCTTTTGGTTTATGTCCTGGTCATCTGGAATAGGCTCTTCTGGCCTTTTAGGGAGGGAGGAATTTACATCCATAATTAGCCTGCCAAACAAAAGCAGATACACCAGATGGAAACCAAGGGTCCTTCCCTTCCACAGCACTGCAGCATGAGACCTCCCTAAATGTGGTT
>NW_009648533.1:108825-159144 GCF_000708025.1 Charadrius vociferus
CAGCAGGAGACAGAGAGAAAACAGGTCCTGGTATACCCTGGTCATGCAGTCTATATCTGCTGTTCTTCTCAGAAAAATGATATTCCTTCTGTTTGTCTCAGTTTTGGGGTTGTATCAGTCATTTTAGGTATATAAGATTTTCCTGTGTAGATTCCTTCTCTGTATTATTTATGCTATTAAACTTCATCAAAATTTGCTGTAAAGATGGGTACAATCCCAAAAAACCCCCCCCGCGATAGACTTGTTTCCGTCGTTGTCTCTACAACATCTTCTTGTGAGGAAGGAGAGCAGGGCGCCTCCCTGGCCTCACATCCTACAGGAGGGTCAGTGCTCGGGTCCCCACGCTCATCCTGCTCCAGCAGCTGAGCACCTAGCCCTACACCTGCATGCCTCTGTGTCCCTCAGAAGAGCATCGTGCCTCAGCATGCGACTGTGAGCATGGGTTGTAGCTGCCCTGATTTGCAGAAGGGAGTTATCTAAGCGATGCCACACACACAGGGATACCACCTCCTCTGCCATCTCTGGAAGCCTGTCACCTGCAGGGTGTGGGACCGGCGACAGTTAACACCAGCCCTGTCCTGTCCCTCTGCAGAGACAGCACACCTGGCAGTACTTCCAGTACTAAAAAGGACAGGAATCATCTGGCCTTTTCACATACAGGAAAAAAAGTTGTAAAAAGAGAAAAAGTAAAAAAGATCCACTAACACTTTTCTTTAAAATAAATGTCTCCTTCTTCAAAAGCTTGAAAAATACATTCCTTTTCCTTGAAGAGGGAGACCCATTTGCAGAACATGTCTGTTTTCTCCCTGGTTTCAAGGAGAAGGCTGTCACCATGCATGTTCAGGTGCTGCTTTCCCTGTAAGGCCTAAGATGGCATTTCCACATCACCTTTACCTCCTCTACCTGATCCAGTGCAGGGCAGAGTAAGACTAAAATAATGCAGCAGGTGGAGTCCCTGTCCTCCAGGGCTGAATGCATTTTCAAAGGTGGCATCTGCACTTCATTGCATGTCCCATGGTCCATTTCCAAGTGCTTCACTTTGGGTGAAGTACCAGGCCAGGCAATAGCTGAGCACCCTTTCCCATGTATCCCGTCTGCCTCTTGTGCAACATTTGGTAAGAATGCCTTGAGCACATTTGCCACTAAGTGTAGGTACTACGGTAGGATTAAAGGCTTTCTAGGATCACTGCGTCATTTGGTCTGGCCTCACATGCCTTCTGGCCAACCCATTTAGATCCTGCCACATTTCTTCCCAAACTTCCAGTAAATGGTGGTAAACTCCATCCCAGTCTCAGCTCTGGTGATCAGCTTGCCCCTTGGTGCAGAAAGAAGGCATGACTGTGTGACAGAAGAAGGATTCCCTGTGCCACCGCAGAGCAGAGCTCCCATCCCCACCTCTTGCCCCTGAGTAAAATAAAGCGCACCACCAAAGATAGTCAGCACAACTATGCTGTTACCCATTGCCATATGTCTTCCTGGTTCTGCTGAAGTCCTGAGATGTGCAGATTCCCGAGGTCATTCTGGGGCAAAAACACTGGGGCTGGGAGAGTGCATAAAGCTCCCTTGCATCGGACTATGCCACAAGCCTGACAGATCCTGAAGGAAGAAGCCACATCTGGGTTCTTCCCCTGAACAGTGGACGTCTGCTTTAGAAAACCTAGGATAAAGAAGGGCTGGAGCAGGGACCACCAGGCAAAGCATTTCTCCTGTGCACCAGAACTTGCCACCCAACTGGCTTGATCGGGGCCAGGGGGGGAAAACCCGCTGATTCCAGTGTCCCTGGGGCCAGACCCTCCCATTTGTTTCTGCCTGATGCTCCTAATCACTATCACTAGCCAAAAAAGTGCCCAAAAGGGGAAACCTCCTGGGACAGAAAAAACCCACCTTGCAGAGACAAACGCACGCTCCCCGCATGTTTGAACACACACACACACACACACACACACTTCTACACATACACACAACCAAGAGCCTCAGTGGCTCAAAATAGCACCTGAGCACACAAGTGACCTGCAAAAGCAGCCAAAAAAAATCAGTTTTCAGTCCATTCCTGAGCACACAACAAAGTCAAGTCTGTGGAACCCAGTGCAACATAAAATAAGCCTAACCCATGCAACCTCTGCTTCACAAGTCATAAATCTGGGGTGGAATTTCTCTCCCTTTTCTTCTTGGTAAGCGTTTCCCTTCTGTGGCTGTTGGATGCAATTGGAGGCCAGGCTGCCATCGTCTCAGGCTGGGATTTGGATAGGAGGGGGAGGGAGCTAATCCTTTTTTCATCACATTAAATTAAGCTATAAACTATACCTTTTAATTCCTCCTAATTAAATTTCTCACTGGAAAACGGAAATGTTATTTCTTAATATTTTTTCACAAAACATGGCAAGAAGCACTTTGGAAGAGGTGTGCCTCAGCGTTGCAGGCAGCTATCCTACGCAGACATTGTGGGACATGCCTGGGGCTCTCCAAGAGCTGAAGACCACTCCACGTCAGGCAGCTCCCCCGTCCATCACACATACTAGACTGACTCACCTCCACACATGCATTCAGCCATGAAGAAGGGAGAGTGCACGTTCAGCTGAGACAGCGTCCAGCCATCTAAGATATGCAAAGTCCCAGAGCTAGCCCAGCCCCTTGGACTCTTCTGGTGGAGAAGGATGCATTCCCAAAAGCCCTTGAAACACCCAACCAGCCCAGTGTTTGCTGGGCTTTCTGCAGCCATGGTCCTGCCCTCTTCTGCAACCACAGCAGCAATGTCAGGCTGTGGTGGTTGCCTCCTCAATGGATGGATCCAAAGTGCTTTGGGGAAAAGAAAAAGAAAAATAATTAGGGCTTTTTAATTTTTAAAGCAAAGCTGTTTGGGAGCCCAGCTTCAATTAGCATTCAATGGGCTGCATCCCCTAAATCATGTAGGGGTTGGCTGGCTGGCTTACAAATGCCAGGCTTTTCTCTACTGACACAGAAATATAGCTAGTGCTTTGCAATTCTAAAGCATTTAAAAGTAATTGGCATTTTCCCCTTTACGTTCCAAGATGTGCTCATGGGAAGTAACCCAATAGGCAAGAGACTGTCTCCAGGGCCTCTGAACTGTTCTGGCTTCACAAAGGAAGAAATCCAATACAGCAAATTGCAGCGAGGAGTCAGCTGAAAGCAAGAGCAGGCTACAAAGGAAGCAACGTGTCCCTCTCAGTCCTCCTGGCTTAGCAAGCAGAAGGAGTTTCCATCTGCTCTTCAGATCCCCAGCAGCACAGCGACCCGGTATCACTGAGCCAGACCAGAGGTAGCTACAGCAAGATCAAGCACCAGCTCAGTGGAGTGGAGAAACCCACATCTGACTCAAGGACATGCGTGCCAGGGCTGCATTGGAGACGGTATGTCCTAGGTTGCACACACGAGATCGGGACTTTCAGATTTCAAGGTAAAAATAATGACACTGGTGTTCCTTTTGCCCAAGCTGGTGAGGATAATGAGATGTGAACAGTGGTTGAGCTGTCCTCCCAGGTCAGCAGGCTGCCTGGAGAAGAGACAAACCACACAGCACTCACCTCCAAGGCTGAAACAGAAACACTCCAGGGCCAGCTCTGGCAAGAGCTGCTCGTTTGCAGAACTGTTAATCCCACATCTACATGCCTCCAAGCATAACCATGTCCCACCAGGACAAAAACAAGAGTGAGCTCTCCCCCTGAGCAACCTGGCTGAATTAGATAACCTGTCTCCATCTGCAGGGTACCAGTGAGGAGCAAGAATTTGGGGGAGAAGGATTTTGCAGAGCCTGCTACCCCAGAGCATCTACCTATGTGATGGGTGAGGAACCCTGGCAGATAGCCTCCATGAGATAGGAAGAGACACCTGATCTTGTAGCTAAGGTGTGGGATCTGAGACTGAAGGACTGGTGAACTCATGGGTGGGTAAGATAAATCTCGCAACTTCAGACACCAGCAAAGTAAACAGCCTTACCTGAGCTTTCTTGCCCAAGGCTACTCTTGCAGACAACACAGAGAAATAGGCTTTTCTAGGAAGCCCTATTTTTGAGCTCAGCCTGACAATGAGGTGAAGAATGCTGAAGAAGTGGGCTGACTCTAGAAGCAGCTTAGATGACCAGTGTATTTGGACTCTGGACATCTAGCACTGGTGTCTCTGGAATCGAGGGGTGAGGTCCCAGGCAAACAGGGCATCCCTCAGAACCACAGTTGGACCCTCCAGTACCTAAACTCTACCCGCGTCCCATTTCGCACACCTCAACCCCACTCCTCAAAGGCTTCCTTTCCCCTGCACGGCTGAACACAGAACTAAGTCTCTTCCATTCCCACCCTAGGGAAGTCTCCAACACCCATAGTGCTCACCGATGTCTTCAGATAGAGACCTCTAAGCTCACCCCACCATCCCCTTCCAGCCTCCTCTGCCCCTGGACCCGAGTCCTCCTGATCTGGGGAGGTCCTCTTGCCCCACCGGTGTCCCTCACTGGCTAGCCACTGCGTTTTGGAATCCTGCCAGCAACTCTACCTTTTCAGCGGAGACATATTCCCCAGCCTTAACCCAGAGGGGCTGGCAGCCACCTCCTGACCTGCACAAGAGAGGAATGTCAGGCACGTCGTGAAATACAAGTCCTGCTTCCCAGAACTGTCAGGCTCCATTAGCGCCAGAGGGGCCTGACAATGTAAGGTTTTTAAACCCCAAACCGCCACACTAGCAAAGTTTCCCTTGCTAATGAACCACCCACAAGCTGAAACACAAGCCCAAGGCACAGGCAAGGCAGCGTGCAAGAGATGCAGGCAGACGTGCACACAGAGACATTCTTCTATATCCGTTTTCCGAGAGGCTCTTCTTCCCTACATAAAGCACAGCTGTTTATTTGCTTTTTCGGTGCTGCATCCTCAACCTGCTTTTAAAATTAAACCAAACCTTAGCTCCAAGGCAGTAGCTTTGTTCCATCGTACTGGAAAACAAAGCAAACCTAGACAGAGGGCCAGCTAAGACTGAGGGAGACGTTAGACATATTATTAAACCCCAACACTAACCAGTTCTTGTTTGAAGTGGTATTTGATGCAGAAAGCACAAGAAAACAGGTGCATAAAGATGCAAGAAGCCACCCCTAAGGTCTCCCAGGAACCAAATCAGTGCCTCCAAGCCCCAGGTTTATATGAGCCCTAGGCTTTCCACCCCGACTCAGGGGACAGTCATTTCTAATGCAAGGACAGATGAATGTGTGGGTCACGTCACCACGCGAAGAGCATGTAGCACCCATCAGCAGGTGGAAGACAAAGACTGGGGGTCTGGCGAAGGGAATTTTGTGAAATGGAGCAGCTGAGCGAAAGGAAAAGTCATAATTTAAATCCTGTTTAACCCAGAACTGACTGAAATCACTTCATGTCCCTGGAGAACACCTGAAACACCCTGCTACTGGTCTCTGCTTACTGCTTTCCTCCCAGTGCCAGCCTCCAGCAGCACTGCACTGGAGGGAGGTCTTGTCTGTGGATGCAGACAAGATGCATGGGAGAGGGAGCAAGGGGGTGGCAAGGGCTGGAGGACTGGTAACAAATCTCTGTGGTTTTAAAGGGTGGCTTCTAGCCATGGCAACAGAAGCACCAAGGGACAAGGGGCTCATGGGGTCACACACCAGCTAAGCAGGGGTCTGAGCAATCCAACCAAACCTGTATTTTTTGATGCAGGTATTTAAAGGGAGAAGGGAGGGAGCATTCTGAAGTTATACATTGACCATGCAGGCTTTCACCATCAGTTCTGGGCTCTGAGGATTCTGGTGGACATCCTGAACCCCTTTTCCTTTGTGTGATGCAGTGGACAGGCTCCAACCCTGGGTAAGAAGCAGTGCACCATAGGAGAGGGTTGCAATGCAAGGCTGGGTCACTGCAGGAGTCATGCCTCTCTAGACCCTACTCAGAACATTGCTTCAGCATTTAAGTTCAGATATTTAAATAAATAAATAAAAAGTGACAATTCAAAAGCAAGATCATAGTGTCATGTGCTGTTAAGAATAAATCAGAATATTTCTCCTATTCCTTCACAAGTCCACTACTTCCTCTCTACCCCCACCGAAACCCCACACAGCACAGCATCCTGCATTAAAATGTCCGTATTCAACATACTAAATACTCACACTATTTGCTGATGATCCATTTGGTAGGTTTTTCAAGGTCCAGATACCGGAAAAAGAAACCAAGGAAAAAAAAAAAAACCACACAGATTTGCCAATCAAAGAAGGAAAAAAAAGGACACTAGCACTTCATACACAATCCAAACAACATGGGAGGAGAAGATGTTCTCACACATTATAAAAATCTTGAGAGAACAGCCTTGCAGGGGACTAAAGCCTTCTGTGCTCAGTGCAGTATCATATAGTTGTGTCTACGCTAATATGCTTTGCAGGTTTAGGAATAAGTGAAGCTAGACTCAAATGTGCAGTACACTCAAGAGGTCATTAGGAAAACAGTACAGACATCTGCAGTTAACTAAAAAAATCAGTGGAATTATTCATGTACAAAAAGTTACAGGAACACGCATTTGGGAGGAAACAGGTACTTAAACTAATCCTTTCCAAATGAACATATGCAATAAAAATGGAATTAACACCTGTGCAGATAAAATACTTCTGCTCTCTTACACGGTGATGCTCGTAGTGCATTTTCAGTTGCTCCTAATAAGATTCCTGATAGCTCTGAAAACATGACATCATCTCTGTAATGGTGCAAAGAACTGCAAGTTGGACAAGGCTTTACTTCTTGATCTTGTGGCATTGTTTTGTAGATAATTTTCCCTGTTAATAACAAACAGGATTCAGAAACCTTCTGACCTGCAGGATTTTGGAACATTTTTTTGACGGGGCAAAAGAAGTATCTAATACCCATTTTTCATGACAGCGTGTTCAAAAGTAACCTCAGTGGAAATGAGGAGAAGGAGGAGATGCAGAGAGAACTGCCTCAGAAACTGTGCTGAACAAGCAGCGAAAGAGCGCTGTGAAGACCTGGTGAGTAACAGCGGTTCACATCTAAACAAACTAATTATTTTAATAGCTCGGCAACTTGAGCATCCAAATTAATATAACTTTATCCTGGGTAATATCAACATCTAAAGATCAATGCAACAATGGGGTTTTATACAATTTTTAGGCTTCTGGTCCCTAAACATTTTATATCTAATCAAGGCATATCTTAGTTTTTCTCTTCTATTTTGTTTTCATTTGGTAGGAATGTCAGTCAGTCCCAAGGCGTTTTTTTTTCTTCCTCTTCTTCACCTTCTTGAAGACAGGTTTATGCTAAGAACCATCCTCCGGATTTTTTCTTCGTTCTTTAAAATGTTAGCTTTTACAGCACAGATCTTGTCTTGCTGGTCTTTAATCAACTGTTCCAGTTCAGCCAGATCAGCTTTTAATGGTTCTACAGCACTGTCTGTGACGCTGAAAGAAATACAAAGAGTGTGATGTTATTGGAAACATTTTACTGCTTCTGCCTCCAAGAAAGTATATTCAATACCTGAAAGTTTGCAAAGAATTTAAATTGTGCCCACCCTTCCTGAAAGAAAGTTTAGAATAAGAACAAAGGCATAGCTAAAAAAATGGGCAGACAATAATACTGGTCAAGAGAGATCACCCACAACTCAACAGTAAAGTCACTTCTTGGCTAATCTCGCTTTTCCGCTAAAATCTCTTTGCTTTGCAGTTATTTCACCCCAAGCTATGTACACATCAAGCACTACTTTCATGTTACGCAGCCAAAAGGTGCAACCACCTGGCCTAGGGATGAAGCAGAACCTAACTATGTGGGACAGAACACAACAAGGACCAGAGAAGCCGTGGATGCTCCATCTTTGGAAGTGTTCAAAGTTTGGTTTGATGGGACTTCAAGCAACCTGATCTAGTGAAAGATCTCCCTGCCCATGGCAGGGTGGTTGGACTAGATGATTTTTAAAGGTCCCTTCCAACCCAAACCTTTCTATGATTCTAAGGACATCCACCTTTTACAGGGGCCCCTGGGTCCTACCATGATACACATGGTAACAGCCATCCCTCCAGGTCTCGTCACAAGAGCTTAAATGGGAGAAGCACATGCCAGAGGATACAACTGCTGTGGAGGTTGCTGGCCTGCTACCAGCTATTTCTTGCATTAAACCAACAAGCCAGCAGCAAGACACCAGCAGCTGCCAGCAGCACCAAGCTGTAGCAGGTAGATGTCTGAGAAGAGGCAAGGTACATGAAAACTGTTCCATCGCTAGCTGTTGACAAGGGCAGGCAATCCCACACTAATAGGAAATTTAATAAATCCCACGCTAATAAACCACAAGTACACTGATACATCGTAAGCGAATGGGGTGTTCGGCTTTAAAACAAATGTGCCCCTTTCTGTAATGCTTTGCTGATCTTCAGGAACACTGCACAGCCAGGGAAATGACAGACTGAGCTAGCTTGCTGTCATTCTGAATTACCCAGTCAGTTTGAGAACTCATTTGCTAAAGGACGCATCTCAAAATCATTTAGCTCTCCCCTCCTTTCTACCACATTAGCATAAATCACAAAAAGCATCGCTAGAAGTTGCACTAACATTTCCCCAATGGGACCCTTCAATTGTCTTTCACAGAAGCAAAGAAAACAAAGACATGCATCCAAATTCCAGTACATATGGGAAACATTGTTTTCTCCATGTCTGATACTCTGTAATTCTTTCCTGAAGCGTTGGACATGCCTTAGCACTACACTGATCTGATTAGGATCTCATACAAAACCTTGTGAAGTGCTAGGATACGCTGCGGCAGTCTTAGCTAGCTTGTGGCAGGGAACCGAGTGGCTGTGCTGAAGGGATGCCAGCCTGCCCGCAAGCTCACATGAAACAGCTGGCCATTGTAAAGCTTGGTTTGACATAACTCTGCAAGCAAAATCAGCTGGGCAGTTCCTTCTTCCCACTCCCTCTCTCCCTCTGCACCAGTGTCAAGGAGACAGTCTCGTCCTCAGCAGACTTTGCCTGGGAACTCAGGGGACGTACGAAGCCAGTGAAGCATGTACAGTCACTGTGCTGGGAAACCAGCCGAAATATAAATGACTTGTTTGGCAAGGCCAAAGTGGATCCACTGAGTAAGCACATGCCTGGAGAAAGGCCTGAGACTTGCTCCCTGTCACCAGGCGTGGTGCAAAGGCTAGTGAGTCAATGCCTCAGTTTCTCCAACTGTAAAATAAAGCCAAACACCATTTCCTTTCTCTTTGCAGGGTTTTTATGTTCAGAGGCCAACCAGAGTGTTAAAGCCTGTCAAGGTTTTGGGACAGAAGGTGCTATGTAAGTGCAAGGAATTAACATCATTACACTTTATATGTGAACCAAAGCCCTAATTCCCACCCCAGCCAGTGGACTAAGCCAGTAGCTGTAAATTTCCAACATTTAACACATTGCTACCTACCAAGATAGGACTTAGCTAAGAATACCACACACACTTGCTTCTGCATGAATGAAGCGTGTGGATTCAGGGAGCAGCAAATCTATCTAAGCTGACTGTGGATTCAAGAAGATTGATATCTAGCTCATGTTTAAGATCAGAGGACACACAACTGGAAGGGACGTTCTGTTTTCAAGGAGCATAAAGACACATTGGTGAGACAAGTAAGGTCAAAGAAATTGCTTCTAGGCTTGACCTCCTTGTTTTTATTATGCACGTCACCTCCAGTCTCCTGGCTTTCCAATGCTGTTTTTTAACCTTGCACAGAAAACAAGTAACACCGCTGCAGAACACTGAATTCAGTAGCACAAAGAGAGAAGGTTGTGATTCAGGAATCCACTTCTAGTCCGGATTCAAAACCTAGTTTGTTTATTAAGGTCTTCACCCATTGCTCCTTATATATTTGTGAGAAGAAAACAAAACAAACCCTCTCACTTCACGTAAACATTTGCATCTCTGCTGTCATATACATCACGTGAAATTGAGATGAAAAGACCTGAAGACTTTAACACCTCAAAAAACAATTCAGACTGCAAACAAATTTCCCCAAACCACAAAAACGACTGAAAAATTTGCTTTGAAAAATGAGCAAAACTCTCCCCTCTCCTAAAACCAGAAATCTGTCTCAAGAGATAAATCAAACTCCTTGACGACACTCACCTTTGCTCTTTCTGTAGAGCTTCTGCATGCTGTCTGTTCTCGTGCCGCCACATCTGCAACTCGTTCTTCATGGCATCCATGTCTTCCTGAATGTAATCCATGATTCTGCCAAGCGTAAGGGCACTCCGGCACAGAGTCTGAATAGAGACCTGAAACTTCTCAATTTCTTTGGCTACCAAGTCTCTCTCTTTCTTCTTAGCTGCTTCTGACACAAAGGGCTTCTCCTAATGGAAAGGATGAATAAGAAAGCAAATATCAAAACTAGGAAAAATGTTTGTTGCACATGATGTATTGAATGAAGAATGTTTTAAAGACTGCTAACTGAAGTATCTGGAGAAATGTTTATGACAGTCTGCAATGAAAGAGAAGAAATGAAGCAACAGCCTAGCAGTAGATGAGCAGAAAGTGTACCATCTCCAGGTCACCACTGCTACAGAGGACTGCTACAAAACTGTGCAATAGCATCAGCAATATTAAATTGCTTTTCAGATCACAAGTGTACAAAAGTAAAATTAGTCTTTGATCCCCCAAAAAATGATCTCACTGATGTTCTCATTCTCGACACAATCTTTCCCAAAGCAGCGGGTGTAGAGGGGCAGGGGGGAAGCTCCTTCACATTCAGTCATGATTTACTTCAAGCTATTTCTATATATTGAAAAGGAAATTTCTGTGGCTTAATGTGGCATCATTAAACAGAAGCTCTCAACAGACATGTAACAGTTTCGTTACCAAGCTGCTGCTGCCACTGACTGCCAATGCAATCACTGTGTAAATTGCATATCGTCCCCTGTGCACTCTATGGGGCAAGGCTGGACTGTCACTGCCATCACGCTCCAGAGCCCTGTACCAGGACTTGGTATTGAAGACTTTACTCCATACTGCTGCAAGTCACAGTGCATAACAACACTGAAAAAAGGTCATGTTAAACACTTGAGGAAGATTATTATGAAATCTGAAAGACAGCGATTTGGAGAAAGAGAAGCATCCCTGCTCATCATGTTATAGGCTACCACACCATGCACGTTCATTGGACCTGCTTGCCACAGTGTTTTGCTGTTACTTGGGAGCTACAGCAGATGCTGAAGAGCACAGCCTCCTTCTAGTTCTCTAAATCGCTCCCTTCAAGATGCTTCTCTCCCTCCCCTGTGTGTATCTGGATTTCCAGCTTCTAACGCTGGTCCTAATAATAGCACTTCATGCTGCACAGCTAAAATAGACGGCGGTTATTCCATGCCTTGTATTTCTGTTAACAGTGGTTGTAAAATCATGCAGGCTGCAGATGTGGCCTCAATAAACTCCACTACTCAAAACTAATTTGGTCTTGTGCACACTTCCCTCATGTGCAGCCAGCAGAGTCTCTGTGGTCAATCTCCTGAAGCCTACTAGCTTACTGCAAGTTGAATAGAGGGAAAGTGTTTGCGAAAGCATTGAAGTCACAAAGAGCAAAAGGATGCCACAAAAAGAGCAGTGATGCTGCATTACTGTAACAATCACATTCCAGGAAAGCCTTCCCTGAAAACAACAATCACCGTTAAAGAAAAGTCTGCTGGGTTTTTTCTCCCCCATCAAGAAAAACAACCTAAGTTTTCTTTCTTTTCAAGATTCCTACAGGTCAAATTCCCAAACCGAGTTTTTAAGACACACAAAGCTTTAAGTGAAGTTTATTTAAAGTCATTTTGGTCATTTAATGTATGCCGGAAAACTAGAAAGGTCTTTCTCTACCACCCCAACCACAGGATCAACCAACTCCTAAGCACAGTTCCTAGCGGCTATATAAACACAGAGGTGGCAGTGTGCTTCTCTCTCGTGCTGGGACACCAAATCTACCCTGCTATCCCCTCCTGCCCTCCTACCCAATTGGCCTGTCTTCCTGTGCGAGCTGTGGGCTGTTTGTTCAGCTGCATTTGGAGGCAGCAGGGACTACTGCCAAACACATTTCAGCAGCCCTTGGCTTACTGATGAACTCAGATATATATATATATATATTTTAGAAAAATACTTCTAAAGATTTGAAGGCTGAGATTTACTTACGTCTGATGCTTGTGTTTTACCACACACGCAGCACACAAAAACTGTGGGACTTCTGAGTTTACTGCGATTTTATAATGTTAAAGTTGTTTAATTAGGAACTGGGCTGAAGTGACAAATGCTGCTGAACTTGTGACCTTCACTTCCTAAGTCAATTCATGAGTGCTGGCTAAACTGTTAAAAATAACACTCATCTTAATTCCTTCTCACTCGACCCATACTTCTCTCACAGAAGCAGGTGTTTCATTATACTACATTACATAAAACATGTTATTTAGATACTTTCTGGAGCCATCTATGTGTTTGCTATCCTTTAGAACACAAAGGCTGCTTCTTGACCCATTTCATCCCCTGTGAGCTGGTAAGCACCCTCGTTCCAAGCAGAGCTGCTAAGTGTTGAACAGTTCTCCCCTGGGTCTCCTCCTCGACTAGCCTCTGAGCACAATAGCCAACGGTGTTCCCATGGACCTCGTCAGGCTTCTCTCCCCTACTGATCTTGCAGCTCCCCAGAGAAGAGAACTTTTGCCCGGGTGCCCCTGAAGTCACAGATTGACAGGACAGGGTCCTGCACACCAGCCATTTACTAGGGCTCAACACACATCTCAGGTTGACAAAAGTTCCTCTCCTGGAAATATTTTTTTGCCTCGCTGCCTTGCTGCAGCTAGGAAAGGTGTATGAACAGATCTGCATGCTCACAGTGTTTCAGAACCCTTTGCTGTCTATTCTATTTTCCTAGTCCTTGCTACATGTTCTGCCACACCAAAGCCATAGGGAAACCTTAATCCATGGCACCACACTTTGCACATGTAATTGGGAAGTTACCTATAAAGACAATCGCCTTCAGTTCAGCAGCAGAGCAGAGTTGTATCATATCCAACAGCTTCCCAGGATGAAGTTCCATTGCCTTGTTTTTCCTCTCCTGCTAAGCACACCAAACCCTTACCACTCCCCCTCCCATCCATTATAAGAAGGCACAGCCAAAAGGTAGTTGTATTTAAGGGTAACGAAGCTGGTGAAGAGTCTTGAGAATAAGTCCTGTGAGGAGCGGCTGAGGGACTTGGGGATGTTTAGTCTGAAGAAAAGGAGGCTGAGGGGAGACCTTATTGCTCTCTACAACTACCTGAAAGGAGGTTGTAGAGAGGTGGGTGTTGGTCTCTTTTCACAAGTTACAACAAAATCCCACAAGTCTGTAAACAAGCAAACCAGAACTGTATACTTTAAAACATAGATCCAGCTAATAATTTGAAATATTCCATGCTAAAATACACCGCTGCTTGAAAGCTCCAGTGAAAATAAACCACCATGGAATATTTTCTATGAATCAGGAAGATGCCCTTAAAGTGTATTAGTAAATATTCAAAAATAATTTTAACGTCCCTGTAACTCCAACATACTCTTTGTACAGTTCAGTTCTTCAAAACTGACATAAAAAGGACAAAATATTATCCCATCCAAAGTAATTTCAAGTACTGAAACATACTATTACTAAAAATTTATTAAATACTATTTGGACTTAAACAGGTACATCAACAGGCTTGTTTAAAAAAAAAAAAAGTCTTTCAAATGCATACTATATGATATCCAAGTGGTGTAAGAAAACGCAAGAGTTTTTTTAGTTTATCTCTCTGAAGGAGAAGCACTTAAATTTCAAGCTCCCAAGAAAAATTTCCCAACACCTGAAGGTGCAGTAGCTCAACTGCCATATTGTTGTCCCCCCTCACACGAGTTAAAAAATAACCATCAATTCTTTCTTTCATTTCACTAACACTTGTACTACCAAGATGCTATGTTATATTTCCTGCAGTCTACAGAAAGCTGAGCTCAGCACAGAGAATTATCACCGTGAAGCACTCAAGCACTACCAGCTATTGCTTATTATAAGTAATTAAGGTGGTGAGGAAGCCATATTGTCTGTTCTCAGTTTCATAGTTACAGTTATGGGTTAAAATCTACGTGGGACACTCTTTTAAATCACTAAGAATTATGGGAGATGGTTTATTACAACAGGCAACGTGGGTGGTAAGGGTCCTGAATGCCACCTTTCCTCATTTTGCACAAACATGTAACAGGATATATTCAGTTTTAAGAAAAACGCCAGAATCAGAATTGTTCCAGTCTATTTAATTAGGCCATACACCTCAATGAACTCTCCTTTCACAAAAGCCTAAGAATCAATAAATTATCCCCATATAAAAGACTGTATCACTTCTGTAGGCCCAACATGCTTCCCTTCCTTCGTGTTTTTCATAAGGCACCAAGATAAATGTTTATTTTGGATTCCTGGGAAAAAGTCTGCCTTTCCCATTACCTCAATGTGAACAGAACACAACGTGGCCTCGGATGCAGGGACCTGAGAAATTAAAAAGGAGGATTTTTTTTTTTTTCATCAATAAAGGGGAAATTATCAACAGGGCTCCAGAACCCACCAGAATTTACTTGTGTTTAATTTACCCTCGCTAAAGCAATTAGTATAAATATTGCTGTGTGCATAGCCCCATAAAAATGGATCATTCACAAGACATCCATTTCTGATAGTTGGGCTGTTGAGGGCATTTGAAGTGTCTGACATCTACTAAGCTAAAGAGGTGATTCTTTTTTTCCCCACTGTTTGAAAAGTTTATTTCTAGAAACAGTATTTGCTTACTTTTATATAGCTTCTCCTTTGTTTCCATTTTTTAATTAACAGTTTTTAAATAGGAATCAAATTAGAACAAACATCCATCAAGCACTTTATAGTTTCTACAGCCGCTTTTAACTATTATATTGCGTCCTATTATGAAAACAGACCCAAATAATCATAGTTTTATTGACCTATACCATTTCCCCCCTACCTCTTTCTATAAGACAGGACAGAAACTTCATTTTGGACAAGTAATTTTGATACATTCAATGTAAAAACAACAAGGTGGGTTTTTTATTGTACAAAATATTTTTTGATCATAAAGATTGTTTTCTTTTCCTGGTTTTTACAGAGTCTGCATTTTAAGTAGATTGTAACTATCCACTAGGGATCACCGTAAGAAACTCTTTCACAGAAACACAGGGAAAACAGTAAATGTTAAATCATTTCAAATGAACAGGATGCTTTTTCTGCTTATGCCAGGTACCAAGTTCAGTAACAGGCCAAGGAATCGGAGACACAGTGTTCTTTGCTGTTAGATTTACCAGAGTTAGTCTGACCTGCTTCTGAGTTGGAAGGCACAAAAAGAAAATAAAAGGATAGCTCTTTAAAGGGAGCATTTTTCTTCTTTTTCTGGGGGTGGTGGTGGTGGTTTTTTCCCCCAGTTCACATTAGATTCCTCTAAAAAGAGCTGAATTTTTCAGACGTACATAAATACTCCACCTCAGCCCCCAGAGCCAGTCTGCCTTACTTCACATTCAGTCCGCGTTGGGGAGAAGTCAGTTCATAAAACCTCACATATTTGGTGCAGTATTCAGCGTGCTAAGCAGAATCCTATAAGTCTGACCACACACACGCCAAGCGACAGCTCTAGCAGTAATTAACAATAGCAGATAGTATTAATTTAGCTATAATGGCATACTGGGTGCCAGTCCTGCCCAGCTTGCCTTTTCTGCTCACACTTCTGAAACTCTGGGTCCGTGACCTCCTTCTCTTGAAACAGCAGCCTCTTTCCTATTCAAAAAGAATTTGCAGTGAACAGGTTCCTTGTGTCAACCAACTACTTTCACACTGATCTACGCCCCAGAAGAATATCCCAGCCAAATCCATTGATAAGCTTCTTGAAGTACATGAAATTCACTTGTACTGTGTCCTAAACACACTGCTGCTACACAACTGATGCACTGCATCCCCTAGGAGAGGATCGCAGCTGTCTCACTGTCCTTTTTTCTGTTTAACATATCCATCTGCTGTCTGATGTTGTATTTCTACTGTACCCACAGGAGAGAACATTCTGTGTGCAAAGACCACAGCAAAGGAGCCATGATATCAGGAATATCACAAGAGTGACAAAAAAACTGTTCCTGTGTTCACACCTTGTAACATAATTACCTGGGGACCACAGTTTTTTTTCCCTGAGAGCTGGTAGTAGTGTAGCAAGGACACTCACGCATACATTCATCCAATTTAAGCTATTAAGGTGCTTGCCCATAACCAGACTGCTGGGTACAGTTATTTTTTGAGGAATTGCATGCTTGCACCAAAAACTTCTCACTGCAGCTTTATTCAGATCACTGCGTTAACATCACATCATCATAAACAGAGCTGTCATAAAAAGATGAAAGTCCTTCTGCAGGTAACTCCTGTTAAATTTTACTGTCAGAATTTCTTATGACATATTAAGCTGGCAGGATGTTGAGAAGCTGTGGTCTTGAATGGTGAGCCTCTTCAAAATACTTAAATGGTGGGACATATGAATACATCTGGTTAACATGACACGTTACTAATTGCATTGACTGGAGGGGACACCCAATGTCATGCAGCTGATGTATTAATGTAAAAATCAATGACCTGAAGAACTTTAAACAAACAGAATCAGCAACGATTGTATTTGTTCTAAGCTTAGAAGCACATACCTAATTTATCACATTTGTAATTAAAGTTAATATTATCCAGGTGCTAAGCTATTTAATATCACTTGTTCCTAGTACAAACCTCAAAGCTGTTTCTTTTCTGAAGCCTGTGAACTGTATTTGGTAGTGCAAAGATGGGAATTCTGTGATCCCACTTGCTTAAACTATTTAATAACCTGCCTACATTTTCCACACATCAAATAAATGAAGTGGAATACAAAATGTAACATCTGTTTCTTTCTCTGTTTAACATTACAGGGTTAGATTCTAAACAAATACACTTAGGAAGTCTTTTTAGGAATTTGTTAGGCTGAACACAGCTAATCAAGGCAGAAAAATCTTGTGTATTTCCAGAATGACCTCTTTGTTTGACCTGAAAATTGTGTATATTATTTTAAGTTTCTGCACATGCAAAACCTAGATGATGAAAGTCTCAGTCTTCTTTTCTTTCCTCTTCTTTTTCTTTATTAAAACTTCTTAAAAAGCAAATGCATGTTTGGGAAACGCAGCACATAAAAGGTTTCAGAGGAATGCGTTTAACACAAATAAATGCTCCTCAGCACTCAGCGGTTAGAAGCAAAGGTGTGAAACATCCCCAAGAGTTCACCAGTGTTACATTTGGATTAAGTGTTAATTCACCAACCTCACCTAATTTCTAGTTGATTAATCCCCAATAAATCAGGTAGATCCATTGAACATTTTTTTGGTGAATATTGGATTCAACAATATATTAGCCAAAAGTTCCAGCACTCAGACTACAAACATTTTTTTTCTCCCTTCATTTTCCCGACTGGCAGAAGAAGGCGGCTTTAAAGACTAATGAATATAACTGGGAAAATATTTCATTTGTTTTGTATGTACTGAATAGTTTAACAAAATGAGGGAAGATGAATATTCTTACTGACAGATACAAGGATAACCTTCATTTCATCAGACGTAATTTCCCAAAGTAAGTATTTTTTTTTTTTTTTTCAAATTTTCACTGTACTTTTGGTTACCTTAGTCCAAAATGCAATTTTACAATTACTTTTTAGTCTCTAACGCATACTGCATTTTGGAATACAGTTGCATACTGATGTAGAAGATATTTCTTCTGGACAGTTTGATGGAAAACAAATTAAATAAAAGAGCTGACAGTCTGGGGAGAAATGGTCAAATCCCAGACTGATACTACTTCCCAGCAGACTGCAGAGCTAGACCTGGCACAAAACCTACGGCCATTTGAACACAGCACACTGGCCAGAGTTCATTGACCCGTTCTCGCAGTCCCATCAACATAACAGGACATGGTTCCACTTGCCTGCCTAGACCATTTGGCTGGAATAAAACACTTGAAACTCTTCCTTCTTTTTAATTACTTTTGCTGCATCTCTCCAAAGAGATTCCACAGATCAGTAACTATTCCTCCCAAAATTGCTGGTCTGCAGTCTCACAAGAATAAATCTTGCCACTGCCTTCCTCGTGATGTTAGGAACATCTCTCAGAGATGAGACATGCTCATGATGCTGGGGCCACACGAGCCTGCCAGACCCCCACCTGCTCCCCTCTGCATATCTTGTCCCTGAAACATTCCCAGAGACAACACCACCAAGTAAAAAAATGTATTTTTTATTTTTACTGTCTCCTGGGTCACAGTGCCTCTATCCTCTAAAATAAATTCCCAGGATTCAGTAATATCTCCAGCTCATGTTTTCTGAACTACATCTCTAAAGTCCCAGTCACTATCTCCGAGCATTTTTAATCATCTTTTCCATTGATTTTTTCCTCTGCTATCAGGAAAACTACACTTCTCCTCTATGGATCACAACGACTTCTTCAACATAATTTGAAAAGCAGTAGCAGCAAAAGAAACCTACTGCAGTAGCAGCCAGCTGCTTGGATGTGAGATCAGATGATATTCCAGGAGCTTAGCGTTGCATGCAGGTTTTCACGTGATGGACTAGGAAGTCAGCATGTTTTTTTCCAGAACTAGTTGTCTATTATCAGTGCTGCTAACACAGATCAGTGCTTGAAAAGATGCAACAAAAGACAAACAAGGACTGAATGAATGTTTTAGAGACTCAAAACAGGCAACGGGACTAAATGATTATTATAGAAGGACACAATTGCCCACGTGCATTTAAAAAAATTTAAGGGGTTAAAAGGGAATCGTTTTAGTTAGTTACTCTTATTCAGAAAAAAAACCCAGAAAATTTAGCACAAACACCAGAGGAAGCTTCCCGAGCATGAAAACCATGCAGTTTTGTAAACCCTCCCTCATTGTCCCTTTCTATGTCCAGTGCTTAAGTTGACAGGACACAAGACTGAGCTGTACAGCTTACAGCACAATTATGTACTGGTGGAAGACATTAAATGAAGGACTAATGCTGTCCCAAAACTCGAGACTGATGATTCAACAGCACCACCTAGTTACAAAACCAGGAACAGGAACAGCTGTATGTCTTGTTCCTGCAAGTGCCAGCTCAACATGCACTCTAGTAATGCGCTTTAGAGCTACTGCATAAACAGAGTAATATCAACTTTTAACCCTTCTTTTCTCCAAAGAGTTCTATAAAGACAGAACCTACTCAAGCAGGCAAATTTTCACATCGGACAAATTCATTAGAAATAGCCAACAGTGTTTCAATGATCAGCATGCACACACTACAAGCTGCACATTTATAATAAACAGTATATAATCCAGCAAGTGGGAAAAAGCTGTAACTACTCATAACAGATTATGAACAGGAAAACTAAGGGTGTTTTCCTATTATAAGAATTCATTTCCTTCTATAATCTCAGCCCTTGCAATACATGAAAGGAATTTTCTTCCAGCCAAGCAGGCCCAGATCTCAGATAGTCCCAAACTTCAGACAGGAAGATACTCCCCCAAGAGTCTGAGATCTGCCATCCCAACTTTTTCAACTTGCTGGGAAGGAATGAAAAGGCTGGTCTGTGTGGCAGCATAACCCATTACTACGGGACACGAAAGAATATGGGCATATCTCTAAGAGAATTATTGATTTTACCCTCCCAAAATTTCAATCCTAAAAGTTAACATTGTGTCACTTTTGCTGCAGATTGTAGAAGCAATTATAGTCATACAAGTTCTCGGTAAGATCAGGTTTTTAAAACAGTCTACTGTCTACCATATTTTTAGTCTCTCAGGGACTTTTTTTTTTCCTGCCGTACACTTTGCTCATAACCTATCATAATATCATTACTCACTGCCAAATTACTGTAGTTGATAAAGCCAAAACAGGCAGTCAAGTGGTCAAGGCTTCAAAAGTTATTACTGATTTCAGACAGCTATTTCAAAGAGCTTCATGCTCTGTGAAAAGCTGGACTCCTGAGGTTTCAGTTGCAGCATCTTAAAACAGTATGCCAAAATACAGATCATTCCTGAAAAAGAATATATATATTCTAAAAACCTACAATACTGAATTAACATTAAAAAAAAAAGATAAGATGTGATTGGAATTGAAGATTTAAGAGTTCATGAAATGCATTCGCCTTTCCAAAACATTACGTACCTGTCTGTCTTTTTATAACAGCACTCTGCACTGCATTCTCCAGTGCTTTCTCACCAGCATATCAAACTAGCTCAGTGATTTAGAAACTTTCCAAAGGGCCAATGGATCAGAAAAGTCCATCTAAATGCTCTGCCTTTTGCTGTTTCTTGTAACATGAGCTTTGTAAGGCTGAAAAAACAAGAGCTCTCCAGTTGTCACAGGAAGACACTGAAATCAGGAGGGTTCAAACCTTTTGCTTTTCGTTGGTGGTCACTGCTAGACTCTCTCTAGACCTTTTATAAGCTGTAAAAACCAAAAAAGAACCCACCCCAAAACATCAACATAAAACCCAGCAATAACAAAAAAGACTTTCCCTTTCCCAACTACTGATTGTGGAAAAAATAAAATCAAATCACTTCATAGATTCAGACCTGAATGCTCGGGTATGCTAGGATATTACTAGGGAAACATTAGGTGATACAAAAATACTTTATATAGTTAACTGCACCAGAGAACCCTTTGTTTTTTTAGACAATGATAATGATTGCTGGGCAATAGGATACTGCTCTTTAAATGCCCAGAGGACAGCTAAGATGGAAACAATAATGGTGCAGCTGTACAAATGCAGTGCGCCCTACTACATCAGGACAAGGCTGAAATCAGCAGACTTTGTTCTGGAAAACAAAAGAATAGGTTAAAGAAGGCTCCCTGAAAAATTGTACTGAAATACTGAAAAAAACCCAGAACCACAAAAATTAAAGGTAAGAAAGAGAAAGGAATACACAGAGAATGTAACAATATCTGACAGACTAATGAAGAGGAAAGAGCATAAGACATGAAGGAGAAAAGCTTGATCATAAATGGAAAAAGCACATTTAAGACAGAGAAAAAGGTCACAATTGCAATATTTAATATTCACGGATCTTTGAAGGCCATTACCATCTTACCGTGTCTGTCATCTTTGATGATTTCTGTGATGCCTCATAATCTTTCTTTGTTTCTAGGATTCTTTTTACAAGCCCACCTGTTGGAAAATCAGTATATTTCTCAGCACTGGTTGGCACTAAAATGTTGTTGTAAACATTCAGACAAAACCAACTGCTCAATTTTTTTAATGTAAACAATTTTTAAGGCAACAGGAAAAGCATTTTATTATGTATTTTAATTACTGAGATACAAGGTATTTGTCATTTGATCTATTTTCTGCAGTATCCTTGAAATCAAATTTTAATCATCAGTGTTCAGCATTTGGTTTAAACCCATGGTTTTATTATATATATATAAATATATGTAAAAGTAAACATACCATGCTTTTCATCCTCAACCAGCTCCACTTCTGGCTCCTACACATGCAGGAAGAGAGCTTTAGTTGCAATAAATTGGTATTGCTATAATATACAACTATTCAAAAATATTCAGCTATAAGCTACTTAAACAAGTAAGTTACAAACAAAGCATGTAAAATTTGTAAAATTAACAGACCGTTTCCATTTCTGGCAGAGGCAGTGCTGCCTCCACCACAAACTGGTCATCATCATCAGAAATCTGCTGGTCTATGATCACATTTGAGACTGCTTTACCACCACCACTCCTGAAAGAGACACAACAAAACGAAAACTTACTAAGATCTGTCCAAACCTACTAAGTTCCACCTAGAAGAAACAGCAGTTCCCACCCTTCCTCCCTCCCAAAAAAATAAAGCAGCACCAACTAAGAGCACATCAAACTGTCATTTCCATTCACAGCCCAACTCTGAAAACAGATATCCTTCTCTTGCAAAAGGACATATATTTCCTTCTAAACATACTGCTTTAGTGATTGGCACTTACCAGAGATCACCTGTAAGCCATTTAGGCCATAATTTCAAATAGCTGTTTCAGCCTTTTTTGAGCATGGGATATTTACTGCATGTTTCACAGATATATTCTAGTGGTAGCTTAGGTTAATGTCCTAGGGTTATCTATTTCAGAGTTCCCAAAAGCAAAAATATTAAATCTTATTTTTTAAACTTCCAGATGGGACTAGCAACCCTTATTTCTAGGTATTCCACTGGATTTTCAGAAACAATAAAACAAATAAAGCAGGCTTGAATTTTCCAGTCTGAATCAATGAGCAGTGAGGTGATCCATCCTAAAGCTGTTGAGCAGCAGGCAAGGCACAGAAGATCTGAGAATACTGTGGCGTCAATGCTAGAAACATCTGCTCTGCATCTCCCACATTCTTTACCTTTCTGGAAGTAAGACCTCTGCGCTTTCTTGACGTTTTACTCGGGGTGGTGCTGGCCTTGCACTGCTAGGACGGGGAATACGTCTGCAATAACAAAGAGGCTTTTTCATTTATACTATAAAAGGAAGCCTCACATGTCCTCCAAAAGAACAGACATGTAAACACACGAGCTGAGTAAATTAGCCAATGCATAAAAACACTGAAAACATCCCCAGTATACAATCCAATATTGCAATACTTGCTATCCTAGTAGGAGTCTAGAAAAATCTAGAAAATGTGTCCTAAAAAAAAAATTATGATTCTGTGTAGACCCACCTCTTGATTTGTCTCACTAAAAAATAACCTGTATACAGCACAGTTTTTTACCATTAACAACAAATTTAGCATTAACAGTACACACTGCAATGTAAACAGAAAAAAATTATTTACACAAGTGATACAATTACATAATCCTTCGCTGGACAAAGAAAAAGTAAATTGGGATTTGAAAGGCAAGTTCATCTTATCCGTTACATCACACTTATGAAAGTCATGTATGTAATGCAATGTTCTTCTCATTAGACTTTCCACATGTCCCTCATATTTTAATAACATTACATTGAAGCACTTTATGGATTACGAAAATAAGTCCAAAACACTTCACAATATTAAAGATTTCTTTACAGAAGGAAATGAAAGTGAATAAAGGGAACCATACATGGGATAACATTATTACTTGGTACCACTAGCAGAAACACACTGCTCCAAGTTTCCTTGCTGTTTTCAAATGGACTGTATTACCTCCAGACACATCACAGTTTGATTCAAACAGAGTAAAGGATAGGAACAAACCTTTGGATGGGCTGAGGTGGAAGATCATTAGGTACTTCACCATTTTCAGATACTGCAGACTTTTCAGGAGCCATATTCTCTGCTTCTGCTTCTATTAAGTGAAACAAACATACAATTTTGGCTTAGCTGGCAAGGCAAATCTAACTTTTCTTAAAACAGTATATTGAATCTTATCAGCACTATATTTGAATGTGTGCTCATGAAACACATCACATGACAAACTTTTAAAATTAGAAATAAAATTCTATAAGCTTATATAAAAGTTAAATATCTTGCGAACTTCCAGTTTTTAAACATCTCAGAGCATTCACAATTCAAAAGGGACATCGAAAAAATATTTGAACTTTATTTTTTATGTGTTTCTTAATATAGTGAAATTCCCTCATCTGTGAAAATGACATAATCTCACTCAATTCTTCCACAGTTGCGCAGTAACATTTGCAATACTTCAAGTTGCTCATTAGACAAAATTGTAAGAGGAAAAAACATTAAGAAAAACCCCTATATACTCTACGCTGGGGGGGGTTAAAGCTTTTGTTTACCTTAACTTCTTATTTTCCTCTGCTGGTATTCTTAGTTGACCAAGATTTGAGCAGGGGGTTGGACTGGCTGACCTCCATCTGTCTGTCCCTTTCATCATCAAGGATTCTATGATTCGAGGATGAGGGCTTCTTCTGTAATCCCAGCACAGTTATGCTTTCCATGGAGTTCGCCCATTTGCAATTTAAATCAGACAGAACCAGTTTAACCACTCCTACCCAACTGATAGGCTTCCCACTGAGTTATGCTGTCTAGTCCACTGCAGTTAGCGGCATGAACCCACACCTACCAAGCTCAGGTAAGACCGCTCTCTATAATGGCGGAGAACAAGATGAATGACATCTTTGCCTTGACAATCTAACTGTGCAGGATTACGGACATCATTTACCACTTTCTGCTTTAGCATTTCTACAAATAATTTTGGTAGGTAGAAGTCATTTGATGTTCTTGGATTCCATCTAGAAAGCTTGGTCAGATGAATAATCTATTGGTAAGCATTTCTTCTATATAATGCCACACACAGAAAGGACTCCTCTAACACTGTTGTTGACATCAGTGTCCCTCTGCTCCAAAATCACTGAAAGAAAAAGGCCAAGGCAGTTGGGCTTTTACCAGCCCAAACTTAGGCAAAGAAATCCAAGTATCTTTCACGGAGTCTATTGCATTCCACTTTCCTAAAGCATTTGTGCGTATTCACAGGTAGGACCTTCTCTTTTAAAACTACTGTACAGAACATATACTACATTTTGAAGGGAGGAAAAAAATGTTAATACAGTGTATTGATTCTACTGGAGAACATAAAGAAGATGCAAGAGAACAAGTCTTACAGGGAACAGCTGAGGGAACTGGGGTTGTTTAGCCTGGAGAAAAGGTGGCTCAGGGGAGACCTTATCACTCTCTACAACTACCTGAAAGAAGGTTGTAGTGAGGTGGGTGTCAGTCTCTTTTCCCAAGTAACATGTGATAGGACAAGAGGAAATGACCTCAAGTTGCGCCAGGGGCAGTTTAGCTTGGACAGTAGGAAAAATTTCTTCACTGAAGGACTTCTCAAGCACTGGAACAGGCTACCCAGGGAAGTGGTTGAGTCACCGTCCCTGGAGGTACTTAAAAGACCTATAGATGTTGCACTTGGGGACATGGTTTAGTGGTGGACTTGGCAGTGTTCGGTTTATGGCTGGACTTGATCTTAAAGGTCTCTTCCAACATAATTGATACTATATGTAAATACACTTAACCATAAGCACTATGGTAAGTTTTCCCTCAGTCTTATTGGTACAGAAATGACCACCATGCATCAACCAGTCCTACAGTCCAGCACATGAGCTGGAGTGGTCCCTATATTAAGACTGAGAGGGGTCCAAGTCAGAAAGCTGCGCTCTGTTGCTGGCTCTACCATGAGCTTCCTGCGCTTCCGTGAGTATCTCATTTAGCATCCCTGCCTAACGGATGCAATAGGGATTTCAAAATTCCCCTTCCACACAGTAAAAGGCATTTTCCCACATGATGGAGATTACTAAAGTATGGAGAAATAAAAAACAGAGGTCTGCTCCTTAATAAAATATTAGGTTTTGCATAAAGGCTCTGCTTAGGGCCTGCACGTACAATCACATGAGCTGAGACAGCCCACTGGTGACTGTGGGTACCCCAGTTAAGTCAGACCAAACAAATAACTCTTTGGCAGCCTTTATGCATACAGGCTTGCAGAGGTGAGTGAGCATGTCCAGGATTTTTAATTTTTTAGGTGTTACATTCAGGCTGTTAATAGTACAGCTTTACTTCTACTGGAAAGCCATCACTGATCTTTGGCATAGCAGGTTTCTGCAGGTTTGTAGGAAGCACATACAGTCCTCCCTTGCCTCTATATACACCCAGCTCCCAGGAAACAACGCTTGCAAGAATCACTATTTTTGTTTTCAAGGAAACAGCTACCATCAAGCAATGAGTGCAGATTGCTTAAGGAATTTAGCTTTTGGAGCAGTTATCAACCATAGTCAAGTTCTCAGCTGATTTCTTGCTCTTGCTACATCCTGACATGCATTACACTGACATAACAGCTGCTCACAAGATAGAAAGTCAACAGTTGAAAGGAGTCCTGCAAGCATTCATTTACTGTGTGTGAGAAATGGGCATCTCTAAAATCTCACTTCCCTGGTTCATCCTAGCCCCACAGTACCAGTGGAGACAGGACAGTGATGGTATCACAGAACAGTGCTGTGACACTTGCACAGAGCAAAGTAAGAAATGCTTCAGGGACCTCACATATACCAGACTTCCAGGAGACTTCCAGATTCACTGTTACTGGCCCAATTATCCAGTTATTTGAGGAATGGTTTTGTGGATCACTTTCACTTTTAAAATGAACAGAAGCCACAAACACAACAAGTAATACAAGGACAGAAACAATGTCCTGCACTGACATTAACAAAATGGGAAATGTATGTTTAATTAATCTGGTTATTGCAATAACTACCTGTAATATATTGCAAAAAGTTTCCCACAGGTTCTCCTTATTTTCAAGTTAGAACCCATAAAGTGCTCATAAACTACTTTTTTTTTTTAAACACTTAACCCAAAGCACACAAAGCATTTTCATAGATGGCTTTTTGATATTCTTTTAAATAGAAACTACTTGAATAAGGTCTACTCAAAGCATTTGAACATAACTAGATTATGCTTTGTTACAGTTTAAAATTAATACATAGCATAAAAGGGAAAAAAAGCACTAAACTAGAGAAGTCCTTTATTTATTAAAAAGCACTGTTTTTTTATTAGAACTTTTAAACTATCATTGGTATGTTCCGTGATGGTCTATTGTCATTATAACGTTCCTGAGTCACTGGCAAATTCACCTGGAAATAACAAATCAGTTGATTTTTCAGAGAAGTTATACAAATTCTTAAACAATAATCTGACCAAGTTAAGATATGAAGCACCAGCTAGCTTCTTACTTGGGAATGACTACTGGGCCTGGGAGAACAGGGACAAACAGATTAAGGAGCATTTTCAACAAACATACTTCCATGCTAAAAACATCAACGTTCTGGTCACTAAGATGAACACCCTCATCAGAAATGAAACATTTTTTAAAAGCCAAAAGACACTGGACAATCAAAATGTTTGTCTTGATAGAATATCCAAGTAGACACTCTTGAAAGTTAAGTAAGATGTGTAAAAGATACAACAGATTTGAGAGGCACAGCCATGCCAATGTACTTTGAACTACTAAAGCACAGGGACTGCTCACCCCTCAAAGTTAAGTTTACACAGTCAGCAAATATGGGAATAGAGGAAATTCAGAAGCAGTATGCAGAATGTAATATTTCTTTTCAAGTAGTCTCAAGTACCCCCCCTAAACCCTGGAAAACTTTGTGGAAGAACTGTCATCATCTCCTCTCTGACTAACCTACTCCAAAGGCAGGTTTGGAGTTGCAGAAGGACAACTGCGATTTTCAAGCCGTTTCAACACCCAGTGTCCATTTTATTCCACTAGAGTTAGCTAGAGTATAAACCTTAATGTGCAATTAACCAACCAAACGGTATCACGAACCAGCTACATAAGCAGACAAGACAGTGCCTAACCATCTTGCAAGGACTGTGATTTCCAGGATGCTTCAAAGGGCACTGGCAAACTAAGCAGAGTTTCCTAAACGCTCCCACTAGTGTAAACTGGCATTGCCACCACATAAGCACTCCTGCCTTCACACTCCCCATTTCCTCCCATTAGCACATGCATTCAGACACTGCCTGAAGAACTGGATTAGCACAACTCAGTTTACGACACTGCCCTCCCAGACCCTCTGCCAAGATGGTAGAAAGGACGTTCATATTTTGCATATAACCTCATTTCTCTGCCGATGGGTGGTAGGTGGCTGCAATGGCTCAACCGAATGACTGACAACATCTTAAGGTTACTTTGAGATAAACTTTAGAATAGAGCCTGGCATTACTCCTCCCAGAGAAATGTACCTCAACGTAATTACCAAAACTGCGAGAAGATAAACTCACCAGTGAAACCCCCCAAAAAGCTCATTTTAGAATTTAACAAGAAAAATCTTGCATAGCATCCAACTTAGCTATCTACAATGACTGTTCTTATCAACTGTCATAATTGATTTCACATTTCAACTGTGAAAGCTATTAAATGTGTGAATGACAATTTCAACTCCCTAAGAATTTACAGAAAATTAAGGTTCACTAATGCACTGCTATGTTACACTATCTTATTGAATACAGGTGAAAATAAAGAAAAGTCAATATAATATTTGGTTCTTACACCACCTGAGAATCCAATCTAAATCAATAATGAACCTGGGGGTACTCCTCTTTCATACATTCAAATTAGAAATAGAGGAATATAAAGTTATATTCCATAATAGATACATTCCAATACACAAGACAGCTCCAAAAGATTAAAAGGAATTACCATGGAAGCTCTCCCAGTTGTCTAAGGTCACACAAATGTCTTGGACAACTGTCTACATTTCATTAGACTGACATAACTATGAGGCCCTGAAGGCCACAGGTGGACTCGGAAACAGCCTTTGACCTCCCACATACACGGTACCTAACTAGGTCAGGCATCTGGATCTGGAGAAAACAAGAACTCAGCTATTTGCTTAAATTTCAGTTCTTCCTCCTACATTTTGCTGCTATGGCTCCATGTATACTGTAGCGGGATACAAATACCTCATTAACAACATACATCTTGGGAGCTATATACCAAAAAAAAATGGGGAAAATAAGAATGCAGAAATTGAATCTTCTAAAATCCTGTAAAATGCAAACAATACATAAGCCTCACGAATACTTGTACAAAAAGGCAACGTGCAATGATTCCGTTCTTACATAGAACAAGTCACCAAGGGATTCAGGCACAGCAGCCCTGCATTTTCCTTGGGACATTGTAAGCACTGGCCTCTTTGAAAACTTGCATAAGAGTAAGGAAGGACAGAATATAAACTAACTGTTTTATAAGGGAATGTACATTTTTCAAACCACAACATTAATCACAAGATGTAATTAAAACACAAGGCAGCAGCTGGATTAAGTGTAAATCACCCTCCTTAAATCATTTACCTGTGCGGATTCAAGTTCAACCCCGAAGCACTCAAGTTATACTTTCCACGGCAGTCAAGTTTTTTTTTCTCCCTACCTTTTTGTTTTACTGTAAGTCCTGGTTCAGCTTTCTCTTGCAGTTTAGCAACATTGTCTTCTGAAATCCTATCTGCCATGCTCTTTGTTTCCATGGTTCCTATAACAAAATGATTTATAGTCAAATGAAATCAAAGATACAATAAAAATTTAAAGTAAAAAGCTATGCTAAATACCTGTTACACTTACTAATTCTTTAAGGGCTATCCTAGTTTAATAAACCATCTTGAGTGTAAATAAATAACGTTCAAAGCTCACAAAGACTTTTTACATGACCACTGTTTGAACTCCGTATGTTACTGCAAACTAATGGCAGCTTCTTCAATTCAGAAATGATTTACAGATATTATTTGTTAGCCTGATATCTGGTGAAACAATACATTATTTACCTAATAAAGTCTAAGTAATTGCATTATGCATTCCAAGTAGTATACAAACAATACTGTGTATTTTAGCACTTTGGTTTGTTTCAAAGGCTTTAGCTTTAAATATATTTCATATTAAAGCCATTAAGAAATTTCAAGCAAGAAAAGCTGTTTTCTGGTAGCTGAACTCCACAACTTCCTGTTAATGCCATAAAAGAACCTAGTCCACAAATGCTGTTCAGTTTTGATGCTACCTAAAGCAGTTTTATTTTTGCATAAAAATGAAAGACCATTTCATCTACCAATTATCGTAAATTAATTCTCCCGGTACAATAGGACAATGTTGACAAAGGCAAAGTAACACACAGTGGAAGAAAGCTGAAATATTCACGTATATATCTGATTTCTAAATTATCTGCCCAGGGAGAAGAGACACTCAGGGTGAAGGGACACAAAGAAGAAACAATTCAACACCATTTGTACATCATTCCTGAAAATATACCTGTGCATTGAACACACGTGGTCAAGAAGAGTTAAACTATTCATACAGTTTGTCAAGATATGTACAGAATGGGAAGAATACTTAGCTTTAATCTTATCATTAAAAATATATGCATACACACACACACCCTTTCATTTGGAGTAATACGCTCAGTTCTCACACTCTTCAAAATGCAGCAGAAGCAGAACAAATTCTGAAATAGGCAAGATTACAGATACAGAAAGAGAACATTTAAAACAGAGGTACCCAAAGTGCTGCCCAGGAATGGTACACAGCACTTCCAAGTCTCCTTATCTGCAACAGTTAACTGTAACACAAAGGTAAAGAACAGATTCATTCACAGGGCCCCTCTCTATAACCAGGATATCTCAGATACCGTTTCTACCACCAGAACAAATCAACAAACAGTTCTGAGCACACAGGGAAAGATTTACCAGATAGAGCCCTGCCTAATGCTTGGGTTGAAACATCCAACACTGAGGACATACAGATCAATAGCAGAGGATCTACTCTTCCACCCACGCCATGGGAAGCATACACAAAGATACAGAGTCCACTGCAGTAGAAATAGAATTCTACTAGTTTAGGAGGAGATTAACACACAGCAGAGAAAGGTCAACCAGCACTTTAATTTACCTGTGCTGATTAAGGCCAGGATGAGTTGTCATTTATTAAAACTGAAACAAGCATGTAAACATTCATCACCGACCTATACAGCAGCGTCACAAGTTACCCGTAAGGTCTGGAGTTTAGCAGAAAAGCCAAACCAGCAGTGGAAAGTGAAGCACTTTACTCCATTTTTATATATAAACTATTTCAGTGTCTGAAAGGAAACCTATTCAGATCTCAATTAAGCACCACTGCAAGTTTAAAAAAAAATTATGTTCAATGTATGTGTCAACTTTTAAATTAGCAAAACCGGTCTCTATTGCATGATACAAGCTTTGCTGCAAGGCATGTTGCAACTATACAAGCAGTCTTTGCCTAAGTAGTAATAAATGTAACATTAACTATATTTAAAAAAAAAAAAAAAGAAAACCCAAAACATTTGCTCCAATACCATTAGGAATTTGTTCATAATAGAGATAAGCAAATGTTGGTCTAAATTAATTACTAGGATAGCAAATATACCTGGTTTTGCTTAACTAGTCCCCCATTCACCACTACAGTTTTATTTATTACAAGTTTAGTCATGACACTAGCACTTGTGTGTTCTCCTGTTTAATATTATTTATGTCCAGTTAATATTAGAAAATGAAGAAAGCTCTGTTCACCATCACCAGTAACTACAGAGACCAGTATGCAACAGGCAGCTCCAGAAGGTTCTAACTACCTTCTGGATGACTTACTCAAGTGTCTCTGTGCTTTACTCATCTATTGCAGCTCTGCTGTGTTAGAACAAAAAGAGGGCTCATGCCCCAAAGCATTTATCACTTACGTAAACTGAAATTTGAGTGTGCTGGCCTGCTGCACCATAAAAAGAGGAGTATTTTAAAATATTTGCCTTAAAGACAAAACACAGGATAAGTCATTAACCATATTTAATTTATCAGAAAAACTGGATCCTGATTTTAAAGAAGGGACAATCCTATAAAATTGGGTGTGTATGCTCACTGTACTTTAGTGCCAGTCCAGGCTATAAAGCAAATATTCAAATCTTGAGAAATAAAGAAAGTTATAGGATCAGCTAAGGATCACTAAGTAGTAAAATAAGACTGTCTTTAATTGAATCCAGATGGCATTTTCCAGCTGCAAAATTATTAAAACCTCACAGCACATACGTACATGAGATGTGACGTAAAATTTTCAATTTTCAAGTACCGTCTTGAATCAAGCTCCTAAGTCCAAACTGCCAGATCTTTTCGAAGGTATTTAAGGTGCCTAAACATATTTTTATTTTTTTTCCCCGATTCCTTTTGAAAACATGACTATTGATTGTTCTGAAAACACTACCCAAGCTCTGATGTAACTTCAGTATTTTGCCTCTGACACATGGAAACCTACTAAAACAGAAACGCAAAGAAAACATGGATGCTTGGGAAGACACACAGCAACACACAATCTCTTTACATAAATTAGTAATAGTGAAATTGGCAGATTAAGCATATGAAGATCTCCATGCTTCATTAGTCTAAACAGTACCACTCTTTAGCCAGGATTGGCTATTTTAACAGACATCAGTTCACAGGTGTTATTGTATCTTCCGAACTGAGATGTTGAACTGATTGATGTACAGTGGCTTCTTCATTAGAAATAAAGTATCAGCACCCAGACACAAAACCATAGAAAGAAAACTTGAATGACCGCAGATAGACAGGTCACTGAAATAAGAATAGGGGAGAAAAGGCACTTAAATACAGACAGAAATCGCACTTACACTGGTCATTATATGAGTTCTGGTTAGCAGCCTGTTTTATTCCTTACATAGGTGTTTCTCTAGATTCGTCCTCTTTGCTAGCAGAACCAAGTTTAGATTCCTTTCTTCCTGATGTGAAAGTATTAAGTACTTTGGATATTCTGACAAGAATCTAGTTTCCAATTAGTTTGCAAATACAATATTTAACACACTTACATACTGGTGACATAATCAATTGAAATGAAGCACCTTAAAATGTAAAATAATTTACTTATTTGCAAAGCCTGGCACAACTGTCTATTAAACTCTGTTAAGTCTCAAGACTAAAATCTTCACTTAAATCTTGTCCAAAGAGACAAAGAGAAATGACTAATGCAGATGCAAGGCAGATGCAGAGAGATATTTATTGATGACTGTACCATTTGTTAAATAGCTCCAGTCAACAAAGACGGAAGAGGTTGTCATCCAAAGGCTGATAAAATGGCCTGCAACCAATACAATTACAGTTTGAATCAATCCACTAATGTACAAGCATGGATACCACAGATCTATTCTCGCAAGTGACAGTCTTGACAGACTTAGCACTGACGCAAGGAGGAGATGACTACAGAGCCACCTCCTCATCTGCTGTCAAGACTAGCGCAGCCAGGATTCAGTCCAGAGTCCTGGCTCTGCACATCCATTAGAGGTGGTGGCTGCACTGCTACCAGGGGTGACCCCTGGCTGGCACAAAGAGATGGGACTTTTACACAGCTCTGCTCAGTTCCTTCCTTCAGAGATGCTCTGACCTTCTCTTCCACAGCACTCTCATCAGAAATGCAGCAGGGCTTGGTTCCTTACACCTGCTTGAGCTACTGCGGAAGATGACGTGGGATAGGATTCGGTACTGATGACACCCAGATCACCTTCCCTGTTCCAACTCAAACCACAAGGTCCTAGCCTGACACCAGTCCAGGTGCAATACTGTTGACCACAGCTGTAATGACAGACATTGAAGAAAGCATCTACAAACACATGCTGTTGTTTCAATACTCAGAGGAATCTTCTCTAATCATCAAATGGACTGCAAGCCAGAGGTTCTGCTTAACACCTTATCATCACCTGTTCTCCAGCTTACATCTGCAGTAATGTAAGTGTCTCAAGCTATTGAAATCACTCAGAAAGGTTTGTCTGGTCTTGAATTGACCCAACCATCTTTTCACTGAAGAAACCCCAGAAAGTGCAACAGAAACGTAAATGGTTTAGTGTACTGCTTATCGAACAAACATCCAGGGAAATTCCTTTTTGCACTGGCCAGAACTCAGTTAATCTCAGGGAATATACCTTTTTTGTTTCGTTGGTTGGGGTTTTTTTGACAAATATGATCTTTTCATTTATAAACCCAAAATTTCTAAAGACCAAAGGCTAAGATTTCGGATCCTTGAGAAACAACTGAAAAATTCAGAAAACAAGTGAAGTTTGGAGTCCCTAGCCAAATTTAGGAAGAGCACTCTTCCCAAACATTAGTAAGTGATAAAGTTACAAATTCAGCGTTCACGGCTGTATGATTTATCCTGACAGGAAAGCATATCTTGCCTCACAATTGTCTTTCATCTTATTAAAACAACCTTAAACAACATATCTTAAGTCTTACTAAAACAAAAACACTGTGCTGAATGTTGCCATGCTGTAAACATTTAACAAACCTTTACATGTGACTTTATTGAAAGGTAACATGCAATAATTTTATCAACTCAGACATACTGTCCACTAATGCTCACTGACAGAAAAAAAAGAAACCAAAGTTTTGCAAGGCATATTTGTGTAAACTTGCTAGATTATTAAGCAAAGAAAGAGTTCCTGTGAAGAAATATTTGTAGACAAACTAAAAAATGCCCATTCAGAGAGAACACAATAAATATCAAGAGCAGGCTTGAATTTATATCTGCAATTGGGCATGAGGAACGCAAGCAAACTGAACCACATATCACTTTCTATGTATCAAATCCATGCAGAAAAATTGCTTATTTGATTCATAAATGCAGACCAGGAGTATAAAACAAGCATAATAAACACAGATATTTAAGTATTTATGCTATTCCTATTCAATAACCCTCCAGTACATTTAATAGAAATAATATCCTCCCTCTAGTTACCTTCTCCTCCGGGTCTGGCACGTTGCCTTGATCCTTTTGTTGAAGGCTGCCTTGATATCCCTGCAGGACTTTCAGTCTTTAAAAAAAAAAAAAAAAGCCCACAAATTTATATAATTTCATATAAAAAAATATATACTTAGATATAAATTTACTTACATATGTTGCTTTTTTATCTATATGCGTTATACATAAAAAATACTCACTTACAAAACTGACTCACATGTATAAGATTATGTCAAGTCTGTTTTCCTCAAAGCCTGCAGGTATTCTTCCTGGATACATGCTAGCTATTTTCTTTTAAATGAACATATATGATTAGATTTCATTATTGTAAAGACAACTTCCAAATGTACACTAAGAGTATCCGAGGCAGAGGAATCTTGTGGAACCTGTAGAGCATCTATGATGCCACTACTGGTCTTGTAGCTAATCTTTAGCTATCAGTGAGCTACCAAAAGGAATAAGATGATTACTTACATTCCCCTGCATGTTTCATCTATATCAGATACACAGTTTTCTCTTTAACCTTCTGGTAGGTCTTTTAAATTTAATTCCCAAATAGAAGCAAAGACTAAAAAACTGCCACTAGACTTGCATAGTCCTTTATTCAAATGGCAACTTCCCTGGATGAAGACCCTGAACAAACTAAGAAACGGGTCCTGCCAGAAAGTCCAGCAAACAAGCAATGGATGATCTGAAGGTGCAACTGGTACAGAAAGGGTGAGAGGAGTTCAAAAGTGGAAAAGATCAAACTGGAAGAAAATTCAGGACACTTCTGAGGACTCTGTCCTTAGCCCGAAAGTGATTCAGAGAGGCCAGGAAATGAAAGCAGGAACACATACATGAGAATTACTTTGTTTTCTCCGGATATAGCTTGCACTGCCTGAAGTCAAGAACACCTGACTGACAATACTTTCTTCAAAGGCACTATGTTCCACGTTTCAATGGTCATATATCCTTGGAAAGGAGCAAGTTAAATCCACAGGTCCACTTGGCTGGAGGTTGGGAAAAAGGCATGCATAAGCAGCAGCCTCTACTGAGATGAGATCACCATTGGTCTCAGGAGACAAGGCTACCTGGACTCTGAGGTCCCCTTGGCGCGAAGGGATAACTGAGCCTACACATAGTAGCACTAGAGAGGCTGAAGGCAGCTACAGCACTTGCCTCTACAGAAAGGCTCGAAACAACATGCTGGCAAGAGCAGGCATGTCCAGGAGAGCTGCCACCACTATGGGCAGGGTATACTACAGATTTACTACTCTTTCTACCTGAAGCACACCTGGGACCCAAATGCCTCCAGAGAAGGTGCAAGGTGTAAATGAGGACTCCTGCCAGCCCAACAAAACTCCTGAGTATGGTTGGGAAGGAGGCACTCCATCCCCTTACACCAATCTTAGCTAGCAGAAAGGGCAGACTTGGTAGTGGTGGACATGGTAGTGTTAGGTTAACGTTTGGACTCAATGATCTTAAGGGTCTTTTACAACCTAAATGATTCTATGACTTCTGCTTACATCTAGACCAGAGAATAGAGCCAGCAATGGGACCTGGCCCACCATGCACACATGCAGGGCTTCCCAATTCTTGCAGGACTGTACACACTAATAAACCAGTAGTTTCCAACAAGCCAAACATGCTTCTAATAATTTTCCTGTCCTTTCATCTAACTCCCTGATTTTATTAGCAACTGATGAAGTACAACTGATTTATAAAATACTGGTTTAATGTTTCTATGCTTTCTATCTCTGTAATACATCTCTGCATCTCGTTCAAAATCCTGAAATATGTTTAGCACCTCACAGGATTTCCTCCTTATCTGCTTTTTTCAAGTTTGCGTGAATTAACAGTCCATCCAGTTTGCATCCAAGATTTACTGCCAACCCTGCTGATAATGACCATATTGATAACATTAATGAGAACTGCAAATTTTTCCATTTCTATGCCAATGTTAACATTATATGTTCCAATAACCTGTAAGAGAAAATTGTCAAATTACACAATGTAAATCATTCACTTACCATGATATCTTGCATATAGGACAATGGACCATACATGTCGTAATGAAAAAATAACATTACAAGATGTTTAAAAATATAGGATACTGGTAAGTCTTTTTACTCCAACTACTTTAGGTGACCATGCAAGAGAAATTTCTCATTCCTACAAGCTTACAACAATGTACCCACTGGCCCTGGAGACACTGCTACATCAAGGAGGGGAATGAAAATGACATGTCAGGAACAGGGTGATAAGTTTGCTTTGAAGGCAAATGTTGATTTTTTATTTTTTTTTTTTTTATATGCTGTAATGCACCACCAGCTCAACAGACATTCTTGACAAAGGGAAAATGCTTATTAACAACAGACAATCACAGTATGCAACTGTGATAAACTGAAACACTGAACTATTTGGAGGTGCTCTATAAGGAAAGCAAGCAGGCTATGCAAAAACCAGCTTCAACAGTTAGTTTAGGTCCCTTAGAAACTACTTCTCCTTCACTTCCATGATTGTAATCCAACATGCATGTTCAGAATTTCAGGTATTTGATCAGCCAAAAGAAAGCCCTACATCCTACACTTCATAAAAATCTAGCCAAATGGACAGTACACTTCCCTGCTCTGACATAAACTAGTCTTCACTTGCACTATCTTCACTGGATTATTACTATTATTATTTGACCCACAACCAGAGCTACCAATATTTTTCTTTCACTCTTTAGAAAATGCTGGCATGTTATAAAGAAAAATAGAAAGAAGTCCAAAATGCATAGCTAATATTGAAGTGATTAATCTTAATCTTAGTTCATCTTAATTACTATCACCTTTCACAATCACAACGCTATTCAAGGAGCAAAAGTAAAGCTCGCATACCATCAGAGTCTGGCTCTACGGGCCCACAGGCGACATCTGGTACACTCAAACTTCAGCAGCTCTTTGGGTGATGTAATTATTAGCACAGATGGGGAAGAAGTTGAGAATAGGTGCCGAGGTTTCTGGAGGAGTGGATTCAGTCATTTATTTATGTCAGGTAGTGACTACAAACACCACTTAACATCTTTGTTGAGCCACATGTGCACACTGGCAACAGGTGCAAAGTAAAAGCTAAAATTTAATCACTATGGTAGCACACAAAAACATAAATCCCACAATATTTAGGATTTGAGTCTTTCCAAAGGGAGATAAAATAGGTCATTCTTCTTCTTACAAATGCAGAGGCTCCAAGACTTTGCAAAGCAGTTCCTGGAGCCATTAAAAAGAAATTTTACACTTCATCTCACACCATCCTGGAAAAAACATATTAAGTGGAAGCCTAGATGGATGCATGCACACTTCCCAGTTTTGAGGAAATTACACTTCTATTTGGAGACAATACAGCTGCCTGCTGTAAAGTGTCCAATCTGCTGCTTTGTCCTCATTCTTAACCTTAAATAGGTTGACTTTCACTTTAAGACATAAGAAAACAATGATTTGTAGTATTTCAGCAGGTCAAGAAGATGTCATGAAGAGTTTCTATCAGTGACTTTTATACTGCTCTCATAATGAATTCTGTACATGCTTACATACATCTCCTCTAGCCACGGCCACTCCATGCCTCAACAGTCAAAGGCAGAAAAAATACACCCACCCAACTAAGGGAGGGGGACAACTCATTATATAAATTGGCCACTGGTATTTTCCCCCTCTAATTCATCAGATCCACTGATAGTTCACTAATAATAAACAAGAATCAAGTCTGTGAATAGGAATCTATTTCAATTAACCCTCCACAGTGCATTTCTTCTAATTAGATCCACAATGCCACCAGGTATATTTGCATGTATACTGTAAATACTCTGTGTGTGTATAAGCATATATGAATCAAACTACATATATATGTATATATATATGGTTTATATAAATGCAACTACATATATAAATACATTTTTTTTTATTTTGTGCAACAGACTATTCCTCAACAAATAAACACAGCTCATTTCTAATGCTTTTACTGAAAACTATGTATCCCTCAAAGACTTTCTTTGCTCCTTCCCTCAAACTATCTCTATTTCCACTATTTATTCCTAAAACAGCTATCATTGTTAACAGGCAGAATTTATTAGTGTGCAGGAGCAACAAAGAAAGATCTCTACTTGCCAAGGTCAATTTGACTGCTGGGGTGATAAAACTTATTAGGAAAATATCGATCAATTATCTTTTCCTAAAATGATGGCTTGCAAGATGGTGTTCTATTCATGTTAGCTTCTGCTAATTAAAACCTTTCAAACGCAAATAGAACTATTAGAAAAATCCTACTTTTTAAAATACAAGTTTTAATGATGAATTTCTATTAAATGAGTCAGTTATGAATAACTGACCCCAAAAGAGTGGGTCATTCACAGCACCGAACAAAAATATTTGAGCCACGTCCAGCAGATTTCCATGGAACAGTTCGCTCTGCTCCTCCTAGGGCAGTCATGCCTTTTTTTCATTCAGCAGTTGTTTCATTATATAGTTGAGATGAGTTCCAACACAAATCAAAGTTCATTAGATATGACTTAGAGGCTGATTCAAGCGACCAGTTCCAGAGCAATACAGTTTGTAGGGCAAAAATAAAAGTCATTATAGAGTAGCCAAAAGTGACAGGATATTACAAAAAGTTTTAGCCAAGAGTTTCAGCAGCCATCTGTAGAATGGAAGAGACTTTTCCCAACATGTTTGGCCTTACGGGTAAATAACATACCTGTCCTGCAGCCACTTTTGTATAAACAGCACCATACGCTCAGAAGCTCTATGACCTGAATAACCTCTTGTCAAAAAACAAAGTTATCTTTGTTATTTAGAAGGTCAATCAGCCATGCTACGAAGCATCCATTTTAAACAAGACTTTTACCTGAGACGGACTGAGAGCTAACAGAATACAACTCAACTCGCTCTGATCACAGTGTGGTATGCAACAGCTAGCCTTGAAGCAGCAAGTAGTCTTCCTCTGATTACCACGTTAGCCATATGTTTCTTCTTAATTCCTACTTATACTTGCTTTCTTTTAGTTCCAGAAAACTACAGATACCCATATGATGACTATTACACACTGGGTAACATATAGGAGTTTCTTTAGTACCAGAAAAATAAATTTAAAAAAAAAAAAGTCAACCTGTCAAAATTTAAGCAGCATTTTAAAACTGGCCTCCAATAAGTAGCAGTAAGAAAAATTAAGACTTATATGAATACAGGTAGAATTTATTTAGACTCCTAATCTCATAGGAACAAAGCTAGGAACTAAATTTTACGTAACAGCTTCTCTGTACATGCAGAACATGGGGGAAAAAAAAAAAAACAAACCCACAAACCAAAAATCTAAATGAGCTTGTTCTCTAAAGTAAATGCAGCATAGAAACCCATCAGCCTGAATATTCCAGACATGTCAAACAAAATAAAAGTTCCCATTACCCCAATGCTTTTCCCACCACTGTTTTCATGTCCTTATGCTGCCAAGCAGTGTGTCTGAAGAAAGGTGCTAATTCAAATACAGAAGAAACAAGATGACAAATAGGTCATTACAATTTGAAGCCACGTAAGACTAGGTTTGGGAAGAAAAGGAAGCTGTGGCTAGGAGCATGAGGATAAAGAGAGCGGGACTAGGAGCCCGGGTAAGTGAGCAGGACAAGAACAAACCAGAAGTAAGAAAAGGTTAACCCTCAGGGCAGGAAGGTGACATGTTAGGTACTGGCATATCAGCCACAGCTTGAGAGGGGCCACTTCAAACTGTTTCACTTGTCCTGTATTTACAAAAAGCTAAATACAGTTGCTTAAGATTTATTAATTTTGCAGCACAGACTACAAAATATGATTCAATACTCTTCACATGCATAAAGACGTAAATTGTGTCCCTTCTTTTGAATGCACTTGTTTCACTGCCACGTGACTTAGATGGAGTTACAGTAGATTAAATCAGGGTAAATCCCTGGAAATAAAGGCATTACTGTGCTGTGAAACTACTGTGAGGACAAGAAGATCAACCCCAGTCCATTAGATGCACTTTCCAATTCTTTCATGTTGGAATTTCTTCCAAATCCCTTTGTGCAGCTCTCCAGCTCTAAAAATTCATTGGGAACATTTTCATTTCATTTCTCTCTTCCACAGTCTTAAGAAGATGACCATGTGTCGTGCACTGGTCTAAAGTGTATGTTTTCATCACCTAAAAACTAAGCACTGTCTACTGTTACGCAAGCAAGTAGATGAAAAGCATGTCATTCAGATTTAAAGTAATAAGTCCACATGCCTTGGAATCCCTCCCAAAAGCACTTAAGACAGGAAATGAAACTTTACTGCCCTAGTGTACTATTGTGGTGCCCAAGAGCACTACGATAGTTTGGGATGAGGCTCAGAATTTCCATTAGAGACCCAATTTGCAGGAAGTTTAGCTTGGCTATGAACATTTGCTTCAGGCTAAAAACTATTTTATAAGTTCTCCCTTCAAGTGCCAATAATTTAAAAAGTTTGGTTGGATTTCAATCTAAGAATAGCTATAAATTTGTCATCTTGTGTAGAAGACACGATGATGTCAGTGGCCCACAGATTCTGAACAGAGACTCCTGTTAGACTTGGGATCCTGGCCTATTTTTTCCTAGTCTGAGCAGCTTTAGGTTAATCTATTGAAGTCTCACTCTTTAAACATTTATCCATGCGGCTTCATAATTCCCCAGACTGCCTCAGGTCATCAGGAAGCAGCAGACACAGACACAATGGTATCACAAGCAACAGCTACTGTTCAGAGGCAATCAGCAAGTTGCTATTCTGCTCTACCATAATCCGGCTGCAAAACACAGGCCCACACACCACATTGGATTAATTTTCTTTCCAAAACAGTAACTTGTATTAGAGTACCCCCCAAAAAAATAACAGCTTGCAAGGAAAAATTCAGAGGACTAGAAAACTTTGACCAAATAAATATTTTTCCTGAAGTATCCAACATATCAATACACAGAAATAAAATCTAGAAAAAGAAATAAACTGAGTAGACCTTCTTTTGTCCAAGTTCAGAGAAATAAATAAAAAAAAAAACAACATAAAACCACCCAAAACCCAAACAACCAGACAAGCATCTATTTTACAGCCCTAAAACTTGTCATCTACCTGTCTTTCAAACGTACATTCCTTTCATTCAGACTCCCAAATCATTCTGAAATGCAACACTTTCAATGTTCAGGTTCCCAGATCATCTATGCTACTAACCTCATTATCTGGCTGGTACTTGCTGTCTTTAGTTGGCTTCTGCATTTTTCTAAGTGTGGATTCCTCAGAATCTGCAGACTGAAAAGAAATTAATTGCTTTAGATTCAGTGTGCTGAGAAACGAGCTACCTACCTGAATGATGTGAAAGGCGAAATTAGCATAGAGTAGAACTGAGCACACTGCAATGGTATTCTTATCCATCTACCTGCCCTCTTTACCTTGCCTCCACCATGTAGGAGGCTAACAAAGCAAAATCAACAGTTAAACTGTAATACCAGGAAGGCAACAATCCTTAAGGCCAGAAGACAGGTACTGACAGAAGTGCCTTCTCACACCTAACACAATTAAACTACCCCTTAGCAGAAGCACCTTTAATGCCCATTAATCCCAAATTTCTACCACGAACCAGCACGCAACAGAAAACAAGAATAGGAAATATTTAGAGGGGGAAGAGAGAAGATTAAAAGAACAGCAAAATGAAAGACAATGAAGAGATGGTTCTTAAGGAGGTTTAGGCCTTTAGTCTGAGAAGGCCTGAAGTATGGGGAAACAGCAGATGTGTTCATTCTCAAAGATGCAACATGATGTGCAGAGTCCACTGCAAATAGAGCACCATTTCAAGAGGGAAACTATTTGATCTACATGGGCTTCCCAATAGTTCTTTCAGGGAGAAAGATCATGCAGAGATCAGAAAAGAAACTGCTTATTGGATGCTCAGGAAGCACAGTCCGATAAGTCTTATGGCTCAAGTCAAAATATACCATGACAGAGACACGAATTTACACACACGGCCTCATTCACACTCCTACCAGATCAAATTCACACCGACACTTTCACTTCAAGAGAGTAATTGCTGTTAAAGAAAGTACTTAATTGTTAAATGAGCAGAGAATACAAACATGCAAGGTCATTATAACAAATGTTCACTCCCTACCACAACACGCCAAAAGTTACTGCTCTCTGAAGTAACATTTCAATTACCTTTTTCTCTGCTTTATCCTTTCCATGTTCTCTTAAATGCTCCCCATCTTTTTCTCTGTCCCTTTGTCTATCCCTTTCCCGATCTTTTCCTCTATCTCTGTCTTTCTCTCGTTCTCTGTCCCTAGCCTTATCTTTGTCTCTTCCTTTCAGTCTGTCCTTTTCTCTTCCTCCTTCATTTTTTTTCTCTCTTTCCTGTCCTTTATCACGCTCGAGATCATCTTCTCGTTCTATGTCTCTTTTTCCCTTGTTTTTTTCTGTTTCTTTTCCTTGTGTGGTTGTTCTGCTTTTGCTTCTTTCCCTTTCTTGTTTTTCTCCTTCCTTAAAGGTGTCTCTTTCAGGGTCTTTGTGCCTGTCTTCATTATCCTTCTGTTTATCACTTTCCTTTTCTCTTTCTTCGGTCTCTTTCAAATCTCTTTTGGGTTTTCTGTCTCTGCTTGAGCTTCTGTCTTTAATTTCAGTCTCTCCTCTACCCTAAAAACAATGTAAAAACTAAAAATTAATTCCAATACATGGCAACTCTATTACACAGTTACTTTCCACAGACAAAAATGCAAGCTAAAAAAAACCCCAAACCATAAAAAGCAGTAGTCCCTGTGCCCCACAAAAGTTGCAAATGCCCACCTCTTTATCTCTATGGCTTTTTTGTTCTTCTGTTTTGGATTCTCTTTCTTTATCTTGAGATTTAGAGGATGGAGGCTTCCCTTTAGCATCAGCTCTTTCCCCAGCTAAGATTCTTTTTACAGCAACATCACTGGACAGCTGCAAGGAATACAAAAACATCACTGAAATGAATAAATAATTTTATTAAATACCTTCTTTCTTTCTAACTCTGTAATCAACACGACTTGGGTTTTTTACAGGGAGGGGATTGGTTGGGGTTTTTTTAATAAAGCTTTTCTGCTTTAATAAAGTATTTCTGCTCTTTTGGAAACTTTCAGAGAAGTAATAATGTGCTTTTATGTCAAACACCTCCTTGTAATTCTTGTAATAATTTGATTATATGTGCCAGAGCTACATAAATATGTGGTGCTTTTTATGTGTTATAGCACAATAGCAATTCTCATTGCAACAACTTAAATATTTTTTCAAAATGATAAGGTAAATTACTGTCAAATCCTTATACCATGAGTGCTAGATTGGTTAAACACTCTTAAAACCACATTATGTTGTATTTGCATCCACTCTTAGGCCACTCCACTTTCAGCTAATACTTGCTCAATCAGCAAAGAAAAGAAAACTACCTTAAGAATGAGTTTCAATAAGGTGTAGTTACGCTGTTCAAAAAGCTTCTGCATCTAGTTCATTTGTTAAGACAACAAGCAATTATTAATTAGATCACTTAGACAGCAAGTTAATGACATATTTTCATGTCCAAGTGGCAAAGAGTTTGACTATATTAACAAAAAAAAAAAAGAAAAAATCATCACATTGCTACGGCATTCTTCCTGAAACAGGAGCAGCTTTTAGATCACTAACACTGATATTGCCCTCGGGGTTGAATTCTGATTCTCTCCTGGTTTGTAAATGCAAAACTATGAATTTTTGTGGGTTTTCACATTTGGACACAAACTTCTGCACATTAGCAACATTTACCTGAACTACCTAAGCCCAGGCAGTGCGCTCAGCTTAGCACTAAAAGTATCAAGCTAAGGACTGAAGGAAATCTTTTCCACAATGCACATTAAGCACAACAAAAGCCAAAGGGCTAATTATCTTAGCTCAAATGGGTAGACTGTATCTTCTGTATAGTAAATATCATCACAGCATTCTACAGAACTGTTCCATCAAGCACATTTTCTAACGCATCCAGTCTCTGTGCATATGTTTGTCAGCTTCCCCCTTCCTGATCTCAAGCAATTCATATGGCAGAAGCTCACAGCACTCAGCTAATTAAAACAAAATAACATAAATTTAAATGAGCAGATGATCAGACAAAGATAATCCAAACTAAACTTCCAGACAGCCTTATACACACTGTATTTCAAAGTTAAATATACATGATTTCTTCAGTGATTAATTCAAGGGTTTTAGATAATACCTTTGCATTTCAAAAATCTCTGTAACACTTATAAGCAAAGATTCCCCATTACTTTTCATGCAACAATTACTTTAAGAACTGCCCCTGCAGTTATTAACAGGTTAACAAATTTCTCCTTTGCCTCATTTTCAAATTCAAAAGAAGTTAAAAAAAACCACCAAAAACACCAAAAAAAGAAGGACATTGGAAAAATTACTTTCATTACAGAATTAAAGATTTGACTGAAATTTTAGAGGAGATAAAGGTGGCAGTATCTGGTCATATAATTAATGTGCCTGAATGCAACATTTTTAAAACTTCTGAAGCTTCATATTCTTCTTCAGACGTAATAAATGTTACTAAATGACCAATGAATAAGGTGAAAAATAAAAACCAGTATACATTAAAAGCACTAAAATATCCAGAATGTATTTGCATGGGGACCTGACTCAAACTCTGCCAAGGATCATATACTATCTCGTTGTTGTTGTTGTTATTATTAGTGGTGACGCAACATTTATCTCGTGTAATTAAAAACAGCAGATGACTGTCAATAAAGTCTGTTGCAAATACGCTCTGATAATATATCACCATGTATATAAAATATGTATGTGATGTCATACCTTATTTAAGCAACACTTCCCAATTGCTTGAAGAAATTCATTGGTTTTTTCAGGTTCATGTCCAGCCACAACACGCGCTGGTTTTACTGACAGTGGCTCTCCTGTTACCATTACAACAGCATCAATGGCCTTTTGAAGGAAGCTGATTTTGGCATCTTTATCCTGGTAAAATAGCAATTAAGAAATAATATTGAGACTCCAAAATAATTCCACACACCACCTAAAGACTAGAAAAACTCTGATGGGAGGAATAGTTGCAGAAGGCATCTGTACAAGAGCAGTACATCGTTTGTAAGGTTAGGAAAGAGGGCCCCCCCTTATTTATAGTTAGTTATTTATTTCTGATTAAGAAATTACAGCTTTGATAATGGACGAACATTGAACTGGAATGACCGAAGTGAAAGTGTAACTTTGCCTTTGTAATATGTTTATCATCTAGCTCCAGTGCATCTTCAGACTGCTGCAAGACCCTTGGCACTCTATTTTCAAGCATTACATGTTAAAGAAGATAAAGTTTTGTTTAAGAAACGATTGCAAGTATTACCAAAAGAATCACTAAAGAGTTATAACAGTACTGTTACAGCAGATATTGCTCAGGACAGTTCTTGCCCTGAATACTTTTCAGCACAGCACGTCACAAAGTTATGGGACTTACAGAAGTCTAAACTGTGGGACTTACACACTTGTACACATACTTTACAAACCAGACGTAACAGTAAGTAAAGAAAACATAAGAAAGATGTGATACAGGCACATATTTTTATCTCCACAATTACCAGATGTGTTTTAGTTTTATAATTATACTTTACAAACAACTTTGCCCAAGTGCCCTTCAGTAGAGATGATGGCTTTTGGAGATTATGCAAATTCATAAGAAAAAAATAAAGACAAAATAAACCAACCCCCACCAAGTAAAATTTTGTTGGAGGGTTCCTGGCCCAGAGAATGAAGTCATGGTATGAAGTCTCTGCAGCTGCAGAATACTTGGGGGGTGGGGGGAAACCAACAAGGTTTTATTAATAAAACATAATAAAATTCAAGGAATATTTTCTAGGCCCAGCACATAAGTCTACTCACTCATCCTCTACAGTCATGAGTGGAGATAAGAAAGTATTTTACTAGCCTGTTAAAAAGTGAACCGGTGTGAGAAGGATTCTGTATGTGTGTTTTTTTAATAGGCATAGGTTCAAACAAATATAAACTACAGCATTGAAACTGATAACCAAAAAGTGGACCACTGCCATTTCAGTTAATTCAGAAAAGGAGCAGTTGTAATTATCGAGTAAAACACACAATTTTGCACTGCACTTACTGTCTGGGTATCTCAGGTGCACAGATCCAGAATGACCTGGATCTAATTTGACAGATGTACCGATACAGAGGAAAGCCACGGAAGCCAGTATTTCCTCAGCTGAGCAAGGCCTACACTCTTTACAGGCCACCTGGTAGTACCATCTCTTCCTGCGGCACTGGGGCTTAACAGAGCTGTTCATGTGTGATCTCAAGTCCCAGAGCCACTCTCCATAAACAAGAACTGCGTTCTGCTGCAAGCTTGTAAATGAGAGTTAAACACGTAGGAAGACAGTCTCCAGAGTCAGGGTACTTCCCATCTTTGACTCTTCTGAAACAACTAAAACAAACAACTGCCACATAGCTGGGATTTTCAGATTGTCTCCATTAACATCAAGAACGCTTCACCCTCACCAGTGCTTCCTGCATTCACAAATAAAAAAGGAAAGGAAGGAAACACTGCAACTATTAAAATAGTTGTCCATCCTTCCAAGGACATATGCAATCTATTAATCTATGGAAGGAGATAGGACACTATTCCAAACCAAACAAGTTTTCAAATAAAGATCCAAAATTTTCTCATACATCCTCATCAGTTTCAGCAGTTACATTATCAGTGTGTTCTGTCCATATACGAAATCCTCATGAACCCAGTGAGAAATCTAGGGGTCCTACCTGCATCAGTAAATAAAACTTCTATCAAAATAGAATCAAATATCTGAAACCGTACTGAGAGCTTAAGAAAATATTTTTTATTGGGTAGGTTTCAAACAAAGGTATCTCCACTATTCCAAGTGGTAAGACTTTATATATGTATTTATAAAAATAAAGACTTTTCTGTGTGTGTGTATATATATACACATATTAAGCCGATATGGAAGATTAAAAGAGCAAGCCTGATATCTAATCTCCATTTATAAGAGAACAACTTTTTACTAGACCTAACAAGACAAACTTTTCTGATACACACGCACACAGCAATACCATCCAATGTACCTGTCCTTGCACTTTTTATTTCCCTTACATCTCTCTTCCATCCCCGAAACAAACTAACAACTCAGTGAGGTTAACGTTCATGCTCTGCAGGCCCAATTTAGCTCATGGGATGCTTCCAGCCTGCCTCCCACCTCTTTCTACACAAAAGGAGGGGACCAGCTATCCATGCAGCATGTGTTATCCCAGCTGTGGACACATAAAAGGTAGTACAGAAGAAACAGTGGGTACTTTAGGATCCCACTGCTATATCCAGGTGGGAGAGGTGAGTTGAAACTAGAAACAAAGACAGTTGCTGCGTGTACATGTGCATGACGCTTCACAGCATGTAAGGGGATGTCTAGACGAGGAGCCAGCCCCAGCCTCCACAGAGGCTGGACCACGAGCTTTGGGCTTTCTTAAGTTCAGCCTATGCACCTCATCATCTGCAACAGCACAGCACAACTAGCTTGCAAAGACCACCCGTCAATTTTTCCCAGCCCACAGCAAGCAGACTGTGAACTACAGCACTGGGACTATTTCACAGTGGGTACAAACCTTTTCTTTTTTCTGAAAGCATCCTGCCCATTCCAAGTCTGGGAGTGTATCCATTCTCAGATCATCACACCAGATGAGTATCATTCCCTAGTGTTACATAAACGAGATCACCCTTGCATACAGCTATTCACAACATGGACACTGGCTGCTCCTCTCAGCCTCTAGCTCTCTGTGAGTAGTTTTGGTCTCTGCATAAAGATTACTCTCCTGATTTTCTACAACTCCAACAGAAATCACAATAAGGAAGCATTCTGGGAGAGCCAAGTCTTTCTCCTGACCAGTGTTTTGAAAAGAAAAGCACAAGCAAGCGACATTTCCCCTCATACCACAGCATTTTGATCTCCTCTGCCTGAACTCTTGAAAACCATGATCTCATGGACTGTGAAAGAAATTCTCAAAGAGGTATTCAAGATTGGTGTAACTTCACAGATATCACAATATGTCAATACAAATACATACTCAGGAGTTGCTAGGAAATCTTTTTTTTGGGCGACAAATTAAACGCACCATGCTCCCTAAAGAAGAGGCAGCATGTGCTAAGTTGCTCTTCATCACAGAACCTATTGACAAGTTCAACAGGGAAAGTACCAACATAAACAATCAATCCACTGTATAACTAATTTAGTTTCGAGTTATCCCAACAGTAACAGTCACAGAAATAAACATACATATCAGACAGATAATTAGCTGCAAGAAGTGCATACAACATCCATGTAACTGGCTGTATGGATGACAAGCCAGGCTCACAGACCTCATACTTTCAGTTGCTATGTTAAACAATCACCAACAGATGTAGCTGTCTAACTAGCAACATACAAACACTGTGTTATTTGCCACGACTAAGAGATGAAAATTTCCAACCAAGTTAGTAATTGGACGAGTGAGCATCCCTGGCTCAGCAAAGAGGCAGACAGTAGAAGAGCAGCAGAGACTGAAGTCACCCTTGTCCTTAAGAAAAACATTTTTCAGTAATAACATTAGACTCGTCTTTCAGTAATTAGCCATTTGTCCACAGTAATAAAGCTACTGTGGAATGCACATACTAGATGAATGCCTCGGTAAGTCCTGGGATAGTAAGCAAGAACATTTAGTGTATATATGTATACAGTATATATATATATCTCTGTATACATACATGTGTATACACACACCATATAAAGCAATAAATATAAAAATATACATTCCATTGAGAGACCACAAGACTCTTTAAAAAGCTGTGTGTGGATTTCCAGTGTTTGTGATTTATTATCAATGCCCTACGACTACTTCAAGGCAACCCTGCTACATCATGATTTTTTTAATCTGTAATGCAACAGTATTTTGGAAACCTAGATCTGGTCATAGATTAACGCTCACTGTTTTGAGATCTGTACAGAAATAGTTCTCTACACACAACAGCTTATTTGTGTCACATCCACAAATGCAATCTATAGGTGTTCACCCCATGCATTGCATAATATAACCAACAGTCAATAGCTTTTACCATTTCTCCACAAAACTAAAGACAGGTACTTGGCATTGAACACAGAAATTACCAAAGTACCCTGTGGCAAGTTTCAAAGAATACTATTACTAAAGTTAAATAAATAAGGAAGTTTCATACCCACCTTAACATTATCTGATTTCAATTCAAAATCCGTGTAAAGTCCTTTCATAAAACCCGTCACTCTAATTACCTTCAAAACAGAAGACAAGGAGTAAGTTAAGAACACTTGAAGGCCTCTGTTCAATAAAGCGTGTGTGGCAATAGGAAAAGTATTGCCTTATTTGCTTTCAGAGATGATGCCTCGTTTAGAACTACTTCTAGATCAGATGTGGAAGTCTGCTGGGTCTCTGAACACACTCTGGAACAATGAGACCTAATCCTTACTTACAGCTCAGGCCTCCCTTCCTATTTAATTCCATCTTTAAGCTTAATAGTTGATGAATCCAGGAGAGTCACAGCGTAAACACCAGCATATGCATTCTAAATGTAGCTCTGCATTACTCCCTTATTGACTCCTTTACATGGGACTATATATAAAAGCAGCAGCTCAGTGAATATAAAAATTAAGACTGGTTTGTTTGTTTTGTTTTTTTTTTCTTTAAATAGAGGGTGGAAAAACAACCTACTAGCAGGTTTCACGAAAGATCAAATGCACGGAAGACCGAGGAAAAGAGTCAGACCCCTCGTCTGGTCTTAACCACCACCAGCCACCGTAAAAACTCTGAGATTTGCCCACTACCCTAAACCCTCTGAGATTTACTTGCTGCTCGGAGCGTAACGCCCGCAGCAGTGACCTGCGCGCGTCACCCAGCCCTTCGCAGGCCCCGGGCTCCCGGAAAGGTGACGGGGTCCCTCCTCCCGGGCGAGAGAGCGCTCAGGACCCCAGGTGTCTCCCCCGGCAGAGCCCGCCCCCCCCGCCCGGGCGACCCCCTCT
>NW_009648533.1:159348-215749 GCF_000708025.1 Charadrius vociferus
CCCGCGGCGCAGGGCGCCTCACTGCGCAAGCGCAGAGCCGCCGTAGGCGGTTGCTAGGCACAACGCGGCCCTAGCAACCGGCCCGGCGGCCTGGTTAGGCCCTGCCCTCCCCCGCCCTGGGCCGCAGGGAAAAGTCCCTGGAATTAGCCCCAAAACCACTTGTCCCACACAACTAGTCACACCCCAGCCCCTTGTCTGAATAAATCATACGATAAACAGTGCTCAAAAACTTCAATTGTCTTTTGGGTTCGATTCTTTTCATTCTTCATGAAATAAAGAAGTACCAAGTAAGGGTGATGGATGGGGGAGAAGAAGCCAGCATCAGGATTGCCCAATCCTGCATCATACTCCCTAGCAAAGCCAGGCCACGGCCATTAAAGAACAGCACAGGACCCTCAGCCCATTCCCACCATCCAGTGTACTACACCCTCCCTGCAACCCACTTTGTACTCATCCCATCGCAGCCCTCATCAGCAAGCAAAAACCTGACTGTGCCCCAGCCTCCACATCACTGCCAATCTCCCTAACCAGGTTTGGGAACCTGAGAAAGAAAATACTGCTTTTCTGTTTGGCCAGTCATGACCATTAATGTTTGAAAGCTGAACTTCAACAAGGCTTCATGGGGGCTGTGCTGCTGTAAGCTGGAGCTTACAGCTCCAGTTTGCCTGCCTTTCTATGCAACCTTGGGAGAATGAATTAGATTTGGGAACAAAAAGAGACACCTTACTGTGTGAGCTTGTTACTGAAATCGGCAGAAACAAACATTTTAAGCCTTAATTTAAGTTTAGAAAGCAGGCACTTCTTTGTTACAGTGCTGGACGCACAAGGGATCACTCCACCTAGTGTGCGTCTCAAGTTGCTCCACTACGAAAATTATATACAATCAAAACATACATATTCATCACATTTCAAAAAAAGGTAATTAACATATTCATAAGATTCCTGGGAGCTCATTAATATATGTAAATGTCCGTAACACATGTGCCTTCAGGTACACTGGTGGTTGTCCAGGGTCCTCTGGTGGTCATCCATAGCCTTCCTCGCTGTGTCTGCTGGTTGAACCCGATCCTCGCACATGCTCAGCTTGGTTACAGAGCCTTGCCCCCCTCTTTAATCTTGGAACCTCCAGAAGATTTTCTCAGTTTACTAATCAGGCCTAAAACTTCTCATTCTCTTGACAGGTATTTTGAAGCTACATTGTTCAACAGTTAGTTCAAATTATACTTAGTTACCAAATACATATTACTGGTTTGATTTTCATTGATTGGTCCCTTGATTATATACATATTACTATCAATACCCATATCCAAATAATCAATGGTTATTTCAATTAATATCTATTATTTGGTTCTTGATATTTAAATCAAGATAGGAAGGGCAAGGGGGGTCTCTAAGCTGCATCACTGGTGCATAGCAGGGTTCTATAATTGCTAGACTCCAACCAAACTTATCTATTCTATTCTTCATTGTTTCATCTGGGTTCTACTTGTACCTTGATACAGAACAATAACTACCTAGTGAGGGCTCTATGGTTACTAGTTTCAGAACACAGTGCTCTAACATTCTACTTCTACTATAACCAAAATCTGGTAATTTCACAACAAGCTGACACAGGCAGGACACAGGAACAACCACAAAACCACCGGTGAAAGGGAAAGAACAAATTTAATCTGATACTGTGTGGATCAAGAGTTCTCCAAAGCAGCACCTGGGCAGAGGCACGCAAGCAGGGGATGTAGGCACTGCAGAGCAAGAGAGTCCTTGATAGCTAGAGAGTGAGAGAGAGAGAGAGTTTGAACCTGCTGTTCTCACCTGTATATTAGGGATTCAAGCAGGCAGAGTTTTCCACTATGCTTTGATCCTCTCTGACAGCAGGGCAGGAATCTCAGGCCTGTTCAGTAAGGTGCCTTTGAGTCCATCACAGGCCTATGTGATCTAAGTGCAGATGTTCTACTTGTTGAGCACATAAGAGTAAACAACGATTAGTACGATGCATGTTTTCCAACACCCCAGGTGCAGGTCACTTGAGCGTATTTACAATCCTCCTTGCCGATCTTCCATTACTTTCCCACAGTTACCAAAGCACATTAGTGCCAACTAGTTACCAAAGGTATTAGTTCAGGCAAGGAAAGATTATTTTTTCAGCAGAGGAAGAGAAGTGGACAGCTTTCATGCTCACAGGGTAATTACACCTGGGCTCCTGAGAGCAGGTGGTTGCAGGGAAGTGATTTCCGTCTTCTCCCACCCCAGCACACTGGTGGGTTGATGAGGTTCCCAGACAGGCTGTGACTACAGGATCTGGTGAGCCTGGGAAGAAGAGGAGGTGTTGACAGCTTCTACATCCAAGGGCATCAGAAGAAGTCTCAGAGGACGCAAGACAATTGGGAAGAAGCTGCACTGGGGAAGAGGGTTGTTTATTTTGGAATCATGTGGTTTATCTGGATTTCTGCCACTGGCTCTCCATGAAGTGTCTGAGATGCCTGAGAAGGAATCTCAGGGGTTTTGTTAAATGTGGCCTTTGGCATGCTCGTTTTGCTGAAGAGGTAGTACCCTGAGGAAGCACAGATCATTTTAACAGACGAACCAAAAGCTAGCAACCCACAAAGTCTCCATGAATCCCTGTGGACCTAAAGGGAGGCATTGGAATTGAAAGAAGTACCCTAAGACCATAAAACATATAGCTTTTAGTCTGGAGACCTAGTCTTTTGGAGGACCTTGGACTAGAATTGTTCACAGATGTTGGGCAAGCTGAGACCAATCCTCCTGAAGATGTCAGTAGGAAATTCAGCTGACCACATAGCACCAACAAGAGACAAAGCAGTGTACCAAGTGGATCAAGAGAAGATTCACAGATCTCTGACATGTGCCAAAAGCTGTCCTAACACCAAAAGGGTGATAGAGAAATGTGCTGTTTTGAGCAGTTCACCACTGTTGCAAGGTGATTAGACGTCAACACACACTGCCTTTTCCTCCAGGGTTTGCCTCCTCCTCTGATGAGGGACTGTGACCTTTCCAGCCAGTAGTTTGACTTAATACAGCAGAACTTTTGGGCAGAAATAGGCTGGAATGCAGCAAGACAGCACCATGGTACATATTGCTGGCCAAGTATTTCAGGCTGAACTGCCCAGCAGCAGGAATGTAAAGCTCCCTACCCCTGTTTCTTTTTACATACCACGAACAGCAGGATACTATCTCCAGTCTCAAATAACCTTACAAACTCAGTAGCTTCAGTGCACGCATGTATATATGCAGTTCCCAACCCCTATCAGCTGAGCTACCAAATGCTGCTGTAAAATATAGATGCAGCTTGACAATAGAAAGCAGCTGCTGTCTGTCTCAAAGACATCTAGTTCAGACCTGAGGATACTAGTATCAAAACATCAACAACATGGAAGGACATACAGACTACATTTTCTTAGAACAAGATTTTTGTTGCTGACTATGATAAATATTAGCGGGTTTTTGTGCTTCACTGGGTTTCTCAGTTTTAGGACTTTTAAAAAAGGTATCAGGAAACCAAACAGTTTGTAATTGTGCAGAATTCTAAACAAAGTCGGGATTTCAGTCTCCATGGTATAGGATTTGAGAAGTTTACATTAAAATCAGGTCCTCAGGCAGAAATAAACATTTACACAGTACCCCTTACCCTAACGTCAAGAACAGCAACCAAACCAAGTCCACAGAAAGAGCCCAAGACATGAAAACAATGGCATCTGCTTGGTCAACAGCCTTCTGCACTCAACATGCTCTTGAACTCTCCAATCCACTCTCCTCCTTTAAACAGCTGTGGGTTTGTTTGCCTTTTAAGTTCCTACCACCCCTTAAAAGCCATGTTTTGCCTTTTGAGCTGCTAATCAATGTGGAATTTGGAATTTTGTCCAGCGATCCCACACATTTTGTCCAGCAGATCCCACACAACCATCAAAATTACTCCCAGACCATCCCGTAAACCTAGCAAATGTATAGTTCAAATCACTATGAAGACAGTATTTTTTTGAAGATCAGCAGGAAACTGGTGACACACAAACTACTGTCATGCTGTACATCTTTGCTCCTAGATGACCTGAAGTAGTTGCATTTGGATGCTGCACACATCTGAAATATTTGGTTGGCAGGTTCCGCAAAATGCCTTCAAATATGTAGATTTAAAACAGCCTATAGCTGCCATAGAGTTCTGTTGAACTCCACACTGTCTGCATCTCTCGATGTGCATGATCCTATGTAGGATCTCTTTCCTATCCTATTGCCACCAACTCCAGACTGATACCAGCTTTGCCATACAACATCTCCACATGAAAACTGTGGTCGCTAAAGCTAAAAAACTACAAGTGTGCACTGCACTCCCTGAGAGCAGCTTATATTCTTTTACAAGAAGGCTTATTTACATGTATTTACTCTTTACTGTAACTATGGTCTCGGGATTCCATTATTCCTAAAATTGGTGGTCCAAGTCTAAAGTACTGAGCTAGGTTCTCCTCCTGACAATGACAAGAGTTTGCTTACCAGACAAGCCATAAGGGCTCATCTGTACACCCTCTTAGGTTGGGAACAGTCATGGTCCACCAGCAGCTCAGGTTTATCTGACAAATAAACTCAGACAAATTAATCCTCATTCTGCGCTACACTGGCAAATTTTTAACCTTGACTTGGAAAACTAAGGGTTGTGACTGTTCCCCTCTCTTCCCTGCTGCTTTAATAGCACATCTCTACTGCAGTGGAAAACTAACCATTTTCACTTGGCATGGACGTACCAGAGGCACTTTGATGTGGCATCATCTTGTGAATGTTTCAGAAATCAGACTCCAAGAATGGAACTTCATAGTGAGCAGAGCTCCCATCTGGGACCGCTTATGGGGTCCCAGTGTGTGCACAGTTCCCTTGTCCTAAAAGGTAATGGCACAAGCCCAACACTTGCAATATGGAAACCAGTGAGATTTTCCATGTGTTCTGTGTCATTATGTAGCTGTCCTCCCACCAGTAAGCCATGAAGAAATTGGTGACTATAACTCCGGGGCTAATGATTTCTCATTTTCACTTACTAAATAATTCTAATTGCAAGAAAAGTCAATGATGGCGAACTTACAAAGTTTGGAAAGGCGATTGAAGCTGGCATTTGACAGTAAAGATGTCAAATGGTGACAACAAAGATGTTCCTCATTGCTGGCTCTGCACTGGAAAGCCAGCACTTACAATAAGAAAAATCATTTTATTCTATGAAACTTTGGACTTGCAGATTGCAAAATTCAGGTTCAGCCACCAGTTGCTTGAACCCACTCCTCTCCTTTGCCCTGTGTGCTGGATAGAGATCTCCAGAGCACATTCACTTTTCTCCAAGGCAGCTGAGCTCCATCTTACCAGTGCAATGTACTGACAGAGGCTAGTGACTGCTTGGCTCCAATCTGGTACTGTAACCAAGCGGGCAGACATTTTAAAGTGCTCTGCATCTCTTCTGAAACAGACTTCACACTTCAAAACACACTTCACTTCAAAATATGAACCACGTCCAACAGGATAAAATCTATGGCAGAGGGAAATTCTTTCTACCAGCCTACCTGGTGACAAGCAATATGCAGTCATAGGCACCTTCTACACCTTTTTAGTTTTCTGAATACAGGATGAATCTCCACAAGCATTTTTTCTGCCAGCTGAGGTCCTTGCCTCCTACTTACCTCTTTTGGGTGTCGGCATGGCCCCTGGGATTTGTTTCATTTCCTGACTGCTTGCCATAAGATGTACCTGTAGGACTTCCAGCTCTGCAGAGGCTCTGTTGCAGTGCCTCTACCATCCAGCAACAATCTACCTCATGACACATGTCCCAGAGCTACAGATGCAGCTTGCTGGCTGGTCCTGCCTGGATCAAGGTGAAGCAAGCTTGCTGTGGCCTTCCCATCCTCAAGGTGACAAAAAGATGCTGTGACTCAAAAATGCCGTGTTGTGGAAAGCAAGGGAGAAATGAAATGAATTGCCTTTGTGAGTTATTTTTTCAGATACCAAAGCAATCAATTGATAAAACACATCTTAAATACATTTTATGTGGACATAATGACTAGACAGAGCAGTATGATTTCCTAGATAGGTATTTCCTCCTGGTTTCAATCATTTCAATACAGATTTTATACAAAACTTTTAAAAATATTTTGGTTTTCTTACCTTTACCTGCTTAAGATGTGCAATGGAGGGACTGTTCAGGGATCTAGCATAAATTTGGTTTGGCCAGGTGTGTTTGGACCCAAACCACAGTAAGCAGCCTGGAAGCTGCAACATGTTTACTCCAAGGAGTGTTAATGGACAACTTTGCTTTATTCTGTTAAATCAAATAAAAAGAACTTAGCAATTAATGGGTGTGTATTGCACAATTGGATTTATTTTATCAGGAGAAAGAATTCCCTCTGGGTCTATTGAAGCCATGTAATATATCATGCTTGCAGTTATGTTGTCGATCTATTCTATCTGCCTTGCCATAGCTGAAACTGAAAACAGTAACTTCCACCAGAGTTAGGTCTCTACAAAGTGTCACTTCATTCTCTGGATTCCCCCATCCCTTTTTTTTTTACATTTTGTCTGTCTGCTAGTTTCCTTTCACCAACCTCTGCTAAAGTTGTCCATGCCAAGCTTGTCTTTCTCTTGTAATCAGAAAAGCTTGGCATTCAGAACACAGCAACACACTTGTGTTTATATCGGCTAGTTTTGCAAATAAGTAGAGCTTTTGAATTTTACTGAAACGACCATCCATCATCAGCCTCCCATGCAATTTATATCTAGATTGCATGCAGTGCCATTCTGGTTCAAGAAACATGTGATGTTTGCATGTTTCGGTGACTCTCAGGCCACTGTCATCCTCCGCCTTGAGCTAGCAATGTGCTGTAAGCCACTGGCGGTAAAACACCGCGTAAAGTCTAGGTGGCACTCCTGAGCTCGCCTTATGACACTCCATGTCTGGATACCGCCTCTTTCACCCCTCGAGTGAACTGGAGATAGAAGAAAACCACTGGTGATGTGTGAGAACATATATATGACCCTCCACACCTGGGACCCGGTTCATTGGCTCAATGAAAAGGTACGAGGAGGTGAGAACACAGGGCAAGTCAAAGGAAAGAAGGGGTCTCTCCTTTCCCATGAGCTGTGCTGGCTTCAACCCCTCCTTTTGCACTGAGGACTCCAAAGAAGAAGGGCTTGCCTCCTTATGTGACCACAGCCATCAGCAGCCCCAAGGTCTAGCTGGAAACAGCCCAGGGGTGTTGTCCTTTGTTGTTCAGGCAACAGAAGTAAGCACTCAAGTTGAAAGTCCAAGTCCTGCTGGACCTTAAATACAGGTAAATGCCGTTTCTTCAAAAAGTGCCAAGGAAAGGCATTCACACAAAACAGCATTAGAACAAACATTCCTCTGGTTAAGCAACCAAGCATTGGAAACACAGGGGACACAATATTACCAGCTCTTCTAAATCCCTACCCTGACCTCCTGGGCCCATATGGTACACTAAAGCCCGCTGTACGGAACACCAGAAGGGGGTTCTCACCAGGAGCCCTTCTCTTACTCAGCATAACAGAGCAGATGGAAACAGAGACCACAATATGGCTGCATACAGAAGCAGAGCTAGGATTTCCTAACAGAGCAGTGGCTGGTTCCATGATGGAAATTATGGTCTTTCTCACTTGATACAGCAGGTGCTTTGCAAAGACCTAGCAACCCTCCATGGAAAGCTGGTGTTTCACTTCCTTAAAAATCATGATGAGAGAAGACCATCTCCTTAGGTTGCGACACAAGTCCTAGTTATTCCATAGAGTTGTGCCTCTTATCTTTGCACAGCCCTCTCATTTTGCTGCTGTTCCCTGTTACTGTGATATGGTTCAGTTCATACCACGTTATTTACATTGTCTTTTCCTATTTTATTATTTTTTTCCTCACAGGAATGTGCTAAACCTCTTCTAAGAGCAGTGCATTCTGCACCACTCTTGATGTGAAGGGTGTCAAGGGAGGTGTATGTATCCTGTCTATATCTCTCAGTGACTCTGGGAGACTTCATCTACATGGAGACCCATGCCCAAGGAACTAGGTGTGTCTCGCATAAACTCTGCATGAATACTTTTGTAAATCAATATACTTCAATTAAATGCATGTTTCCAAGCTGACTGAAGAAAGCTTTTTGAAACGTTATTCTGCTTCTTAGTGGGAGCAGGATATCCTGGAATTTCAGCTAATGTCCATACCCAGCTATTGTGCAAATACAGAGGTATAAAGAGCCCTTGCCTTACCTGGGCTAGAGGGGACAGGCTGCAGCAAGGACACCCCTGTCAAGACGTCAGCAGGAGCTGCCAGGTGAGAGACTAGTTCCAAGTAAATGGCTAGTTATGAGACTGTCTTGTCTCTGAGAAGGACCATGCATTTATTTTCTGCCAGGGTACCTGCTCCTTGTAGGTGGGCTTCTGCTAGATGTGATTGCTGGTTATTACACCACTGAACTGTACCCAAGTAAGGAGGACTGCTTGACCAAAAACAACCACCTTGCATAGAGATCTCAGGTAATGAAGGGGCTGCTGACAGGACAGAGGGTACCTGCTGCCCCATGGCTATTTCAGCCTGCATTTTCCAAGTCACCCACCAGACTCCAAGTGCATTCAGGCCTTCAGAGATGACCTGATCTGTACTGCTTCTCTGCCACCTTATCTCCCATCAAACTTAACTGAAGCTCTGGCTGACCCATGTTTGGCTGAAAATATAGACCACTTCATAGTGGATTGAGCAGTTTATCTCTGCATCTCAATGAGTGGTAGGAAACATACGAACCAATGTTGGAATTCAGCTGCAAGGCAAGCTGTGGAGATAAGTGCAGACAGATAGAGCCATTTTTTCTTTAGGAGATCAACCAGCTAGACAAACTCAGAATCACTCCAGAGGCTCCCCAAGCTTCTGCTCAACTGTCAACCTTGAAGTTAGCCCAATTTTAACAGGGAAATTAATGTTTCATGGGCCTCTCTTCTTTGCCTGAAGATTTTGGTATTTGTTAAGTGCTGCCTGCCTGAGCTGATCCTTTCTCTCACAGTTGTTGCCAACCAGAAGCATGCATGCCTTTTCATTCCTGTGTGATTTCCTTCTCTGCAATGGTGTAAGGGTAGCTGCAGAGATCCAGAAGCTCCCTGATGAAGAGGAAGAAAGCCCGGCTCAGATCAGACTCTTCAGACTCTCTCTTGTGACGTAAGTGACTGGGATGCTTGAGGCAGTCCTGAAGCACCCCTGTTTCCGTCTGTCACAGTGGCTAATGCACACCTCCACCCATATATCCAGGCAGGGATATGTCTGAGAGCAGCGCCTGGGAGATCTGCCCCTGAAGGCCAGAGCTCAGCTAGCCTCAATAAAACTTCAAGTGTTAAACAACTGATAAAGGAGGACGTGCTGGAACTCGTTGGCCACAAGCCCTAGGAGGAACCAGATAACAATGTTGTCTAGAAGGAACAGAGAATGCCTGCTCTGTTGAGGAATACAGGCAGTAAATTGTGTTGAAAAAAAGATGTGCTAAGGTCCTTGTAGTTTGAGCAAGGAAGGTATGTTAGTATTAACCAATGAGTAAATGTCTAGTGTCTAAAATTAGCCAATCAGTAGAAAACACGCTGCCTTTGCTATGGATATAAGGAACCTAAGAAATCCTAATAAATCAACATCTTGCTTGCATCAAGCTGTGTCCCGTCTCTTCATCGCAACACGCCCCTATGTTCCCATTGAGAAGCAAAAGCCCAAACCTACCTTTCACAAGTGCCACTTCCACCGCGGCTAAGAGCACTGGTGCATTCAGCAGGGGAGAAGTCCTCACGCTCTGTGCTTGGGAATAGGTACAGGTGCTTTTCTCCAAAACTGGGCTGGGGATGGAGCCAAGAGCCAGGCTGTTACACTGGCTGCTGATCAGGTGCTGGATCATCTTTTCTGCCCCACCAGCAGCTCCCACCCCTATAAAGGCATGCTGTGTACACAGAAGACCATAGTCACACAGCCAGGCTGCAGCCAGCTCAGCCCCTCTGCTGTTCCTGCCAGCATCGTAGGTCAGGCACAGGCAGCAGGTACATCCTCTTCCTTCCTGGGGTCTCCTTTGGGTGATGCAGGGCTCATGCAGGGTGCTGTAATCACTGAAAGGGGCTCCAGACTCGGTCCAAGCTTTGCTCCATCAAGTAAGATCCAGGCACCTCATGCCAAAACCACTCTTGCATCCCCACCCTCCCTAGCCCCCAGCCTGACAAGCAATCCCTTACTGTAGGAAGCTATACTCAAGCAGCAAGCCTGGTTTGGCTCTTTGGGAGGGTGGATGAGCTCCGGGAGGAACCCTGGGCTCCAGGTTTCAAGTGGCTGGAAATACCTGTCTGTAATCCTCATCCACCACCTGAGCCCTAGCAAGGTTGGGTTTTCACCCCCCTTCGCTATCAGCTGTTTGTTTGCTGCTTGGGGCTCTCCTGGTACCCACAAACCACCTTAAGGGAAGGTGCCTAGTTGGTGCCACCTCATTACATGTGTGGCTCCAGCTCCCCATTCAGCAGAACATCCTCATCCATAGTGACCAGAAAATTAACTAAGGGTGCTCTCAACACGCTGAGGAGATGACATTGAATGGGTGCAGACATACAAAGAAGGTTTAGCACAATCAAAATACAGGAAATCCTCAATTCTTGTTATGCCAGTTCATATGTTTAACTACACAGAACAAAGCTATGCTCTAACATGGTGCTCAGACTGTGCATTTTTTCTTTTATATTTTCTTTATATTTTTCTTTCTTATATTTTTCTTTTATATTTTACTGTATGGTACAGAGGCTGAACAAGATTTTGGTGAGAGCTGACCTTCTGGGAGATGAGCAAACACCCTTGCAATGCCTCTCGTGTTACCTTTGCAGTGATAAGCCCCTCTGTATGTGACTGTGTCCATACCTCCCTACTAGCCTGGTTGCTATTGCTCCTCACAATGTAAATATATCCCTGGAGAAACTCGAGTGCCTTAACACCCACAAGAGCAGTCTGTTAAAGGTCTGGATTGCCTCCCCGCTCCTTTCCTGCAATGTCGTTTCAGCAAGAAGCCTCTGATGGTTATTCACCACTTGGAAGAGTGTCCTTACAGCCAAAGTGAGCAAAGCAAATCCTGCCAAACAAACTGGGGGATCCAAATCTCCCTGGCAGAGCTCATTCCTTACAAAGCATTAGAGCACTTGGTGTGAAGCCTTTGCAGCACATGCAGGGAATGGTGGAGAGAGTAAATCCTCTGGAGACCCTTGAGAACAGTTGGGGAGTAAAACAGTTGTAAAGTTTTTCTGAGCAGTAACGTGTGCTAGGTCAAAACTTCCTTGGCGGAGACACATGGCTACGGAACAGGCTGGTAGACACCAAGCTTTCCTTCTTTATCTTCTTTCCCCCCAGTCTCCTGTTAATTCTCCTTCCTGCCTACTCCCAGCTCCAGTCCTGGGCCCCAGCAAACATGCATATTTATCAGCTCATGTAATTAAAGCTTGAGGAAGTTGTATCCTCCCCAGAAAGAGGCCCTGAAAACCAGAGAGGTTAGGTATCACGCTGCCTCCGTCGCATTGTTTTATACCATGTCTCTGAAGTTACAGGTATCCTGCAAGCAGGAAGAGTCAGACACCAAGAAAATTATATTTGTGGCCTCATATTCACTGATTCACAGGGACTGCAATGTGCCTTTAGCGGCATATTTTCATCTGCAGACAAGAACCTTAGAAGTGCAATAGTTTACAGCATTGGAAAGCTCAAGTCATCTTCTGGCCTGCAAGAGCATCTGCTACTATCTGTTTTATACACTTTCCTCTTACTCTTATGTGGCCCAAGAGTGAGTCAGACCACTCACTATCACTTGATAGCCTCCTAGGTTGTCAAGAACCAAGTGAGGTTTGTCAGGGAAGTCTGGCCCCACCATTTCTTACGAAATTTCTGTAAGTATTTGTTCCCCCAAATGCATACAGCATAAATTGTGCAGATGACTCCTACGCTCTGTAGTGCAGGGCCACAGATGGCCGAATAAAGCCAAGATGTATGCATTCACAACCTGTTCAGCCACTGGGTAGGAAATATGTCTGTACACCAGCACTTCAGTTTCTCAGGGACCAAATGTCTTTTGCATTTTACTTTACGAGACTCAAGTCCTCCAAATTTTGTGTGACGTGCACATCAGAAAGCAGTGCCAGTCACTGACTGGTGTATTTAGAATCAATGTAAGATGACGCAAAAGCAGGAAAAGCGGCGATCCACATTTTTTTTTTCCACACAAATAATGTATTTCTCTTTCTTTTAGCTTTAAGGAAAGCATTTGCTTCTTGCCCAGAGATCCAGCAGATGGGTCAGGAGGACTTTATCATGCTAAATCTGGTGGTAAGTCTGAATATTTTAAAATATTAATGAAAATGTTCATTGGGCTGTGGAATAAGCCATATTAAAAGCAGAAATTGATTCAATTTGCACAGCTTTGAAGCTGTATTTGAAATTCTCGCTCTTCTTCCACTTCTCTGGGAACGTACAACAGGGTTTGCAAAACACCAATACAGTTCCTCCTTGGAGAAGGGACAGGGAGACACTTCCACACACATATACACATACTTACTGGTATGGAAATACCATTTTGTATACTCCAACAACAGGTGGTATTCTGATACAATGAAAAAATACCCAGTCACCAGGCTTTCCGAGTTACCTGCCTGGGGTTTCTGTCCTTATCCCCAAGCATCTCGCATGCGACAACTCAGGCACAACAGGGAAACTCCGTATCTGACCAACTCAGAATCGTTAGCTGTTGGTAGACAAGGCAAGCTCAGCTGATTCAGTCCATTTTTAGTGCTCAGACAGTTTCCTGTCACTAAGACACTGTCTAACTCTGACAGTATTCCAGCAGTGATTACAACATGGCATCTGATGGCCATTATGTCCCTCAGATCCTCTTTGTGGGTGAATCTCTGGGATCAGGGAAATAATCAAGGCAGCATTTTTTCTATGTGGTCCCCATTGAATTCACGTCACTCCAAGTAATAGCTCTTATTCTTTTGATCACTGAAGCTGCAGAAATAACCCAGACTTTCAAAAGAAACAGCTTAACTGGAAAAAAAACCAAATTGTTTAGCAATTGGAGCTAAAGTCAGGCATCCAAAACCACTACCATCTTTTTAAAAACAGAACCATGACAGTCTTATTCCACTAGTGGAAATGAAAAGTATGTCATGGCTAACATATATCCTTTAAGAGTTTGGTCCTGCCCATATGAGACCATGCCACAACACCTGAATACAAGTCTCTTTCTCCAAGCCTGCCCTCAGATGAATTACAAACGCTCCGTTCAAGGGCAGAGCAAAGGCCCATCACTGACTGTGACCAACAACTATACAAAAGGCAAACTTACCATCAAACTGCTGGGTACAAAGGGGAAAAATGGGCAACAATCTTGAGCCACCAGACAAGGCTTGTATGTAGATGATCTACTCCCAGTGGGTTTCAGAAGCAGACTTCCTTAATTAATGTACAGCTGCTGAGAGCCTGGCACTTCCAGATGTACCTTTCCAGTTAATCAACATCATTTTAAAAGGCTTTTATCCTTACAAAATTATTCACCATCACCACTTTACAAAGCCAAAGTCGCCGATACCTTGTACTTTTTTCCCCCCTTAAGATCCTTCTACAACAGTTCGAGCTGATCTAACTGGCAAATATAGGAACAGGATGAACACTTACAAACCAGAAGATATTTAGACCTGCAAGTGAAAGGGGCACTTTACTGATCCCTTTTCAGCCATCTCAAGTTTATGCAACAGAAATGTGGTTGAAAGAAGAGGCTGTAAGAGAATCTTGAGAAATGCTGTATCTATTTCTGCAGTAAAAACTTCTTAAAGCCCTTTATAAACATGAATGAAGTAATTAGTGTAAGTGACTTCCAGGAAAAAAACATTGCCAAATATTTCTGAAGAACTGTGCAGTAAAGTATGAGAAGTTGTCCTCAGTTCTGAACCCTGCCAGTGGCGTTTCCAAATGCCATGTAAGTTTGGCCCCAAACCCCTACCTGCTTCGGTTCAAGGCATTTGCAGGCTTGAGCGTACTGCTGCTCTGCTTCATAACCCAAACTGCAGAAGCCGTTTCAAAATTTCTCACTCTAGAGGTAACCAAAGATTAAAAATACATATTCCACAAGGACTGGAATTAATTCCTAAGGGTTGGTGTCTCTGCAGTCCCCTCTCCTAGCTACCCACTTTAATACACTTAGAGAACTGTATGTTTCTAAGGTCTCAAGCATAGCAAGATTGTATAGCAAGATCATAGCAAGTTGGGATGAGCCAGATTCAAAAGCTGTGGGTAACAGAACACACCTCTTCCCACAGAGAAGCCAGCTAACAACAATCCTGTCATTTGGGTTCACAGTCCTCTTTTCTAATTTTTCCACTTCAGCAGCACACAGACTTTGTCTGACACCTGACAAAGCTTTGAACCTCAAAGGGACACCTGCAGAATAAAGAAAAGAGTATGTGTGCCAACCACAAACTCTATCAGATGAACTGGCTAATGGCACTATGTTGCTGAAGCCCTGATTAAAACGCAGCATTATAGACACTTCTGCCACCAACCAGAGTTAACAAAATCATCCAGTGAAAGGGGAAAAAAAAAAAAGAATTCTCCCAAATCAGTGGCTTAATATTTTCTAGAAGCTAATTGCTAATTGCAGTCAAAACTCGTTGCTGAGACAAAATAACTAGTTAAAACTACTCAAAACTACTCAATTTTAAATTGAAAAAAAAAAAATTAAGATCTATTAGAGGTCTACCTATCCAAAGTGACTTTAATTTCTGGCATTAGCAGTGTAGATGTAGGAAACTTTACTGTCATCTTTAGTATCTTCATGCTTTCTCCGCAGTGATTGAAAACATGAGACAAGCGAAGCTGCTTCTGCATACAGAGCTCTGAGCAACGGGCAGCACCGATCCCCACACGCGGACTGGGACAACAGCTCCGGGAGCGCTGAGAGACAGCACAGCGCACACATGCCCTCCTTGCATCTCCCTCGCAGACCTCTCACAGAGAAGCCACAGTCATGAACACTCAGTGCACCCCACCGTGCAATAGATACCCAGAATGAGGCACTGCTCACTGATTTTTAAGTTTAAACAGTTTATCTTAATGGCTTTACGACTACCATTAATATAGAAGAATTTTCTTTGCTAGTACAAACTCTTCTTTATTCCAATTACCATCATTCCAAAAAGGATACTTTGATTATAAATACATTTTCTAAGTTTGTCTTGTGTGTGCTTAGCTACGTTGTACTTGTTGCAGTGAGTTTTCCACAGCAAATTTTTTTTAAGCCATGTCTTTTAGTTTGAAAGCCTCTTAGTATAGTAAGAAACAAAAACATGCATGCAACTGTAGTCTATATTAAGATAGGGTTTGTATTTTCATTGCTTTATGAATTGTCATGCTCACTAATATGAATTTCAGAAAATCGTTTTATTACTGTTTGTTAAAACTTTTGCTGTATAATTCAAACAACAAAAATAAGGGATCAGCCCATTTCATTTCCAAATATCTTTTCTTTGTTGTCCACATTATATGTACCACCATAATAAAAAAAAATTGATACTCTGCAGAACTGAGCAAGTCCTTCTCATCACAACCTGGCTGTTACCCCCGTGCATTCAGCCTCCAGCAGTGCACAGAGTCTATGATACGGAAATCAAGGATTTGTAAATCACTGCAAGTAAATTCTGACTGGAGAATCTTTAATGGTCCTGTACACCACCCCAAAAGAAGATGTTCCATACGTATGATAGCTACAGCTGTATTCTTTCTGCAGTAAGTTTATTAGCCAAGTTAGACATTTATTAAGGAGCCCGGGTGTCAGCTTAACAGTAACTATGATGGCTGTACCTACTTACAATCCAAAGAGAAAAAAAAAAACCCACCCCCACAAAAACCCATCACAGCCTGGCCCTCTCATGAGCGTCCAATGGCAACAAAACAAACCACACTAGCTAACAAATACCTTTCTCTTTATGAGTAAAAGGGCTGGTGGGTGGGACAAGGGTTAAACTTCTTTAGGCATGAAGAACGCGGGTATAATTCACAGAAGTCACCAGGGAGCTGTTCCGTAAGCACATGCTGCTGGCAGGAGCTTACAGTCAAAATGTGGCTCTGACCAGCAATGGCACCTGGAATTACACAGTGGTCTCACCAACTTCTCCATGAAACACAGAAGACTCTGTGATCAGCAATTCTTTGTGATCACCGGGAAAAAAGGAATTAAAGAGGAATTTGAAGACAAGGCCTGTGGCACACTGAGCCCCCAGGAGAAGCTGCAGACAAGGCAAATAAAAGGGCAAATAAGACATAGGGGGAAAAAGCAACCTTCGGGTTACCCAGCAGAGACAGGAGGGCTGGTACGGGCTCAGAGCAGAGGCGGGAGCAGTTTAGAAAGGACAGCGATGGGCTGAGTACTGCCACAGGACCCAAGGTGGTCAGAAGGAAGCATCCCGGCAGGCACCTGCGTGAGGAAGGCTGCCAGCAGAGAGGGGCAGAAGGCACCTCTGAGCCAAGCAAGCGATGCCTGCCCAGGCCTGGGATGCTACCGCAGATTAAATGCACACAGGAAATTAAAATGGTTAATCTGTGGAACCAGTAACAGTTGCTAAATGCCAGTAAAGCTTGTCAGCAAAGATGCAAGCACGAGGGCCTAAGGCCTGTTTTGTTTTCCTTTTTCTAAACACGGTTCTTCCCAGTGATTAGCAAGAATTTCAGTAAAAGCAGGTGGTTAAACCCTACGGATCATCTGAATACAACCACTGGAATCAAAATCTGTTTGGGCTGCAGTTAAAGTTTATGGAAAAGCTTTGTAATGCAGTATTTTATAGATTTGTTAACCATGAAGCTGATAGTCTCTTCGCAACAAACCCACAAACTAGCAAGAAGATTGATGCTTTTCTAAGGCATGAACACATAGACTGAACAGGAGCAGAAGCAGAGCACGTGCAAACTGCATTCAACAAAAGCAGCTGATGGGCCTCCACTGCCTGGCTGTAATAAAGACCATGGAAAGGCTGTATCATTATCATGTCTTCTGCATGTATCAGCACATGGAGCTGCACTGACCAAGGGTCAGTCATGAAACAGAACAGTAACAGCTGTGTTGTTAGCTTTCCAGCCACTGACTCGAGGGCTCACATCTCTCAGTCTCTTCAAGCTTGCCTGCAAATTCAGATTGGTACTGTTTCCTCCAGATGTGGTGGCCTTGACAAGGCAAGGGCTGAAGACGTACTCCTCAAACTACAGGCAATGTCAGTAGAAGTACTGACAAAATCCCAAAGCTGCAGCTAACCGTGCCGGAGGGCACTCCAGGCACCCCACCCTTCAGCACAGGGAGATAGCCAAAGCAGCCATCAAGTCCCAGAACCATGAAGCTTCTCCCCAGCACAGGCTGCAGCCGCTGTGCCATTGCTCATCTGTCCCAGTTACACCTCCCCACACCACCGCTTTTCCTTCTTGGGGTTTGTAACTGCAAAACCTTTCAGAACATGACCACCCTGTTCAGTGGCCACCAAGGAAGAATTAAAGCGAGTGAGGAGGACTTTGCTTTTTAACAGGCCACATCCTCCAGCTCCATAATCACTTACACAAACTGGAATGAGTTATGAAGGAAAAGAAAAAGAAAGCCCACTATTTTCTCATAATAAAATTCCCAGACCTGAACACTTGCTCTTTTACAGGGACTGCACCAGGAGCAGACACAAAAGATAACCATTCCTCAGCAATCCGTGTTTCTTACTCTATGCAGAGCCACAGTTCTCTAAATGATTTATGCAAGTTCCCTTGAAATACAGACCAGATGAATACATTTGTGCACAAACTGGGAGTTAATAAGCAGTTGATACTTGTCCTGATTTGAGTGACACAGGACTAATTTCTCTTCTAATAATTGGGAAGACTGCACTTTTAGAAGACACTAGTGTCTGAATTTGTGAACATATTTACTTTATAGCCAGCTATGGTGAGTGGGTTTCAAGGTTTCATGTTTTCAAGCTTGCCAGGTGCAGGGAGGAGGAGGACCGAGACCTGGGCACTTAACCCAAGCTGGCCAAGAGGATTACTTCATACCATGAACGTCACATTCAATCTAAATTAGAAAGTTTGCTGCAAAGTGCTCTCTCCCTTGATGGCTGCTATCCTGAGAACTTCTTGCCCCCGTGTGGGACCCCTGAGACCGTCCCTTCCTCCCAAAGCCGTAGCGCTCGCAGTGTCCAACATTTACTGTGCACAGCTTCCTACTGACAGAATTGGCTGAGTATAATCTTTGCATATTCTGTATTGGTATCAGGATCAATATTGGTTCTTTAGTGCTATTAATGTTAATTATCTAATCTTATTCTATTATATCTCTCTATATTTCAACCCCCGGGTTTGCTTCTTTTTTCCCCCGATTCCCCTTCCCAGGTGGGGAGGGGTCATCGGGTGACAGAATTATCATCTAAACAACAATAAATTGTTATGGGTTTCTCAAACCATAACAATACTATACCTTGCTTTCTGAAAAAGAGGAAAAAAACAAGCTAAAAATCACTTAAACTTGCATCAAAATGCCAGTCATCCAAATGAACACAGGTCTTTGCACAGTGCAACCCCAGCTGGGTTGGGGAAACTTCTTGCACAGATATCAGGATGCTGTCTTAGGAAAAGATTTGGAAATTAAAGCTTAATGAAGGTTGTGCCCTGTCCAATCAACGTGTATCGACGAGACGTGCATAGACAAATCAAACAGACATATAGAAATGACTTTTTATTTTGTGAAGAACACTTGAAAAATAAAGATGAAAGCTTTTTCAGGCTTTGGAATATAACCATCATAAACTGTGGAATCACAAAGATTCCATTTTAAAAAGGTGTTCCCTCTACCCACCCCCATTTTTAATGAACTCTTTCATTGTGGAATGACCCACAACAGTTTTAAGAAAAAAATATGCACTTTGAGCCAACATCAGAAATAATTCAAGATTGGATCAGTGCAGGCGCTGCTACATTACACTTTAACAAAGGCACATACTCAAATCCCCGCGTCAGTACTTGGAATCCATATTTCTATTTCTCAAAACTTTGCGGTTCAAGAAGAGACTAGAGTTATTAAAGGTAGGCGGGAAGGTTGAGCTTAGTACAGCTGTCCGGTAAGGAACTGGAGGAATTAAAGGGACAGCAAAGTAAGTGCAATGCAATGGAACAATCTGCATACACAAACCTTTCTTGCTTACCTTAGTAATCAGTATGTGTGATAATTTCTGTAAACCCTGGCTTACAAGAACACTTGTTGATATGGAACAAGGCAATGCAAAATAAGATGGGGAAAGCAATTATCTGCCCTCACCTCAGTCCGAAAAATCTATCCATAAAACTAGGATTTCAAGATTCAAGTAAAGACTACCTACAACCAAAACAGTGGGGAAATTTAAATATCTCCTTCTTGAATTAATTGGTCTAAGAAAGCACAGAAGCACCTGCTCAACTTTAAAGATATGCAAAGAAAGAAATACTAATCATATGCTTCAAGGTGCTTTTGACTTTTTTTTTTTCCCCTGACAGCTGAGAGTGTCAGTTTTTGTCTTGAAGCTGTCTGGACTACCAGTATTCTGGTAAAAAGGGTAAATGAGAGATCTTCTCATCTTAGCCAAAATTTTAGAAGTCTGTTGTACTGGCATCTTCTGCTACAAAATCTTCTACACATGCATGAAACAGGTTAAACATTTATGACAGTCCCCAAAAGTGACTGGTATTTTGTCCTCTCATTATGACAGTTTTAATTAAGGGTACTTCAGGCTATGTTCAAAAGCTATTTTTGAACAATTGCTTTGCTCATTTCAGAACAGGTTTCAGAACATCCGTGTAGTTCAACAAGGCTCTGCAGTGTGTTTGATAGCAGACTGCACTTCATACAGCAATTCATTTGCACAGGTTCCCAGCCGCAAAAGGCAAACGCATTAGATGCCACCAGCACGTTACTGCTGCACAGAAATGCCTGTGTGTTATCTTCCACCATTCCATTTTCACTTCATCGTTCAAAACATGTTTGAATGGAGTACTGAAAATAAATAAAAGCCTTTTTCCTGAGTATAATAAAACCCATTTCAGATCAAGTATCAGCTCTGCCAATTTTTTCCATCCCTTTTGTTTGTTAGTGAAGCTTAAGGACAACAAAAAAAGCCCTCAAAACTTTAAAATATAAAGTTACCACACAGTTGTTTTGTATCACAAAAGGTCTTCGGGTTTTAGAGCTTGACAAATTCGGAACTTGCCCTTTTTTGAACCAATTTAGTACACTTTGTGCAGAGATTTCCACGTTTCTTTCTTTCCTGAAATCTGACTCAATTTACTACAGACTTAAGATTTTATAGAGACAAAAGCAAATTCTAATATTGCTAGTAACTTCAGTGATCAGAGATGGAAAAATATTTCTAAAAAGATATGTTTATGACTGCATTAAAAACCCCAGCAAACTCTGTAGTGATGGTGCAAGATATCAGCATCTGACCAACAAAAAAAAAAAAAAAAAAAAGCATTTAGGGTGATTACAAAACAGTCACCAAAATGTTATACAATACATTAATCCATTTTCTCGTGGATAAAGTGCATTTACCTAGCCTGAGAGTAAGTACCACATTGATAAAGGGATGCTAAAGCGCTTCCCCAAGAGAGATTAGAAGAAAATCAGGGTTATCCTGAATCCTATATCCAGTTTGTCTTGGTGATTCCTGAAGACACTTTGGGACAGACCCTCCTTCTGGTCCAGTTGAGGTACTCCATTCCAATTGAGTACATCAGTAGTATGGTCTGGTCAGCAAATCGTCTCCAGGTGCTATCTGAAAACACCCACATTGATAGAAAGAGCCACTTCTGGTTTACGGTGCTTAATACTCAGCTTCTCCTCAGAGAAAACATGGTCTTGTAAGTGTTCGGCTTGCCGACTACTAAAAAAAAATAAAATTAAGATGCCTATTATTAGTGTTGAGCCTCAGTACTGACAGCAGCATGAGCCTGGACTGGAACCCAATTCGCACGTAGTTGTGAGAGTGACAATGCAAGCTCACACTTACAACCTGTACAGGGCCAGTGCAGCCAAGGGGTTCATTTTTCATGTCCAGAGGACATGACGAATTCTGCAGTGTGTTGCAAGAGGAAAAACTAAGGCTCGGTGTAGGAACATGGCATCTAAAGCCAGGAATTTTAATTACCTGAGCGCGTCCTTCAGGATTACTAGAATTGTGTATTCTGACAATAGCCAGCTAGCACTGTCCCCAAAAATTATCTGGGTATCAAGCTAGTCTCAAAAGCAGCAATGAACAGTTTGCATTATTTCTAAACAAAAATAAATGTAAATACTCAATACCTTTTCTTTTTTTCTAATGCAAGCTGCCTTTGTTTTTCTTTTCCAACATCATCTCTCACTGTACTGAAGTCCTTTGTGTCATCAAGGAGAAGATTCTGTTGTGAAAAAGGATTGAGTGTATTAGCTTATAATTTTTATCTACCAAAACTATTTCCCACGTTACTCAGTTCACACAACTAATTTTCAGTGTGTTTCCTCAAACTAGTTCTATAGCAATTACCTTCAACTTAACTAGGTGGCAAAAATTCGAAAAGGCAGAAAAAAAAAAATTGTAGACTCCTCTCTAGGTTTTGCATTTAACAGTGAATTTGCGTTATTCGGAGATTTCTCGCCATAGTCTAATGCATCAGGATAGGACATCAGACTTTTTGCCTACTGCTTTAAAACCCACCGAGCATGTTCTTTCAGAGGTCTCCTAAATAAGCCTTATTGCTAATTCAGAGTTCAATATGCTGCTGTGTAATTCTTATTTAAATAGATCTGTAATAATTCTTTGGAAAAACATACTGGGTTTAAGCTTACAGTAAGGGTTTTAAAGGCCGCAGTTCTTGGATTTTACTCAGAGTTGGAAAAAAAAAGCCAATAAAATGAGGGCAAAAAAAAAGATCCAGTTTCTTCTGGATAGTGTTCAAAGGTTGAACAGAAACTGACTGCTTGCACTGGCTGAAAGCGGCACAAGAGCCCCAAAGGTATTGCCCTCTAGTGCCAGTACCAAGATATAAGGGGAAAAGCATGAAACTTCCATCAAGTTGATAAAGAACAGGAGAAAAAGAAGAAAAACCAGCAATAGCAACAAATTTCCTATCCACACAATGTATTGTCCAGAGTCACATACCAGTACTTTCATAGAGATGTAGCAGGATGCAGGAAAACGAGGAAGAAATTTAAATACTGCAAAGTATGCAGTGCCTGAACCTAATCCTTGTGCAACAATTAAAACCAAGTTAATCTACCTTCACCCCAATGATATCGCCATCTTTCAGGTGATAAGGTGCTGATTGTAAACTTTCCTGTTTTTTCTTCCGTTTCTTCTTTGAAATTTGCTGTGTCTGAATAAAATCAAAACAGAAGATTTGTACATGGCAGATTTTGGAAACCTGCTTATATATGTTTGCTCAAGAACCGCAGCACAAAACAACACGTACTTCTCTCAAAACAATGGTTGGATTCTGTCATACCAGATCTTACCCAGCTAGATATTGGCAGCCACTCAAATTTTTCAGGGAAGTATTTGGCTATTTCAATTTTATCTACAGGGAGACAATAGTGAGAAGCCACTCGTTGTCTCAGCGCCCAGGTTGTGCACTCTTTGGAGATATCCCACACCAAATCCGTGGAGTCATAGTAGTCCCTCTCCCCTGGTATGCCCATCTGGACTCGAAGCAGCAGTTCATGGGGGCTGTCATCAGGAAGAGAAAATAGACCATTCTTGTGAGTCATGCTTTCAGAATCCAGAATTCCCACTTTTCACTTGCTCCTGCCCTTTCTTATTTTTGTTTGCGGAAAACAAAACCATAACCTCCAAAGTCTTCTCGCATACCGTTATCTGAAATCCTGACAGAAAGTATTTAATTTAAAGCTGCTCAATTTAGTCTCATCTCAAGTGCACTGCTGTAAGACATAAGTATCTTGAGATCTTACCCCAGATGCTCTTCTTTTTGCAAAGCTTCTATGCAGATTTCCACTCGGGCACCCAGCTTATAGTCACTGAAAACAAAACAAAGATTACACACATTTCCAGTCACGTATTCTAAATTTTTGAGAAGAAAAATCACCATTTTAGTCAAGTAGACCCATGTTTATCTGGAAAAGCAAAGCAAGAGGCTATTGGCACAAAACCCAAAAAACTCAGAGAAGTACAAAAATGGCATTTAAAAACACCTAAAACAAAGCTTGGAATAATAATCACGGTGGGATCAACTTATGCTCACACCTTTCACTTCCACAGCTCTCCGGTTAAAAAACACGCTCAGTAAAAAATGTAAGTAACCAGAAATGAGTTAACATTATGTTAACATTTGACCGAGCTGATTTATTTCTCCACCAATCCACACCACAATCAAATGCAATGCTACTTCTGCGTTCAGAAAGAAACCTACTTGAGTTGTTGCTTGTTGTTTCGTAAAAGCTTGCCTGGGCGCTTACTGTCCACTGTCCACGCTCTGAGAAATGAGGGTAGTGGGACAATCTGCTCCTGGCAATATGGTAGGGTCATAGCCTGAAAAAAGAAACATTTCTTCAATAATTTTAGCAGGCAGTCTCATTGGAAAAAAGAAAACCTCTGGATTAATTCTCAATGCAATACTAAAGCAATCAGAAATAGGGCAAGGTAGTCAGATTTATTCCACACCAGGCGTTGCTTTTGACTTACTGGTAGTGGCTATGATCGACATATTTGCTTTTCAATCTCAAAGCAAGCTGGACTTCAATCCCTCCCAACATTTCTTAACTTAACTTACACGTCAAAAGTACTGAATTTCTTTTTTTAACCAAGATTTGTATAACTGGGAGGGAATGAGGCTGACACAATCACGACCCCAATCTCTAGAGAAGAGCTGAGCAAGCTCCTTTAAGCCCTTACCAAGGACACAATACTCTTTCCATGCTAAGACAATTCTCCCTCTTCAAGATGAACACAAGATGCAAATGGTCAGTTTTTCATAGCAGTAGTTTGCCAGAGACTGAAACTGAAGTCGTACCCAAAATAGTTAAGTGTTGGTATGGCTCAGAATCAGGTGAGATATCCTACCCCATGCAGTTTAAGTAGGACAGCTAACTGGCTAAACAATAGCGAGCCTTACTAACAGCACTGCTTTATGTCTTTTTGTGGGTTTGAGCTGGGTTTTTTTGTTGGGTTTTTGTTTTCTTTTGCGTTTCTCTTTTGTTTGGTTGGTTTGGGTTGGGTTTTAGTCTATTAAATTCATACTTTTATGGTTAAAAAAAGCATAAAAAGGCACCTTAGTTTCTGGCCAAAGAAACTAAGCTATACCTTCCTGAATGATGAACATGGCTTTCTGTGCATCAAATGCAATTCTTTATTCATTAGATTCAACACACCAAAAAAAAAACCAATGCAGAAAACTAATACAGGAACAATGTGAAAATGGAAAGTGGCTTTTTAGGAAGTGCTTGTATGTGTGTGCTTCTCATGAATAATTTTTACATTGTGAAATAAAGATAGGGCTGCAAGCCAAAGTTCCAGATGAAGTACAACAAGGCTTTTGCAGGTCAGGACACATGACAGGTAGAATGGCAACTGCAGGAGACGTACTAAGGAAGTCTCTGAGCTACATGCTCCAACTGCCTCTTGGTACTTACCACTGAACATGGCATATAAGCAAATGCCATATCAGAACATACTGGAGACAAAGGAAAAGGAAATAAAAAATAGGTATTAATAGAGCTCAATTAATCACAGTGTTGCTGTACATTTCCAATACAGGAGAACATCTAACCTGCATCTTCAGATCTTCCAAAGAAGCTTCTCCCGCTATTTCTATGCTGCCAGCATAACAAAGATCCATGTCTGTGTGGAAGTATTCTGGTGAATCTTTAGATGGGGGAGGAGGGGAGAGGAAGAAAAAAAAAAACAACAGAAGAGTCAACGTGACTTTGTTTATCATCCAAAGAGGTAACAGTGACTTCAAGCTGAGATCTCACTTAGAGAAGGGACCTGACCTCAATTTTTTTTTGGAGGGCCATCCAAGAAACATAACATCCAGTTGATAAAATACATTCTGTCAGTTGCCAAACAGGATAAACCTATACTGCAAATTTTAAAACTAAGACCAGTAATTCACATTTGTAAATAGTATTAATTATTGGTTAGGACTATGAAATGTAGAGCGTGTTGCAAGGTAAGTTAAATATGATCTTACCTATGCTACTAAAATCCTCATGGGAGAAAGTAAAACTCAAGACATTTGAAAGAAAAGGAGAAAAATGTAAATAAATCTTCTAAAAGGAGAGGGATCCTGCTCTGCAACACAGCTCAGTAGCAAAGGAAGAGTATTATTTTTCCTGTAGAAAGGAAAATCAGTGTTGCCTATTTTCCAATTTGCAGTTGTCCCACTTAATTTTCTTCTTCCTTCTGAGCTCTCACTAGATTTTCCTACCCAGCTGTTTTTCGATTTGGATTTGAACTTTAGAAGAATAAACGCAGGTTAAAATACTCTTATACATAAGAGACTTATGTAAAGTCTCTTATTCTATGTAAGATTTACTCATCACTCCTTTTTACATCTTCTCAAAAAGCAACATAGCCTGAAGTGAATTAAATGTGATATTAGGAGACTGGCATTTGAAGCCAATCACCTGTATGCTCATTAAGCAGATGCTTTACAATACTGCCACTGCTTTCAGGTACGGAGAAGCCATTTTATTTACTGACCAGTAAATTGCCCTGCTTCAAAATTTAGTGGAAGTCTTACCCTTGGCCAACGATAGCTAAGAAACATTAGAACAGTACCATCCAGCATTCATGGCCCTGTAAAAACTTGCATCTGTCTCCAAAGTGGCTCCTTTCATCATAAAATTGCTGAAAATTGTACAGGTTTCAGTAGGATTTTAAGGTTTTGGATTAAAACTGTGGTTTTGAGTCAAAGCCCTCAGTGCGATCATGGACAATCAGGCCATATGATTCCTTTAAAAAAAATGATTAAACTCACCTCCTGCAGGAGACACATGCAGAGCATCCATCTTGCAGGTCATCCCGTTCACTTGGTCTGGTGCATTCTCTCCATGTTTCATATGAGTCGAAGACTTGAACCACCAAATGGGTATTTTAAGGAAACCCTGAAAAGTGAACAGAAAATACTGGGTAGCTCATGTGTTTCAACACAATAAAAACTTTTACCTTCATCTCAGGAAGAAGAAAAAAACTCGTTCAAATCTGAGCTTTTGTAAAGGCACTGACATTCATCTAAGATCACACATCATCATCTTTTACAGGGACTAAAGTGGAAAAAAATCCAGCCTCATGCAGCCTAACATCCCCATCCTGGCTCTGCTGTCCTGGCATCCAACATTACCAATGCAACTTAGTGACACCATTGTCTGAAGTTTTGGACACGGATATGGCCTTGCCAGAGGAAGCCAGATTTGTCTAATCTCACCAACTGCAATGCTGCTCTGCTGCTTCAGAAACTGCTGATTTTCTTACCTGCTCTGCATGGCCAGGCCAGGACACTAAGTTGGTACCTCTCTCCTTTCTGAACAGGAGAGGCTTGCTTTCTTTCAGATGCAGTTCTGAACTGGCCTGTTAACACCCACTGCATTGCTACTGTAAGCTCTTATCCTACACTTTTTTTCTGAGAACAAGTGCATTAAAAATATCTGGTTTTACTTTACAAAGCTTTATGCGCTATGGACTTGCTAAGATCCATGTTGTCTGCCCACAGGTTCTTGGAAAGTCTTTTAGCTTTCCTTCAACTTACAATGCCCTGTACTGGAGGGGTAGGGCAGCAATAGAGCAGGGTGTTGCTCAAGCCACCACCAACAGTCATGATGGCTGCAGGATTTCAGGGGCTGGACAGCAACATAGTAGCCAAACACTGTCTGCAACAGGGACCCAAGTGTCTCACTGGTATGCAAATGTTACTATAGGTCAATCATCTTACTGGATAAATGGTGGACAGCCCAGGGCGCTCCTGCCCAGCAGCAGCTTGCGTGCTGGACTCTCCCCGAGTAGGGACACCTCTCAAGGTTATTTCTCAAGATTCAGAGATTCCTTGCTGCAACAAATCCTTGGTTAAGTGGTTAATAGCATAGTAAACTTTGAAATCTTAACTAAGTGATATATAGGATTGATTGCAGATATATAATCTTTTAGACTTGAACCATTGACCATGGTTGGGACTAGGATTGGATCCAGCCATGCCTACACTCCTACCTGAGAAGGTGTTTGAAATGCAAGGGGGTTCTCTCTGAACCTGTGACTCAAGGGGGGGGTCCCCCTTTGTCTGACCCGGTCCTCTATGTAGTAAATAACAAAGTGTACCTTGCCCTAAAATCTTGTTAACATACTGTGGACTTTACTGTCAAACCTTGTGAAATTATTATTTTGTATCAATAAATATATTCCCGGTTCTTTCTTACAACTGAAGTGGATCAATCCATCCACCATATGGGTACAGACCCATGTTTTTCCCTGCCTGTTGTATTTGGTCATTAAGACCACCAGTGCAGTTGTTTCCCTCCCTCCCCTCCACAGCCATAGCTGGGTCACAGTCTGAGGAAAGTATGCAAGTGGGATGGCAGTCACATGAGATTTTTGAGCATGCAGGGCAAAAATCTCAGCTTTAAGTAATGCACACAGTGAGTAAAGATTGGATTCTTTATGAACAGTACTTGTGAAGAACTCCAAAATTTTCTGGATAAACAAGAAATCTTGTAACACCACTAGGTCTCTGCAGAAAACCTTTGGCATGAGAATCACGAAAACACAATCTATATGAAAACAAGTTTAGAGGGAAAGGGTTGATGGAAATGGAGACAGGTATACAACAGCTGTCAAACTAGATCAGGACTGTAGCTAGTCCTATAACATGCCAACAGGAATAATCCGTATCAGTGGCCTACTGTAGCTTCCCTTACATCCATCCCTAGAAGATAATCTCTTGGCAATGTTCAAATTTGCCCTAGGACTTGACTGATGTTATTTTTGAAGATACTTGCAAAGAAGCCCTCCAACAGGCTCCTTGTTTGCACCAGCAGCGCAGCCCCAAGGATGTCAAGCCCTCTTCTGCCCTCTCCCTCAGGGCTCAATGCAGAAGAGACAGCATCTCTCCACACTTCAGAGCAAGGCCAGGGGATGGAGAAAAAGAGCCCATGCAACACTTGGCAATCGGCAGTTCTTTTAGATAGTGGTGGGAGACCTTGTACAGGACAGCTGTCTTCTGTTCAAGCGCCTGCAGGGTGTCTGGATGCTTTGCTTCCCCTTAGCCACTGTTGGGCATGGGGGGCTGCACCACTTGCAGGGAGCCGTGTGGGCAGAGGGTACAGAGGACACCTAACCCTCCTGGAACAGTCTTGCGACCATCTCATCCAGGGCACCCCAGGCATGGGATGAGGAGAGGGCTGGAGCCCAGGGCACACAGGGGAAGGTGGAAGGCAGTCCCTGTGCCCAAGGGGCAACAAAACGGCACAGGGGAGTGATGCCCAGAAAAGTGGCCCTTAACCCCCTGTGACCCACATTAGGGCATCTTTTAGCTCACAGGCCCCTCCAACTCCCAAGAACAGCCATATTTAGCTACACACATTGCCATCACAGTGCCCCCCGACGTTACAAGCCACCTCACTGCTTTCTGTTCCAGGCTCTATAAATCCAGGGACCCTGGCAACTGCCCCACAATTGAGCTTCAAAGCTCTCTAATGCTGCTCATGCAGCTGATGGTGTAAAGCCCATGGAAGTGGATCCACCTGAAGACCAGGAAGAGCTGATGGAAGGGGATTCCCTTCCAGCACGGCTTCCGCGGCACCACTACATCGTGCCAAGGCTCCCCTCCATGACACCATGCTGACACCAGCACAGAAGCTCCTGGCCAGCACCCTACTACTAGCACAACCTCCGCACCTGACATTTGCTGGGAGCTCCAGTCTCTGTGCCCAGCCATCCCACAGGCTCACCCATTCCAGCTCCTGCCAATTAGCAATTATTTTGTTGATTGCCACAGGTAGTGTGAGCCCTTCTCTCCCATTCCCCTACCCCTTCCCTCCCTGAAGGGGTGCCATCTCCTCTGCTCTGAGCCCTAAGAAGAGGGGACCAGACAACCTGGCTTCTGCGGGGCTGCTGTGCTGAGGAGGCAGGATTCCTCAGAGGGCCTCTGAGTTCCCTGGGGCCTGGAGGTGGGGTTCCTTCACTCTGAGGATGAGGGTTGTTGAAGATGAAGCCAAACTCTCCTTGGCAGTGCATGAAAAACAGCAACAGGTCAAGCAAAGAAGTTAGAGACAGCTGTTCCTCTGGAGAAGCAGAAGACTACAGGTCTGCCAGGAAGAGGAGCTGGCCTTTGGCATTAAAGTCCCTTCTAGCTGCTTCATTAGGAGTTCTTTTCAAGATTGATTATTACTCAATTTTAAAAAAACCAATAAAACAAGAAAAACAACAGTAAAGATGCTTTCCTCCTCCCTTATTTGGAACTCTAGTGACTGCATCTGGACTTCTCTGTCTCCTCCTGGTCCCCCCAGACCAGGACAGACACTGATGGGTAGGGTGTGGGTCCAGCCCAGGGCCTTCAAGATGGTGAGGGGCAGGGGTACATGGCACAGAAGGGCAGGCCAAGGGAACTGCCTCTGGTCATGAGGGTGGTGAGACACTGGAGCAGGTTGCCCAGAGAAGCTGTGGATGCCCCATCCCTGCAAGTGTTCAAGCTCAGGTTAGATGGGACTTTGAGCAACCTGGTTTAGTGAAAGATCAGAACTGGGTGATCTTTAAAGGTCCCTTCCAACCCAAACCATCCTATGATATTGCTTGAGGTTTGTTAGCAAAGAATCCTTTCATTTGTATAAACATCGCTGACAAGAAGGTCTCCCAGTAGGGCCCTCTATTTTCAAATGCTGTCCTCAGTACAAATCTGAACTGAAGGCAAACACTTAAGTTCCACTATCTTTACGATTTTGTGAGGAAGTAGTAGTATAAGAGTTGTGCCTTCACAAGAACCTTGCATGCCAGAAATAGATTTCCTCCAGATTTGTCAACCTTAACATACTTGTAAGCAAAGAAGCTGCAATGGGCCAGCCTTTTACTACAGAAGTTGAAAGAAGAATAAATATAGACTAAGAACATTATAAATGTTGATTGAGATCAAAAAAGCTGTAAAACTACAAAAAGCTTTATTCATTATTGCCGACCAGAATTTTTCAACTGAAATATTTTCAAAATAAGCAAGAGAAGAAAAAAAAAAACTACTAGCATATTCAAGTCTCCAGACACTGTCAAGTGCCTAAGAACACAATCTCTCTCATTTTACCTTTGGTGGAAGCTTTCCTTCAGTTATAACCAAAGTATCTCCTCTGCAAACATTAAGTTCCTTCAGAGTGGCATTCTGTAGAAAGAGAAAGCACAGTATACTTGTAAGTCTACATGTTCTTGTCCTTCCTTTCCTTAAGTATACGTTGGTGGCTTTTTAAGCCATGCATGCCAAAGGTCCAAGGTGGTTTGCTGTTCCACCAAAGAGCACAGAAATATCCATTTAACACCCCCTGCTTGGAGACACCTTTGCAGCAGCGCCCAAGTATTGCACCTACACGAGTCTGCTCTGCAGGGGTCCTTCCAGAGCATCCTGTTGAGCTGTGGATTTCCTTTGCACCTCCACATCTCACCAACTGAACACCTTGTGCTTCTTTGTAGATGTGTCTTTAAAGTATTGTAAGCCTAGTCTTTAGAAAAAAACATGTAGATATGGCTTAATCCTAGTCCCTGAAAATACGAGGCAGGTGCACAAGATTTCACATTTTAACCATAGGTGTCCCAACACTGCCTTCCTAAGGCACTGTGAAAATAAACCAGGGTGTGTACTAATGTAGCATGCACAAAAATGCCATGCATTTGCTTTAATGCAGCTCTCTTCGGGGAAAGTCTCTACAGCAAAATGGAGTAAATAAACTACTGTATGATTCAGGTCAAAAATAATCTTACTTCCTGAGTTAATGCTTCCCCTGCTTCATAGCACCAGTCAATCCTTCTCAAATGCCAGTTGTCACCTACCAAAACACAAAAACATAGATATGGAAAACTAATTAGCCAGGAACACTGTTTCAAAAAAACATTACAAAACTCTTCATAAGTGTTAAGGGGTTCTTGTGCTTGGTTATTGTTTGTTTGGGTTTTTTTAAACACAACTCTGACAAACTGAATGCAGTACCACTTTCGTGTCCTTCCCCAGACCCTAGAAACACTTTGCTGTTTGAAAATGGTCTTCTCTTATTTGTATAAACTTCTCTTGCTCACCTACTTAATTGATTTCCCTGGTTTAATAGGAAAGCAAAGGAATTGGGTTGACAACACTTAGCCAAAAAAAAACCAACAACCACTGCAGGGAAAAGAAAATTGAAGTATTGAGAAGGAAAAAAAAATTACTGGAAATACTGAGTGTGAATTGACAATGAAATTTCCATGTCAATATACCATTTGAATCAATGACAGGCTCCTTAAAATAAAAACTATACTATAAGGAAAAATCCAACTTCCTCTCCCCAACTGCCTACCAGGAGACCTCACACTGCGGGGGAGGAGGGTACTTTAGATTTAGCACCTACACAGAAAGCACACCAGGTACAAAAGGAACAAATACAATTTAACTTTAATTTAACCAAAATAACCGATGAAGATGCACTTTATTCTTTGCAAGGTACAAAATTTGACTTTATCATAATAAAAAAAATACCAAGCCCAGAAGGATAAATTACGCTGGGGGGGGGGGGGAGAATACCTTGCAGTCTTTTTAGACAGCAAATCAAATGAAGTCTGACATTTCTTTGAATGAGAGAAGTCAGATCACGAATCTCCACACAACACCAAATTCAATTTTTGAAAAATTATAATATGAAATAAAGCAAGAAAAGCAGTAAACCTGTTGTTTGGCTGGGAAATTTGTGTGTGATGCTAGCACTGTCTTGATCTCGTCCTTAATCCTCACGTAAAAGCTTCGTAACAAGAACTGCTACCACTCAGATTCCCAAATAACGGCCAAACTGTGATCTCATTTTGAATACCTTGCTTTTGCAAAACAACCAAAAATTACTTTTTTACAGTTCATCTCATGAAGTGGTTCCCACTATGACAGCAAAACAGCCAAACACCTCCACCTGAACACGCACTCAAGCATATAGTCTAGGAGCTGTGAATTTTGCCATATTTTGGTTAAATAGAAAGCTTGAAACTGATTTTCAAGAGCAACTGCACAGCCAGCTTTTAAAAAAGCGAGACTGCTCTTTCACCTCCTCACATCACAATGACAATGAAACACATATCATTGTAACAAACTTATGACTTGTAACTTTTAGGGTAGCAAGAGCTATCTTAGAAATCTGGAAATTCCTTTAAAAAAAAATTAAATAACAATACAGTACAACTAACCTGATAATCCAGATTTTTCCAGCATTAAATTTAGACACTGAAAAAAAGAAGCATACAGTGAGACTTGTTTCAATACATAAGTTGGGAAATAAAATTTTCACCAAATCTGTACTAGAATTTTCGAACATAAAAACTGAGCGACTGATTCCTAGTCAACTCCTAAAAACAATATAATTACATAAACATGGTGTATTTGAGCTATATATTAAACCCTTCAAGTATGAGATAGTAAATTTCTTGCCTGAAAACAATGTCAGGTGAGTCAGCTTTTACACTGTTTAAAAGGTCTGTTGTCAGTTTGTTGCTTTACTTGAACAAATTCTGTCCCAGAATTTGAAAGTGTACCTTTTAGAAATCAACCTGCAAACTCAACGCTTTCCAGCCACTACTCGTAGATATTGGCACTTTGTGCCAGAAGTCTGGATTGGCAGTACTGAGAACAGCTTCCTTCACTCCGTGCAGAGTTCTTCCTGATTCCTCTCACTCCAAATCTGTGTTTTCAGAGTTTGATGAACTACAAGAGAACTGGGGCAGGCTCTGCCACGATTGCGTATCATGCTGAGGACTGCTGCATATAAAAGGAGTAGCTAGCCAGGCATGAAGCAGTCAGGCTATGTTCATCCTTGGGGAAAAAGCAAGGATGTCTCTTTACTACTTGGTGAACGATCAAGGCATTCTTCCCACTGGCTTTCTGGAGTCGAAACACTTCCTTTGCCTCAGTGTCTCTTGGTGGCCTGAAGTGATACGTGGGTGTAAGGCAGAGTTCTCCAGAAGCAGCAGACCTGACCCAGGCACGGCAAAAGCTTTCAAAAGCAGCTAGACTCACCTCTTTGACAGAGGCAGTCTCTTCCACAACTATCTCCATCTCAGGACTTGAGTTTTGGTCACTCCCAACAAGAAAATACAAGAAGAGCTAAAAAAGCAAATATAAGCTATCAGAATACATAAGTACGCATGTAAATACTGTGAAGTAACACCTCACACTGCACACATACACCAGCCATTGCAAGCCTGTCATCAGTCAAACAGCACTGAAACTCCTTTGGGCTAAAGCAATTTAAGCAGGACAGAGGAACACACGTAATTGAGTTATGGCCATCAGTAGAGCTTCATTAACCAGCTGTACACATACTTACCTGCTGCAAATGAGAGAGAAAACCTGCTAGCACTCTGATGTTTAGAAATATACAACTATTTTTTTCTTGAATATTTGCAACTTGAAGATATCAAAAGCAAGATCTCCCTTTTCTTACTTTATGCTCTTTACAAAAGTTTAAGCACATCAGAACACAGAAGTTGGGCAATCACAAACAGATGAATGATAAATGATGTACCATTAGTCAAATGAGCTATATTAACTGGTCACGTATATGCTTTCGGTCTTCTGCAACCAAGATAAATGGTGTGAGTGTTCATGCTGATATGTATAGTTCTCAGTGTCACTGAGCATTTTTTCCATGCCATTTACAACCATTACAAGGTAAAAAGAGGACTACATGGAATATTGGGAAACGTAAGCAAAGCATAACAGCGGCACAAGGCTCTTTTCAGTCATAGCACTACTATACCTGAGTGGAAGTTGGCGCTTTCCCATGACACAGCCCTAGCAAGCTTCCCATTTTCAGTTCCGCTTCCTTGACAGTATAGTCTTCGGGTACTTCAGGGAGGACAAAAACGCAAAGAACATCATAAACTGCTGCTTCCTGAAAATATCCATTCTATTGTGCTGTTCTTTAGAGTACGATAAAAATGTTCAGGGACATTTAGAGAACTTTTGCTTCCACAGTGTTGACATCAGATCTGTACGCCTCCTACAACTAAAGCAAAGCAATATTTGTATAAAGGTTGCTCCCCACCACTTCTGGTATATGGGGTGACAGAAGAATTTAGGTTGGAAGGGGATCTTTGTAGGTTGCCTGGTCCAAACCTCTGCTGAAAGCAGAACCAGCTCTGAAGTCAGATCACTTCATTCTGGGCTTTTTCCAGTCAAGCTCTGAATACCTCCAGGGATGGATATCCCCCAGCTTCCCAGGGTTCCATGTCTATTGTTCAGCCACTCCCAATGCGAATTCCTTTTCCCCCACCACCATACCCAGCTGGAATTTCCCTTGCTGAAACTTGTGTTTGCTGCCTCTGATCCTTTCCATATGCTCCTCTGAGAAGAATCTGGCTCCGAGATCTCTACAGATCCACGTTAGGGAGTTAAAGACAGGGATTACTCCTCCTCCCCCCAAGCCTCTTCTTCCCTGGGCTGGAAGAACCCAGCTTCCCTCCCATCTCATATGTTCCAGCTCCCAGACCATCCTGGGTGTTCTCCTCTGGCCTGGCTCTAGTTTGTAAGGGCTTCTTTCTCATGCTGGGGAGCCCCCAAAATGGACACAATACTCCAGATGTTGTCTGACAAGTGCTGAATGGAGGGGAATTAATCTCTCCGTGGCTTCCTGGCCGTGTTTTACTGATGCAATATATTAGCAAAATAGCAAAGATGCAGAAAATGTTTCCCAACAAACACAAAGCTGATCCACTCAGTTTCTCACCACTGCCCCAACAATGGCAAAAGCAAAGTTGGGGGTCCTTTTTTACTGAATGCTGGCCATCAGGAGCAGTTATATAGTGACAAGCGGCATCACAGGCTCACCCAAATACAAGAGCAGGCTATGGCATGAACATGTTCCTCCACTCTTATGGAAACAGGAATCCACGTTACTCAGTGTGCTTCATAAACTACAGATGCAAGCTGCCTTCTCACAGTAATGAGAAACCTAACAGTGCTTCCTCCATAACCACAGGACTCAAGGTCACTGCTCAAGCTGTTCTGAAATCCAGCCTTGCGCATCAATACTGTAACTCATTTAGTCCATTTTGTTTCAGGAAATGTAAGTTAGAAAGACATTTAACAATGACTCTGCTTCCTAGAACATCCAGAAAGTTGCTCTGTAATGTACAAAATATGATTCAAAACAGATCATTTAGAGACTTTTCAATTTATAAAATAAGTATGGGAAATAGAACTTTCTGCTAATTCCCACAGTCTTGAACTACATGGCCAGTGGTCAATAAACAACAGCAGGTATGCGCATCAGTTTTATTCATTAAGAATGCAAGTAATAAAACCAAGCTAAACATGAAAGTTTAACCTCAAGCTCTGTGTTGGTACTGTTAAGAAACAGAAAAAACTGGGGAAGAAAACCAACCTCACAACTGCTTCAGTTAAGCATGGAAATTAGTGGAGTTACGTGTGTGTACTTCTCCCAGGAAAGGACAAAGGGAAGCTTAAAGTCTCCCAACTGAACTTCTCACAGAGCAATGATTAAATAAATAAATTCACCTGGAGAAAGAAGTTTCCCATTTCCACTAACAGGTCTAAGACAGCTGTCATTTGCTGTAACAGAAAGGGCAGGAAAGAGATATAGTAAGTAATTCAAATATGAAGAAATTTGGCTCAGAAGTTTAGACAGATAACAAATTTAAAATTAATGACAACAACAGGTTTACCTTAGAGGCCTCCCTCTGGAAGTATTACATCAAAAATAAAATTGGGGAGAGATTCCTAGAGACTTCGTGAACAGTCTTATTTTAGTGAACGATTACTTTCTCTTTGAAGCCAGCTGGTAAGCACAATCAGTAAAATACTATAAAACTGACCAAGTACTTCAAAAGGTAAAGACACAAACACAACCTTTAAAGAAAACTGGAGTGTCTTAAAAAAAGAAATAAAGTCAAAAAAATCTTCTTCAATTCTTAGTGTAATAGATTATTCCTACTGAATTTTAATATTTTAATCGACACTTACATTGATTTTTTTTTAAGCTAGGAAAAATAACTTTCTTCAAAATTAGATTAATTTTAAGTCCTTTGCACCCTCTTTCTTCCCCAAAAAACTCCTAATAGCAATGGATTTGCTGTTTTGAATAGACTGATGCAAAAAGCAGGAAGCCAGCCACTAAATTCTAACATTATCAGATCTAGAAATAAAGGAGCTGAAGACTTACCTAGTTCCTCCTCTAGCTGAAGCTCCCGTATTGCTTTCATTTTGATATCTGACATCACCTAAAAGACAGCAATATTAACACCTCTAATACAGAATGACACCTATAATACAGAATGCTAGTAACACATCTGCTGTTCAAATACCAGTTCACGAAAGGCAGCCTTCACTTGAAATGCATCATAGTTATGTTCTTTTTCTGGTTAACACTACACATAGCTGCAAAAACATTTCCTTAACATAATCATCCCAAATACATACAATAAATAAATGTAATGATATCAGAATACATTTGTGGAAATTTTCCTTAAAAACAGTATTCCAAAGAAAATAAAATGTTATTTAATTTTTGGATTTATCAAAAGACTAATATTTCACAAATAGTAATTTGGTGAGCAAAACTAAGTAGTACTTCACATTTTCTGTAACAGGAAATCACTTAAAAGGCAGAAAAGGTACCAAAGAAGTCCAACCCTTAGGGAAAACCAGGATTTTTTTCCTATCCTATACTGAAAGCAAGAAGTAATACTTTACTCCTCTTCTAGCTTTTGTTTACTGACATAGCCTCACCAAACATACATTTACAGGATGGTCCAAAAAGAAAAATTGTTTCACACTACAACACACTGATGTAGACTGCACTGGTTTAAGTTACCAGCATTAAAGTCTTATTACACAGCAAAGTATTCCAGTAACAGTAACTCCAAGTTGCACACTATTTTCATCACAGAAAAACTTCAGCCCTGAGGCTAAAACCACTCCTCATTAATTGGCCCAAGTGCACTGGCCAAGCTTTTCATAGAAACAGCCTGTGTTATATCAGACTTCTTACTGTTTCAATAGTGGCAGTAATTTTAACGTGTTTCTCTTCATCATCCGTTCTGCAGAAGTTTTTAACTTGGAGCCAGCTGATGTCATACGTAAAAGCAGTCAAATTGCCACTCGACACATTGACAAAGCTGTAAAAATAAGCAGTGCAAAGATGGTCAAAGATAGGAAAACTACACATTATCTGGTCTAGACTGCTAAATACCAAAGCTCTCAAATAAACTAATAATGCCTAGGTCATTAATAGCGATGGCATGTTGCAGAGTAAGAGTCAGAGGCCTCAGGCAGCATCCAGGAACCTTTGGGCTATGTTTTGGTAACTGGCTTTCAATGGGACTTGAGCTCCTAGAAGTACTTCAGAGTCTAAGTCACTTTCTGAGGCTGGATTTAATGCTTCTGGAAAAAAATATGGTAAACACATACCTAGTCATAACTAATATTTGAGATTTTCTCTGTCTCTCTACTACTATATATAAATACAGAAACAGTTGTTGGTGAAGAACCCTCTCACTGATGGATTTAATCTCAATTTTTCAATACTGTTCCAACTACAAAGTCAGAAGTTACGTAACAAGCACGTGTGTGTATATATGTCTCTGAAAACAGTCTCCTAACCTTAGGGCTATACACTGGGAAGTGAAATGAGACCAGAACTTTGCCCCTAGCCAGTTTAGATTCAACTGTGAGATTCAGCAGAGCTGCATACCCTTCTGATAACTCCTGTGTTCTCTCATCCCATCAAGTCCCTCAGAGAACCGTTGTAAGTGACAATTTGCAAATTCCCTGAAACAACTGGTGAGAGATGAAAGGGAGGAGGAGGCCCTCCGAGCCTCATTGAGGAATGTCTTAAATGCTCGCAAGTACCCTGAAATGTAGCTGTAGCCACCGGGTGAATAACGCAGGCCTTATGCTCAAAGAACTGATAAGGCTGACACCTGCTTACTCAGGGAGGAAAGAAACTTGTTTGAATATGGAGTAGGGAAACAGAACAGCACTGCTTGTTGTTGGCACAGATGAGATAACAAAAGTCTGTGCAGTCCTTTGTTTCTTTGGAAGGCTACTATGCCCGATGATGACCTTTGCCTCATTATCCGTGAAATGCATATTAAAGTTGACACCCCTGCATATGTTAGTGAAGATTACTGAGATCATGTTAAACATATAAGACTATAGCACTCGTCTCTCCACCCAAATCATGCTACACGTCACCTGGCAGAGGGGGGTGGGGGGAGAAACCTGAGCACTGTAACAGTGTGCGGGTCGTACTGATACCAGGAAAATAAAAGGCGAAAATAAGTGCCCCTAGAGAGACTTTTTTCCCTGGGGAGGTTTTACACAGAGGAACGCTTCAATGAACCAGACAGTCCCGTTGGCTGGACCAACGCTGGAACCAGGACTGGTGATCTCTTTCTCTCTCTCTCCGTCTCCTTCTCTATCCCTCTGTATCTCTTTCTTTTCTCTTTCTTTTAAAGTTAAGTAAGTAACGCAAGGCATACCTTACCACTTGCCATAATTCATTGTATATCTGTTGTTAAGTACCGCTTGCCATAATTTGTTGTGTATCTGTTGCTAAGTAACACAAGGCGTACTTTACTGCTTGCCATACTTTGTTTTACCGTTTGCCGTAATTTGTTATGTACCTAACCAATTATCATGGACCTAGTTAAGACATATATTAATCACTGTGGGAATCTAATAAATGTTTTTGTATGGACCTTGAGAGTTGTCTCACCTTAGTCCACACCACTGGGGATGTGCAAATCTGAGTCACTTCCCTCCCTCTCTTCCGAGTGGGGCGTGACAACCACACAACTCAAGCCTCCGAAATTCAGGTTATGCCAAAGATGTGCCAGCACACTAGGCACAAATCGTTTTCGCTAGATTTTTCCCTTTACAAGTGTAAGTCAAAGGATGTGACTGCATCTGCACTTCAAGAGCAAAGAAATATCTAACAGTTGATAAGTACCCAATCCACAAAATTTAAGACTGCATTATGTTGAATTAAAAAGCTCAAAGTGACAATTAGTTAAAAAGAATATATATATAGCTAGCATAATTTAAGTAAAGATTTTTCCAAAATTGATTTTTTGTTTAATTATACTTGTTATCAAAATGGTTACCTTTGGTCATGGCTGTCTAAGATTAGTACTGAGCATCCATCCGTCAAACCAACACTTTTGACTGTTTCCTTCATATCTTCTTCAAGAAAAACTTCCCAGTTCTTGGCTTCCTTATCTAGTCCTGAGCCGTTCTTTAAGATGATTCCTCCTGACGGTGCTAAGGCTCTGCGCAGATCACCTAATTTTGTGCTGCATGGAAAGACATGCTGCGATTCTGTGAAATGCTGACCCTTCCCTCCTTCGTTATACTCTGCTAAACGAAGAACGTTTACAACCACAGGTTCATGATCAGGGCCTGTCATCACCTTTGTACCACCAACCTGAAGTAAGGAATACAAGATTTATGCAGTGGTCATCAATAAAATACAGGAAAGACTGGACAGCAAGAAATGACAACAATAAAATGACTGAGATACAAAGATGGACCCTCTCTCCTCATTAAAAATAAACCACCTGTGACCAAACGCCTACTGAACAAACAACTACAGTAACTCACAGGTGTTGTGAAGAGAAGGCATAATGTTGAGGTCTGTTTCAAGTCTGCATGTACAGTAAATATATCAGTGGATATATATATAGGTGGATATATATATAGGTGGGAAAGCAGTGGACATTCAGTCTCCATCAGATTAAGAATAGAGGAATTTAGAGGAATTAGAACAGAAGAACGATATTAAAGAACTACCCAAAACTGTAACTAAGGCAGATCAAAAGACTTAGATTTTTAAATCTGTCCTTTCTGATATTCAACCTAGGCCAAAAATATAGTTCCTTGACAAAAGCAATTTGATCACGCAGGAAGCTGGAGTAGCTAAGACCGTACCAAAAGTACAACCAAGACATGAACAACTCTGTTACTAGATGTTTTCTTTTAGGTTTGAGAGGTGTGGGGGTGTGTGAGATAAATCACAAAGAAAATGTATACTTTTGTAACAAAAATCTTTTAAAAGTAAAATTATTCCATTACACAGATGGAATAAAATGCTGTGTTGCATAACCACTGAGGCAAGTATTGGAAAGTTATGCAGAAGCCTCAATATTAAATTAAGATGCAACACTAGAAAAGGAGCACAATATATTAGGGAGACCATGCACAGAAGTAGTCATTCACAGGTCTAATTTTATACATGGAATGATTCACTACAGGGCATAAGTTTTTGTTATCGCATTACTATCAACCAATCTCCTTCCAAGAGCAGCAATATTTTCAGAATACACTCCAATGTAACTGGCATTGGATATCTATGGGCAGCTATCAATCTGACCATATCACGCTCTGCATAGTATAATTCTATTTATAATTTTATCAGGCAGCACATGGTACATAACACAAGGTATGCTGAAAAGCTGTAAAATCATAATATCCTAGATGAGGCTGAAACAGTATCCCCAGTGCCAAGATGGTATGTCAGCAGCACATCTGCAGAACAGATCAACATTTCCAAAACTGTGCCTGGAGACTGCATCTTATCCCTTCAGGATCATCATGGAGAGAGTGTGTTTAGTTCTTTTACCTCCTTCCCATTCCACACAAAGATGTCTGCTCCATCAGCCAGCCCAATGCCATCCAGTGTCAGCTCATCTCCTAAAAAGGAGCAAATCATTAGGTTCCTGCCCCCTGCAAAACAGACTGGCAGGGTCAGCGACCAAATGAAACATGGTGGCACATTCTACTCCGGCTCAAGTGTAGCATTACAAAAGCTGCTGTGTGATCAGCATTTAGAGAGGGTAAGTAAGGGTTCACTCATGTGGCAAGAGCAACGCAAGCGGGTACACACCCCCACAGCACTCTCACTGAGTAAAGAGGGCCGCAGCACAAAGGTTTCAATTCAATTTCCCTTACAAACTGAGGCCCAAGTTAGCACTCGGCAAAGCTGCTTGGTTAGGATTATCTACATAAGATTTAACAGTTAATCAATAGGTTTAAAATAAAAAGCTTGGATTTAATAAATTAGTTACACACTGTACGTTCCAAGCACATTCTTTGCAATACTAATGCCCATGCACTTTCTTTTACCTTCCTATTACAGGTCAGATTCAGATTTTTTAAAAGTCATTGTCATTTAAAGAACTGTACTAGCATGTGGAAGAATATTTGCAGCAGCTACGAGTGCCACAAAGACTATAAAATCTAAAAATGCTTTTGCAGACTAACACCTAGAATTGCTGGAGACAGAAGTCATGATTTTAAAATAATAATGTACTTTTAACAAATTAATGTACTCCTTATGTAAACATTTTCCTTTACAAAATTCCTACTTCAGCTTAGGTTTAACCTACATTTTTCTTTTATGTCACACTGGCTCCTCTCTTCTATCCTATCCTCTACCTACTAGGTAAATAACATTCATAAGCAAATCAAGGTCAAAATACAGACTGATATATTTCTGTCTGCAAACATGTTTAACTTGCATAAGATCTGCAGTTTTGCTGCATTTCACGACAAATATTACATATAAAGGTCGCAAAAACCTTCATTTCACTAATAAGCGTGTCCTAAATAACAGCAGTGGACTTGCACGTTGTTTGAGTTTAAAAAGTATTCAGTAATACACGTCTCCAAGATGTTTTACACATGGAATCCTCAATGTCTGCAGTAAATACAACATATAAATAACATGGAAGCCTCGCATGTAGTAGTCTCACCATTGAGCATCTGGTAAAGATGCAGTCCTGCTGGTAAAGGCCTGGCAATACTGAGAATCATGTCACCTTCCCAAGATTCCAACATCTAATTGGGAAGAATAAAAAAAAAAATAAAATATATATATATGAAACAATGGCAAGCAATAACTCACATCACACAAAATTACAACTTTGCTGAAAGCTGTTACAGCCTGGCTACCAAGCTCACTTTGACACTTAACAAGTCACAGCTATTTACTTCAACAAGTCTAGTAACACAGAAAACAGTCAAGCATTTAGGACTTGACATTCCAGACTAGTCACCAGATAGACAAAAATGAAGTTTCAACTGGACACTAACCAAAGGTTGTGGGGTACAGGAAAAGCAAACAGTGTTTCCTGACATTAAATTAGGTTTGATTTGGGTATCTGTGAAAAAGCGTTTTACCAACTGTCATATTCCTGTAACATAGTCGAGAATAAATGCAAAGCTAAATATTTCTTTTAACTTATTTTCTTTTTTCTTAAAATTTCTTTAAAATTTTCTTTTAAAGCCAGCTAGCTCCTTAAAAATACAAACACAAATCTGTCACAAACTTAAATGTTAAGAATAAGCCTGGAGTTTTGCAAAACGTCAATCCATGCCCATGAACACGCCGCCCAAATACAAATAATTTGCTTATGAAGGCTTTAAAGTCTACATCATTAAATTTTCATCAATTTCATGGCTTCTTCAGTACTTCCGAACAGACCTCAAACCAATGTTTCCTTCTGCATAAATCCATATATTTTTTAGCATCCTAAAATAAAATTTACTATTGAAAATTCTCATTGAGATAAAAATTGCTGCATAAATACACATTAAATGTTATTGCTCAAGTAAAAAATAAGTGTTTGAGTTCATTTAATACGGCAAATACCTGGAATACTGAATGTCGAAGGTCTCCTAGTGTTTTTCTTCTATCAATAGTCAATTCCACAACACTCTCTTTCCAAGTAAGTGTAGGATGCAAAGCCCCATTGTGAAATTTATAACACGAGCTCAGATGGAGATGTAAATCAATGCCATTGTTTGCTGAGTCACATTCCGCTCTTTGAAAGAATAACACAATAATAAACCAGTGAATTTAACACTGACAAATGACTTGCTTATCTCAGAGATGCTTCTGTGCGGTTGTCCTGGAACTGATACCCTCATGGCTAAATTCACTGTCCCATCCCTCTCTCCATCAAGGGGTGCAAAGAGGTGCTCAAAGATGACAGTGATTTACACATTGTACAATACAGAGCTGGCGTTATCATCCTTTACATAAGCACTATAACAGTACATTCTGTGTGTTTCGACACCTTGCTTCTACCTTTCTAAACAAAATGGCAAACTTCATCTTTAGGAATGTGGAGGTTGAAGGTTTTATCAGGCTGTGTTCCAGATCAGTACTCTCTTGAAATGCAGAGAGAGAAAAACTGCACAGAAACTGAATCAGGACAGACACAGCCATGCTTTCCAAGTTTATACCTGTATCCAGTTCTATTAGCTAAATGTAGCAGTGAACACATCATTTGAAAAATAGAGCAGTAACATTTGCCTAGTATGGACATATCACACAAGACTTACATCTCTTGTGTGTGTTTATATTTTGGTAGCTTAACTGTGATGCACGCCTATCATCAGTTCTGTGTGTTCCTCAACAGAACGAAAAGAAAAAGTTTCAAGCAACCTGAATACCACTAGCTTTTTTCTCCATGTTTCTGGCAAAGGACACCATTTATCAGTTTTTTCAGAGTAAAGCAAGTCATTCCCCCTTCTCCCAACAGAGAACTCCCCTCTATAAACATAATTAAGATAACTTATTCCATTCTCCTTCCAGAATTGCACTGATTTTTATAAAAAAAAAATTGTACAATTTTAAACTGTAATTAAGTGTCCCTTGAAATCCTGTAGAACACCCAATTACACCACTAACAGGGAGGCAGGGAACCAGTAGAATCTGGATCTACAAGTTGTATTCCTCGATTAACCTCTGTGACATTGAATCATTTCAGTATCTGGTTCTACTCAACGAGTTTCTTTCATTTTTAATCACTTTAGAGATCTGCAGACTAAGAATGCTGTTTAAGAGATTGGTACATTTACATTAATATACCTCTTTTTTTGCAGCTCAGTATTAGCAGCATTCATTTCACTCAGAAGGTGTTCAGGAATTTGGTACCTTGGATTTCCTCGTGCTGCAACAAATAATATAGGCTAGTTTGGCCTCAGCTGCTTAATGTGTTTTGGCAAACAAGAAAAGCGATCAAGATGAGACATTACAGTACAGTAATCATTGAAAATTCAGAGCAATAATGTTGCATTTTTTTGTAATAGAGAAAATTAAACTGCAAGATGATACAAAAAACAAACAAGTGCTTTTATTTCATCCCATCAATCTTTCCTTAAGGGAAACTGATATATGAATGCTGTTAGCAACAACTTGTATTTGTTTCAGTAGGAGATTTCTGCTCATATTTGTGAAGCATACTAGGAAAGTTAGTGTCAGCCACAGCAAATTAACTGGTCTCTACCTCCTTGGAGGTAATCTCTGAGTATTTTAGTTAACCCTTTTTTCAAATAAGCACTAGAAAGAAAATTGTATCTTCAGGTCTTGGGAAGGATAGAAAGGCCCAACAGCCTCTGCCCTCCAGAAAACAAACTGTTGACGATGGAAACCCCCAGAATATCAAGATGAGCTTTGTGTACCTTCAGGCGGTCTTTTTAACTGAGATTTTCGATAAAACAGCATGTAGGCACTCTCTTTACCCTGAAATTGTTTCTCAATATCCTTCTCCTTGATTGGCTGGACTTTTGAATCATTCAGATCAAACCAATGGCAACCAGCAGAACCGTCCCTTAGCCTTGCAGGGTTTTTTTCTGAATTCCACTGGACATCATTCTTCTGAGGAGGGCTTTGGAGATCTTGTCCTTGAGAATCTGACCTAAATGCAAGCTTGTGTTTTTCCTTCAGACCAACCTTATTTTCATCAGGACTGAACTGAAATATCTGAGGATGATTCTGCAAATACTAAAAGGAAAGCAAGGACAAGATTAAGATACCCATTTTTAAATATAGCAGCCTGCAGTAGCTACTTCACCCAATTCATCTGCAAATTGATAAACAAACCCCATCCCTTCAAACTTGGTTTTATGATGTTTCCTCGTGGATTTCCTCAGTTCAGACAGAAAAATGTAATTTTCCTACCACCACTTATCTACCTGATCTTTTATATGCTGTTGCTGGCTTTGTTTCTTATAAAACTTCAAACTATCATACAAGACATTGCAAAAGAATTGTTTTTAACATACATGCATCACTAAGAATTAAATCAGACTAACTTCTGAATTTCAAGCATTGTTTGAGACATCAGAATCCTTTTAAAACACTTCTACCTTTCCAGGGACAGAGCATATGGACTTGTGAGCATAAGGAGTGATGGATGCTCTAGGCAATCAAAAAGGTTCTGCTTTTACCACCGCAACCAGTTTACCCCTCTAACACTAGTACTTTCCACTCCCTAGTCTCCACAGAAGTGCTCCCTTCTATATTTACCAGACAGGGATCTTGAGCTCAATTCTGGTCTGCTGAGATGTACCTTACCCAAATTAACACTGCCCATCGTGGCATCTCAAGAACTTAAAACCTACTCGTCCAGTTTCACTCAGCTTATCCACTCTGTTTTCTACTTTCATTTTAGCAGCATTCAGATACTTCAAACAAGCTTGGTGGCCAAATTGCACAAAACAAAATCGTGGCTCTTGAGAGATGGGGGGGACATCAACCACTCAGCACTTTTCAGGCAGACAATCCCTTCACAATCTTGTCCACGTTCCCCATTTTACTAATTTATCGCACAAACCTCTCTTAACATGTGCTCTATCCTGCTAGTCCCAATTGCCAGTATTTTCAATTAACATCCTACTGACTATTCAATAGGAATAATAAATGTAAAGTTATCTTAACAGTAAAAACCAAACTAACATACATGCATAGTACCTTTCGTAATGCTCCACATTGTTTTCGGTATTTCTTATTCCAGGACACACCATTTTTCTCCAATAATTTCTGCCCTAATTGATCCACGGGAATTTGTTTAGATTCTTCCTACAGAGAAATTAAAGGCTACAACAGTCAAGGGATCAATGCAAAGAAGCCAATTCTGAAGTGCTTAAATCATTCCTGTTTGTTAATAAGCCAAGGTAGCATCACATTTTACAACAGCTTAGGTAAGCAACTTAAGGAAATACTCAAAACGGGCTGTTTTCTCTATGAAGAGCCACGATTAGTATTAAAGTCAGGTTAAAGTTACAAGTTTTATATGCTTTAAAGTAAGTTCAGAATAGTTCTGTACAGTTACACCTGCTTACTCTTGCATACACTAACCCCTTCTACGTTCCTTAGTATCAAAATCAAAGCAGTAAACTCCTTACATACCATACCTCTGATAAAATCCCTTTCAACACTTCCAATGGATTTTCTATTTCTTTGGCATTTTCAGTATCTCTTAAAGCCTTATCTTCAATCAGCCTATGCTCTTCTTCCTGTATAAGAAAAATAACAGACTCACAAATACTGTTGTTTCACACACAACTAACAGTTTTCTATCATATTCTGTACTAATGTTAGCATGCACAATTTAGAAGCACGAAGGCAGTTCTGATAACCTGCTTCTGCCACCTGCTACGGACTGTATAATGTCATACAGAATATCTGCTATCAGGTTTTTTAACAGAAAAGGCATTTGCATTATTTACAAACAGCCAGCCAGAGTCATCCATTAAAATGGCTGTGCTAGTCTTGAGCAAAGATATTAATTCATTTATAGTGAGCCTGGTAACATGAGATAGTTTAGCAGGTCGGAAAGCTAAAATTTGCTGCAAAATCTTAAAAGAGGCCACATACTGTGGAAAACTAGCCTTCTCAATGAGGTAAGAGACAAAAAGCCTCACTAAAATATTAATTAGTTCGGATGTACATTTTATCCACTATCTCTTAAATCTTTTCTGAAAAAAAAGACATATCAAGCAAGGAAGAAAATCTTTCAGGACTTACCTGTAACTGCCAGTTTCCTAATTCATCCACATCTCTGATATAAACATGATAGTGTCCTCCATAGCAGCCACCTTTATGTATAATAACAGAGAAGAGCTCATACATGTACTCTGAATCATCCATTTCAGTCTTTAAAAAGAAAAACAATAATAACAACAATAATATGTATCAGTAACTCTTTAACACAAGGACAGTTTTACACCATCAGCATAGCTTCGAATATTTCTCAGTGTACATTCACACATGCAGGGACTGAACTGGTCTCGGTAACACAGTATGGATTGACACAAACCACATACCAAGTCACAGACTTCTTAAGCAACTTTTTAAGCGTGATTGTGAACAATACTGGAAATTTAAAATAATTAAATATTGATGCAAATAATAGAACGGCTCAACCTGTTTGTTCATAACCAGGCTTATTTTATTTAAAAGACTAGAGAAAAAACAAGCAACACATTTATATACACAAACCAACTGAAAAAAAAAAAAAGGCTTCCTCAAATGCAAACACTGAGAAATTTCCAAGCTTGCACTGCAACATTTCAATAAGAAAAATGGCTTTTTCAATAACAGTGCCTCTATTAAGTATATTCTTTATATATTCTAAAGATCAAAAATTGTCACCAAACATCAGTATAGCTCAGTTTATAATCAAAAAAACATATGGATGAATGCAAAGACAGATTCCTTATTAAAATTAAATAACTACAGGCACATAAGAAATATATAGGTAAATCTATACAATAACAATACAAAACCAAATTTAATTTCAATTTCCAGCTGATAATCTTCCTTTCAAACAAATGCCAGATCAAGTTTTAGGTAATTATTATGTCCCATCCCCTTGTATAGCTACAAGGTATTTCCCATTCAGTTAGAAAGTGGTCTTTTGTAAAGAAATTGGAATTCCAAATATTTGGAATTGGAGACAGAAGAAAACCCCACCAGATTTCTCAAATACCTTGCCCTAACAAAATGCAAAATAAAAGATAACTTGTCTTTGAGATATTGGTTGTATGCAGAGTACATAGAAACTTTAACAAATATAACAGTACAAACCTGCTCACAAAAGGGCCTCAGATTTATCTGTATAGGGAATGTATAGCAGCTTGTTTCCTTGTATCGTTCGCACTTCTCAAAGTCAAAGTTAAATCTCAGGAGAGAAACAGTGAGAAAGGGTGGCAACTTGCGTAGTTTAGCAGACTGTAAAATGATTTTTAAAAATTGTAAGCACAGTTATACAGAATAATGTTTCCACTTTGCTATGGTCAACTATTCACTTTCCAACAAACCCTGGTTACAAGCAGGCAGACATGAACAGTGTTTTAATTTTTAAAGTGTTTTCCTTAATTCTCAATTTCCCTACCAACTAGCCATCCTAAAAGCAATCAAGATCCTTCCCCTCTGTAAAGCCCTACACCTTCCCTGAATGGTGACCACAGTCCCATACTTTATCCTCCTACAAAAAACGAAGGAGGACAGAGATGAAATGCTAGTCAGTAATTACATTTCCATAGCCCACATATTCTTTGTGAGAGCATTTTCATTAATTTTATACTAATAAGCAACTGTTTCAAACCCTGGGCTTTGTGCTTACACATGAAGTCAGACTATACAACTTTGTTCTTGGCCCCTTGCACAGCACCTGCCACCAACAGTCCCACACAGACCCTGGGAGCCCAGAGAAAAAACACAAACACTTAAATGCTGCTGAACGGCAGGTGCTGCAGAACAGCAACACATGCTAGATCACCATTCCCAGATGAACAGTGGGGCGCTCAGCATCTGGCATAGGCCCTGAAGCCACCCCCCCCACCCCCCCCAAAAAATAGCTATGAATGAAGCTCTACCTACAAACATAGCCTACACGCTTGCTTCTGCTGTAAGGAAAGGACCTCAACTGAGGCTGGGGCTATGACTCTTCTGACCCTTCTGGATCATCTCCTCCAATCACAGCATTTATACTTCACCTGAGGTTTATTCAAATAACCATTGTGGAGTTTTCCAGCTCTTTGGGGTTATGTGGTACCAAGTACAGGTCAGGGCTTGTACAGGCACAGTGTTGTCAAATATGGAAGTCACAAATTATCCCATCTGTAATATCGCTAGATATGACAGGTGTATATTGTCCAGAAAAAGAGATCACTCCCACATGTATTGTGCAGCCTGCTGCTCAGTGACTGTTGGGCTGCCTCCAAATGCAACAGAAGTGGTCTGAAAAATGTCACCAGAACATATCACGATGGCATTTTGCTTAAGATCTGCCAGGCTGCTTGATGAAAAGGGCCTTGACTAAGATCTGTGGGCTATCGTAAATAAGCACAATGCTGTGCCTGAGCAGTATAGGGTAGGCATATCCTGGAAGACCCTACAAGCAGCCACAGAATGAACAAGCACGTGTTAGTCTCCCTCATTTATAGAGGGGAGGACCTTCAAGACAGGAAAGCCAACGTAATCCATTTTAGTAAGAAAGAATATTAATCAAGATCAAACAACTTGGTGTGTGAGCACATCAGGAACCCTAGTGTGAAGCAAAACCAACCATCTTGTATCACCTCTGAATGTAAGCGTAGATTGAACAGACATGCTTCCGACCCTTTGCAATGTCTCCATCCAACTCTCCACTTGCAGAGCCGTAACAGAGAGCTTCCCAGGAACACACATAGGGTTTAAGAAACCTCCTGTATTAGGTATTTCATTTGCATCAATTGCAAAGCCATTGCAGAGCTTAGTGGCACAAAATATTTTGCATGTTCTTCCAAGTTTAGGGGGAATATCAGACTGTACAATTAAAATTTGATAACGTTCTGGAACATGATATTCTTCAACTACTACTATCTCTAAAGGCCAAGACAAAAAAGGGGGAAGAATAACATCCAAAGACCCACTGAGTACTGAAGGGAGGGAGGAATGGAGTGGGTAGGTATGGGCTATCTTGTCTTTGAAACATGTTAGGTGTGGGCAGGTGGTCGCATTGTTAGGCAGATGCCTTCCAAACGATGCAACCAAGCCTAGAGTGACTCAGCTGGCCCGTCACTTGCTGCCATTGTTAACTCTCACTATAGTCTGCTGTGATCACACACATCATGCCTGCAGGGCCACAGAGCCACAAGCAGCAGTCATGCTGACACAATGTCCCTCCTTCCTGCTACAGCCTTCTAGCAGAGTCCCGCTCTCTTGAGGTTGTCCATTCGCACCCTGGCATCTCCCAGCTATGTGACTTCTTACCCAGGATCGGAGTTTCCACTGTCTTCTTTAATGGACGAGCACATTTGAGAGGTAAATAACTCTTATCTCATGCTCCCCCGAACCCAGAAAATTTTAACTCAAATAAGCCCTTATAATCAAGCCACAAGAGGCACTGGCAAATGTTTCTGAACTCCCGAGTCACTGATTAACTTCATCTGTCCTCAGCTTGCCTTTGCACCCACTCGCTTCCACATTAAGGGTGATGCAAGGGTTGGACTGCACTTGATCTGTTACAGAAGAGAGCCACTGCAGTAGGCCAAAGAGCTTTGCTGTTGTGAAGTTGGCAAAATGCGTCAGTGCACTAATAGCTGTCTATGTCTGTTTTGGAGTTAGAGGGCAGATACAGAAATGTAAACAAAGTTCCTAACTGTTAGCAAACTGAACACTGAGAATCACCAATGCATTACCTTTGAAGCTTCAACAAGTTTATCACAGGCTCCACACTGATACAAGTTCTCATTTTCAAAGTACTCTTCTTCTACATACATGTTCCATAAGGCCTCCTCCAAGCCAGCAACACCTTTTACCGCCACTGTTAGGTCTAAGAAGTCTTCCTATCCACAAGTACAACAAAAAGTAAGGTAGTAAGTAGTGGAAGTTCATGGTACATTAGAAAGATACTCATCCCATTCACCACAACAGATGTGAGCATTTATTTTGCTTTCACTGCTGGGGGGGTAGGGGGGGAGGAAACACACATACATCCACAAAAGATAAATTAATTTAAAAAAAAAAACAACAGACTTTTTTAAATTACAAAGCGCATAAAATACTGTAAAGATAGGTTTGACTGTTGTTACCCCACTGTTCAGCTCTCTGCTAACTACATCTACTAAAGGCAATGTTTGTCAACTCAGAAGATGCGATAACACTTGTTTTTTTACCTCTGAGTCATGGCCTGATGTAGGTGGTTTAGAAAATGCCAGCCAAGACTTAACAACAAAGTCATGCATAATTTTCACATATGCAAGTCTGCAGCACTCTAACCAATACACACCACCTAGATTCAACAAGGCCACCAGTGACACTCAAGAAATGTCATTAATTTGGGAGTTTAAAAAAAAAAGAACTTTTACAGTATCTTCAACAGACTGAAATCTATCCTTGAAAGTCATCTGGCTTTACCTGTCTCTCACTGATATTCTTGCATTCTTTACAAACAATCTGGTTGACAACAATCCCATGGTACAATCGGTTAATAAGGTCATGACCTGAAGTCCCCACAAGGGAAGTTTCCAAAGCACTGAACAGAATCCGATTTAATTCCTGCACATCATGCTGCCTCATTTCCTGCATGACAAAAAACCAACAAACTTGAAGAAATAAAATAGTGCCACCTGCTTTGCTTATTGCTTAAGAACAACATATATTAACTGTGACAAAGACAGCTGCCTCAATGACTACCCATACATTTACTACCTTGAGTAGTACCTTTATTATTATTTGTTATTCTTAATTTAGTTATGCTCTCTGAGTAGCTACAAGTACACAAACTATAAGAAGCATAAGATGCTTTCAGTTGGGTAGATTTAGACTAAACGCTAAGATGAGTTACACAGTTCAATTTAGATAAGAATTGAGGTATTTGAACGACAAGAACTCTAATTACTGTTGGAAAAACATTCCTGTAAAAACAAAAGAAAATCTACTGAAACTTTATCTAACAGAACAAATTTTCTTCTGTTGCTCACTGTAAACAATTGGCATGTACTTCATGTGGAGATACAATAATATACAATAGCTGACCCAATTCAACGCTTTCTGCAGCTTGAAGTATTTTAAGGTATTTCTTAAATGTCAGACTTCCAAAAACAAAACAAACAAACAAAAAAAAACCCAAAAACTTTCTTGATGGTGTCACTGATAGTAAATTGTACCTCATGGCTGTTCCACCCAAAGCTCTCAGTAAGGTCTGTTGTAGATGCAGCCTGCTGGTCTAAGAGCAGAAGCTGAGCAAATAACCGTTGAAGTTGTAATGGAATTATTCGAACCTAGAAATAAAAAACAAAACATACCCAACAGATCAGAACGAGTCTTCAAACCAATCATTTAAATAAAAAGAAAAATAATTTAGTATAAAACTTGTAATAAATCACCACTGTCTATAGCTTTCATAACACAGGCTACTCAATTCACACCAAAACATCAGTCACACTTGGTTCCCAAAAATCTACAGTGCCTCACCTTACTCAGCCAAATACCGTCATGGAACATATGTTTTGTGATAAAGCAAAACTGTACAGATTAAAATTAAGCCATCTCCACAATAAAAACGGCCAAGTTTCTCAGCTACAAGACATCACAACAAACAGATTTAACACATGCTACTTCTTGCTCAGTATAGGGTTCGGTGGTGGCGTGCAACAAGACAGGAAGGAGAATGGCTAATGTCAACAAGCTTGATCAGCTACCTGTATTTAACTTTGACTTACAAAGAAAAAAAAATTTTCCAAGCAACCGGTTGTGTCACTTTAACACGAAAACTAAAGAATGAAATTCTGTAGGCAACTTCAGTAAGCACTTTTTAAACAAAGATTATATACCAGTCCCATACCATCTTGTGCATGGGTGGGCTGTTAAACCTTCAGACAGCCTCAGTGCAGTCATCTAGGCTGCAGACATTTACTGGTGAAAAATAAATCGTAGCACTGTAGCTTTAATTACAGTAGAGGAAAATCTACGAAAGGACTGTACAGACTTTGAAATTGTTCCTGGTCCCCCCCGAAGACAAATGACCTCTATTATCAATTTCAGCAGAAATAGGCTCAATAGCTTACTTTTGAAGCAAAAGCTTACGGCACTGAAAACTTACACCTGTCTGCAAAATCAAGTATCGGCCAATCAAACTGCCTTTCAGCATCACAGTTAGGCTTTCATTCGTTCTCACAAGAAGTTTCATTCAAACTGAAACAATATTCTTCTGAATCAACATTCAGCAGTGATTAATGACAAGAAAAGTTTAAATACCTTTGCATCTGGTTTACTGCTATCATCCAAAGTCCCAAGTTCTTCAGGTCCTAGAGAGAACAGCGCCTCTGTAAATGTAACAAAAATGCCTATTTAAAAAAAAAAGTCTCCTCTTTAAAGGTTTGTTGTATTTTAACTGCCAAGCATTATGATGCTATTCTTTTTCGCAAATTAAGACATTAAATAACATTTCTGAACTTCATTCGTCCTTTCAACTGGTTGAAGCTATAACAATAAAGCATAAGTAACCATGAAGATGTTTAAAAGGCAAAAAAAATTTTTTTTTTTTTTTTTTTTTTAGGAACTGTAGTTGTTGCATTAAGAAATGAATGACACTTTATGGACAGCAATAAACCCTCTTATTTACACATGCTGCAGACTGTCTACCTGCAAGAAAATGTAATGTTTATCCCACATTTTGTGCATAAGTGACAATAAAATTCTACAGACCAATAGCTCTGAGTATTCTGTAATAACTTATTTGAAGTCAACTGAAATAAATTGTTGCTGAAAACAATCTTTTTGTAGTATTTCTTTAATAAATAACTAGAAATGCACATCACTCTAAAATATCAATTCCAACATTACTTTAAGAAGATTTTGAACACATTACCTCTAAATTCGGGTGTGAAAAGCAGAGTCTGCAGAAGGGAATTAAGGTAGCACGTCCCACCCTGATTTTTGATACCACTTAGGTTGGTGGAATCCCTGGGAGCTGGAGGCTCAGAATCTCTGGGCTTTGATTTCTTCCCTTTTCCACAATGATTGTTTGAAATAAAGGAAAAATCCTCTTCAAATAAGTCCCCAAACATTGTGAAGGCAAAACAGTCCTTAAAAAAAATATAATCTATTTACTATAAAAAATGCAATTGAATCAATCCACCTCTAATCCGCCAAGATAAACCTTTCGGCCCTGATTGAAGAATTTGTTTATAACTTTTTTCATCTTATTCTGTTCATTCTAAAAATGAATGTCGAATCCATACAAAAGTGTGCACTAACATAACAAAAAAGGGGTGAATTAAAAGCACAGATATGAAGACAATTTTAACTAGAGTCAGATACATGACATTTGAAATTTGCATAAGCAAAAACATGCATAGCAAAATTAACAGGTCCTTCTGAACACCTATAATTAACTAGTGCTGAAGTTGCCCAGTTTCCTGCAGGAAAGGTATGCAAGGCCTCTCAAACTCATTAAAATCCCTGCACTGTCTCTCAACAAATCCAGGTGCAGAAGTAACCTGTCTCTAGTATTAGCCACTTCAGATGGGAGAAGTGTAATAAATAATAAAAAATACAGCGATATTTTATGAAAATATTATGTCTGCTTCCAGATGTTTTAGCCAGAAACTCAATGGCAACTAACTCTTCTTATGGAAATTTTTTCAGTCCTTTTCAGAAGCCTTGCGACCTCTTAGCATGTACCAGGACTCCCAAAGCTAGCTCCCTTTTGTTTTGTAGTTGTTACCCGATAATTCCATTTGGTATGCTGTATCTCTTGCATTAGCAGTGAGTAATCAATGAGTTATACTGAAGCAGTGAATAATCACTCCCCTATTTACCTTCATTCCACATGCAATTTTGCAGATCTTTACCATATTTCACTTAGACATCTCTTCCAGACAAAAGCTTCCACAAAGCCGTATTCATTCCTACAACTGAACTTGCTGCCCTGTCTTCAGTTACCCTTACCTACCTTCTCTAAACACCTTAAACTTCTCCTTTACATGTTTCTGAGGACCACATCTGCCTACAATGTTCAAGATGTGTGCAAACCACAGCTATCTATCTATATATAATATAAACGTTATTTTTAGATATTACAAATAATTTGTATTTTACATATAATTTTTATATTTATAAATAATAATGCTCTGGTTTGTTCTCTTTTTGTACAACTACTGAGCACTAGACTTTTTTTTTTTTAAGAAATGTCTATTATTACCCCAAGGTCTCACTCTTGTATGTTCACTTCGATCTCAAATATTACATACATACTTTAAATAAATATGTGTATATACATAACAGTAAAGTTGTGATTGTCTTTGCCCCATGCTGCATCTCTTGCACTCACCTACAGCTAGTACTATCTGCTACTGTATCATTCAGACATCCATGAGCATAAAGACTTTAAAGCTTCACTGATGGCACTTGTCTTTACTGCAATTTATCAGTTTAGTTCACAGGATAAACTAGTCATCTCAGCATTCGCTTTTTTTTTCCAACAGTTTATGATATACTGATATGTCATATATCATATGTTTATGATATGTCCTCGCAAAGACACAAAAAAAATCCCCCTCATTCCCCTCTGTGAACAGCCGATCCTGTGTTTCCCCTCTTTTAGCTAATTATTAAACGAAGCAATGACTTTCTTCTCCTGTGTCAGCTTAATTTCTTTAAGAGTCCTTGGTGGCAAACCTTGTTGAATGTCTTTTGAAAATCCAAATGTAGTTGATAGCTCCCATTCAACCAACCAGTGGTTCTTCAGGCATCTCCTAAAACTCTTTTTTTAAAAAAAAGCATTACATTAAGCTCATTTTAGTCCTTCCCATGGTAGAGCAGTTTTGAGGCAAAAGGCTATGCTCAGAGCAGTTGACTGTGATGCGGCAAGGCAATGTTCACTGTGCTTGTTCTACGCTGCTTCTTCAGCACTTCATAGATAGATATCCTCTTATAAATCCTCACAAAATAAAATTATGTGGCTGAAGATCCCTCTTAATGAACAGACAGAAATATTTTTTATCTCTTTGCATTTTGTTCTTCTTCTCTGAACGCAGCTCTTATACCTTGATTACCTACAAAACCCCCCAAAACCTATAAACGTCCCACCTCCTGTGCTTAAAGATGTAATTGCCAAACTGCCTCTCAGCCTTTATTTATTTTTCAGTCAGGCCTACTGCACTTTAGTATTTAACCGTCCAAAGATTATGAGTCTTTCTATTTTCTGTATCCAAATGCACAGCAGCTAGCTCCTAATAAGTTTGTTCACTATAAAAAAAACACGTATCTAGGAGACAGATATCATCTTACTTTCAGTCTGCTGTACCCACCCACCACTCCAGAGAAGCACTTCAGCA
>NW_009648533.1:215771-216314 GCF_000708025.1 Charadrius vociferus
CTCACTCCTTATTTCTGGATCCTCAAAGCACTGCTGCTAGAAACCTTCTTCCCTTAAAAAAACACACAATAATATAGTTTTGAACGAATCACTGGATGATGTCTCTGGTCCAATGCCCTCGCAAAGCAGGGTCAACTTAGTTCACATCACTTATTAGGGCCTTGCCCGAGCAAAGTTGGAATGTCTCCATGAAAGGAGATCCCAAACCCCGTCAAAGTCCCTGCCTCATATTCCCTATCCCTAACGAGAACCTGCCATGTTGTAACTTGGGTTTGGCACCTCTCACCCTACCCCAGTGCACCCCCTACAAAATCAGGCTGCACCTATGCCCTCCCAAAAGCAGTACACTCGCCTCACCTTCCCTTCTTCAGGCTGAACTCACCTGGCTCCTCCTGCCTCTTTCCACCTCCCATGTGCTCTAGCCCCGGAGACCCCACGGAACTGGGCCCAGCCTTCACCCGCGGTCTCAACGGTAAGAGGACGAGGAGCAGTACCCTAGGCCTGCCGTCCGCAGCGCCAGGGCTGGCGGGGCACGGGCTCCCG
>NW_009648533.1:216467-223706 GCF_000708025.1 Charadrius vociferus
CGGCCGGCAACGCGGCCGCGGGGCGGGCAGGCGGGCGGTCGCGTACAGCCTGCTGGGAGTCGTAGTGCGGCGCCGGAGCGTCACCGTACTGGCGGGGGGGCCCGCACTGCCTGCTAGGAGGGCAGGCCTCCCCGCAGGGCCTTCTGGGGGTTGTAGTTCCTTGCCGACCGCAGTGCATGGTGGGAGTCAACCTTCTGGTGACCTCTCCCCGCCGCAGGGGTGAGGGGACAAGGGTTGCCATGGAGACGCCGGGGCCTGCGCTGCCTGGCCAGCCTGAGGGTCTGGAGGAGGCTCAGACTTCTCAGGCCACCATCAGGGACAGGCCCTGCTGAAGCCTTCTGAAAAACATAGTCAGGGAATGAAGCTCAGTGTACCAGCCTTGTAGTGCAAGGGCTTCTGCTGCAAGGAAGACCCCCCACAGAGGCTGGGGCTGCTTCTCCTCCTGCCCCTTCTGGTCCAGTTCACTCCCCGAGGTTGTGTGGCCCCACCAGGTGCAGGCCAGGGCTTGTACAGGCATTGGGATTTCAAATACAGATGAGTCTGGCCAGTAATCAGAGAAGACCACCTCCCTCTTTGAAACAAAAAGGTGTTCACAGCTGCCTTCCTAATGCTGCCACCAAGCCTAGAGTGGCCCAGCTGGCACCTCACTTGCTGCCAGTGTTGACTCTCACTGTGGTCCGCTGTGATCACACAAATCATGCCGACGGGGCCACAGGCAGCAGTCATACTGACACAACGTCGCTTCTTCCTGCTGCGGGTGTCCAGCACAGCCCCTTGTCCTTTGGGGTTGTCCATTCCTCCCCTGGCATCCCCCAGCTATGCAGCTTCTTGCCCAAATTTGAAATTCCCACTGTTCTCTTGCACTGGTGACCACATGTGAAAGGTAAGCAACTCTTATCTCGCACTCCCTTGAACCCAGCAAAGTTTAACTCATCAAGAAACCCCTGCCAGATAACCAAGCCAACTGGGGGAGTCGCTGGCAAACTTTCCAACACTCAGAAATGCCTCTAAGGTACTAATTAACTTTATTTGTCCTGCGCTTGCTTTTGCATCCACTCCATGTTAAGGGTGCTGCAAGGTTTGGATGGCAAATTTGTTGTGCTGCAGAAGGGAGGAGAGGGCAGGACATTTCAGTAACAGCTGTCTGCTTACCCCTTTTCAGCAAATTGTGGGGTGCCAAAAAAACCAAAAAAAAACCCAACAACACCACCAAAAAACCCTCTTAAAAATAAAAATAAACCTTTTAATGAGAAAATGCTGTTAACTAAACCAGTCATTTTTCCAAGATAATTTTTAAGTGCAGTTTATATAAAGCTGGAAATAATGTTTTAGTTATTACTCTTTTTTTTTCCTTACAGTTTGTAATGACATAAAAGATTCTGAGACTGTTTTTTTTCACTTTTACCTCAGAGCTTCTCCCACTACTCTGAAGCTCAAATATTTTGTTTTCTGAAAAGTTATCAAGTGCCTGAAAGAAAACTGAGTTTTGCCATTACTCAGTAGTTTTCCTACACAAGGAAGAAGTTACAGACATTGGTAAAGTGGGAAAAAGGAATAAAAAGGCTGATAGAAAAAGATGCAGAAAACGATATGTAATTAATTTCATTCCAGTGACCATGGTATGGAAGGGAGAGAAAAGAAGTTGCGTCTGAGGGACAGAGGCTGCATGGCTCTAAGTATCCTATGTTTCATTATTTTCCATGTCACAGTGCTATTCAGACATCTAACCTTTTTCAGCATTGATAATGTCAAAAGGAATGTTGTGAAGCTGATGGCTCTTGCAAACCCGTGCGCTGAAGCTGCTCATTAGGTAAGTCAGGTCCAATACCTGGGTTCACACCCAAGTCTCTACCAAACAGTTCAAGCTTGCAGGGAGTAGTAGTCCTTAAAACACATTTAGTACGTGTCTTCTGTCTGGCCTCTACTTGTTGTACAGGCAAGTGGTGAGAAGTATTCAACTGCCTGAGGGCCATCTCGTAGGCTGTGAAACAACTGCATTACTGCTCTGAAGCAAAAACCTGCGCTTCAGCTTCACAGATCTCTGCCTCAGCTGCCAGGTCATCCCCTCTCACTGTCTCTTATTAGTGTCATTGTAGACTGTGGAGATTCCTGATTGCTCAGAAGAGTTGGTTCATCTGCCCTTTCCCCTCATCCTGAGCATCTCCTGTTCTGTCCTCAGAGAAATTATCTGAACATCCATGTCTCCAACCACAATGGAATTTTTTGAGGCTGTTTTCATTTGTTACTGTGGTATTGGAGTTGTTTGCACCAGACTTGCCTTCCCTGGCCATGGCCAAGGGGTAACACAGGACACATAATGATCAAGACAGTCCTGTGAAGTCTGACTAGCAGCTGAGGAGCTTGTTCTTCACTGAGGAACTCCAATGACTCAGCACAAGAAAGGGTCACCGCATTTGGCTTTACAAGTAAAGAAAAAAAAAACAAAACCAAACAACCCACAACCCAAAGCAGTGAATCATTAACTAGAAGATTATGACAAAGCAGCACAACTGAACAGATAAACCCATCGGCTTCCTTCAAAAGCATCTTCAAGCTACTGAAGGAGAAAACTCTTTCACAGTCCATATTCTGACCACAGGAAAATGACTTTGCAGCTTTGCTGTGCTTGGATTTTCATCCTCCTCCTTCCTGGCCTCTCAGATGGAGGGAAACTCCTGGTGGTGCCCATGGATGGAAGCCACTGGCTTAGCATGCGGCAAGTGGTTAAAAAGCTCACTGAGAGAGGACATGAAGTGGTGGTGCTTGTACCAGAAGTAAGCTGGCGGATGAAGACAACACAGGCGTACACAGTGAAAACATACCCAGTGTCTTACACATTAGAAGAGCTGGATAATGCCTTTCATGAATACGTTGCCACTCACCTGAAGGACCTGCCTTTCCCACTGAACACTCTAGCGCTGTACAACGCATCAGTGCACGTTTTCCGTACGTTCTTTGTTCAGTGCAAGAACCTTTTCAGCAGCAAGGAAACCCTGCAGTACTTGAATCAAAGCAGCTTCGATGCTGTCCTAACAGACCCCATTTTTATGTGCGGAGCAACACTTGCTAATTATTTTTCTCTTCCCTTTGTGTTCTTCATGAGAGGATTTCCTTGCAACTTACACTATGAAGCACCACAGTGCCCAAGCCCTCTGTCTTACATCCCGAGACTATTTACCTTCAACTCAGACCACATGACTTTTTTCCAGAGAGTGGAAAATGCACTGGTTGCCCTCCTGGAGTTTGGGTACTGTAACGGTTTCTATGAAGATGCTATAAAATTTTCCTCTGAAGTTCTCCAGAGAGATGTATCCCTGCTAGACCTCCTGAACTCTGCTTCCATTTGGCTTCTGAGATTTGACTTTGTGTTCGAGTACGTCAGACCAGTGATGCCCAATATGGTCTTTATTGGAGGTATAAACTGTGCTCAGAAGAAACCACTGTCTAAGGTATGTTCTTTTTCCTCCAAATTATACAATTTCCAATGAAATGTGATTACATCATTTCTGGGAGTTTAGTGCTATTGATTTTTTTTATTTCTGGTAATGATTTAATACAACCAGGTTTTGGCAGTTGTTTTCCACAGGCTGAAATCAAATTACCTTGATGGAGGCAGATGACTTATTTGAAGTCCTCAGTGAATGTATATTGTTCACCAACCAGATGCAGTTTTGATTTAGTTTTCATGGAGTCTGACATATATTTCTTTCACCTAAGCAAAAGCCCAACGACCATGCTCTGAGAGTCATCTGTTGTTTTTAAATCTAGCAAAGTCTGTTAATTTGCTTTGGTTGTGTTTTCATAACATATGGTTTCCAAACTGCCTGTCTATGTTAATTTATTTCTCTTTGTAGGTTATGGTGAAACGTAAATGTCAGGTTGAAATGGGAAGCATTAATCTAAAATAGTGTATTTGGTGAAAGACACTTGTACGCAAAACTCAGATAAGTTTTTGTATCGATTTCTTCACATTTGCTTTTACCAGAATTATTCTGCAGGGATTTTAAAACTAATCTAGAAATCAAAATCTATTTTGATAGTTATCACATAGTCTCCAAAACAATTAATAGTGCTAGACATGTCTTTCCAGGCACAATGCAGGACACAAACATCTTTCCTTGGAAATTATTCCCTCACTTCTGACTTGTGGTCACACAATATCACTGCACAATTGCAATACAGTATCTTTGAGCTGAAGGTTTTTTCTTTCTTCTTTCAGATTTTTTTTTATACTCTTTGACGGGTTTATGCAGAGTCTACTGAACTCAATAAAGAAAAGGGCCAATAAAGAATAATATTCTAAATTAGAATATTAGAATAATTTAATAAATAAGGCATTCTCTCATATTAGGCTTAAGAGAGGGGCATTACGTAGTTAGAGATTTAAGAGGCAATCTTTGCTGGTTGCATGGCAAGTCTTTACTTTTGCATCTTGAAGGTCTCAGAGCTACAAACAGTTTGTAGCTTGCTACAGGGGTGGAACTTATTTTATACCTAATGTCTCCCGTCTTCACATTGACGTTTGTCACTTGGTGGAAATCATACTTTCCAAATCTTGAAGAACCTCGTGTATTCCTCCTATATTCAGTCTAGCTTTTCTAGCTACATTTGCTACAGACAACAGAGGAATTTTGTCTGTTTTGCTTTGAACAGTCCCTAGCAACAAGGCAATAATACAGTAAGTAGAGTGTAAACAAATGTGAAGTGAGTCATATGCGAGAAAAAAAAAATCTACTAATCCATACACAGTGGTAAGCCTTGGGTTGATCATTACTGTTCAGGAATATAATCATATGATAAGAATAGATAGTTCTCCAAAACCCAGTAGCCCATTGCTCAACAGACAAGAAAACAAAAAGTTAGGATGACTACAAGACAAGTTAGGAGACAACAAGAGATTCAAAATGAGGTTTCTTTTCTCAGATGGGGAGCTTTCTGAGAGACCTTTCTGTTACACTACTTTCCACAGTTTTTCACAGGCAGAAAAATCAAGCCTCATTCCAGAAGAGGGCTCCTTCCTGCCGTTTCACACATGGTCCTGTGGAGCTGCTCTGGAGCTGAAGGTGTCAGGGTGCTGAGGAGCTCGTGCTTTTGCAGAACTGGGCATGTGTATTTTATCTAGCACAGAGATGGGAATTAAATCCCAAGTTCTGTGACTCTCCTGAGCCATAGGCATTGTCCACAGCCTGCAGTCTCAGAGGGAGTGGGAGAACATACGACTACAGGACTGGGCCTGGGGGAACAAAAACTGTACTTATTCAGACTACGAGAACCACACTGGCTGCCTCAGCCTGGGTTGCTTCTTGTCCCACTTTGCACAGGCATCTGTCTCGGTAGCAATTACATATTCATTAACAGACATATAAATCCAGTTGCCAAGTCCCAATGCGTCTGGGGGTTTAATACAACGCTCAAAGGAAATCAGACCCAATATCTGGACTGAGCAGAGGTCCTGTGCCAACTCATCTTCTAATGGCTCCAGAAGGACCTGAAGGCTGGCACCGTAAGTCGTCCCTCATTAGGGAGCCATAGCAAATGAACTGTGAGTCCTGAGACACTTTAATGAATGTCTCATCTTTAGCCAAAGTTAATGCAAAGTTGCTTTTTTGGGCAGCTCGTAAAGAACAAAGTTCATATGATTTGATCAAAGCAAAGTTCAGAAATGTAAGCTATAGCAACCTTCCAAAGTTGTTCCTGTTTTTTTAACCTAAAACACCCATTACTTTAAACAACTCGTTAACTTAAAACATTAAAATTTAAGTTAAGTAGGGTTTAAGTAGGTAGTTAAGTGTAACTGAATAAAGATGCTGTGGTTTTTCCCTCCAGCACAAGGATTAAGAAAACAGGTCCTGTTGTGAAACCCTCCTGCCAGAGCCAACAGCATCTGGGAAGCTCTGATAAGGAGATGTTTCTAACTGGTCTTCTGAAATAAGCAATTAATGTGGAATTCAAAGACTTTGGCAAGAAGCCAAAGAATACAGTAAACAGTACCAAAGTGTGCACACATACCTTGTATACAGAGACACACTGTCAAACACTGCTCAACCCAAATGTCACTTCATGTCACCTCAGAAGGGATCCCATCATGGCTGTTGGTACTGTTAACTTGTTAACATGGGTAGCTAGGATTAGTACAGCTATAGGGGAGCTCTTCATTTTCAGCACTGGAGCAGTAGTCATCACTCTGTTCATGAACTAAATACTAGGGTTGCTTTTTTTTGTGCAACAATCAAGGTGTTGATGAACCTAGTTGTAGTTAAGAGCAGCCCGATACCATGGCAGCATCTGTCTATTATGCTTTTGTAAAGAATGCTGAGTGCCTTTAAAGCTGACAATACTGTTCATCTGCCTTGTATTGCAATGGCAAAATACACAACATCAGGCAAGTAAAAGCAGTGCTAATTTTGAAAAAGGGAGTTTAACCGTCATGCATTGTATGTCTTCAGTGCGCAGTATGTTTCAACCTGAAATGGCTGCTCTAACCAAACAGTTTATTTCACTGTCCTCTTCAGTTTGCTCTTGTCCACATCCCTCTGCCTCCCATATTTTGAAGAAGAGATATTGAAGAAAGATGTAAAACACCGTTCTTTCAGTTTTGGAACTACTGCCTTAGTTTCCCTTTCTCTGGGAAGTTTGTCTTCTGGTTAAATTAAAACACCTTCTCTAATGTGAGTCTAAAGGTACAGTATTTGACAGAGGTCTATGCACAAAAATCTAGAAAGGCTACAAGAGTATTAAATTTAGAAATATCAAATACATTGCCCTACAAAAGTTAGGAAATGTTCCAATTACAGTTACCTGGGCAACCTTAAATGTCACCTGTCTGTCTGTTAGGATACAGTCATTAATTTCAGGATCACAAATTATCATTTTCATATTATTTCTATTCACTGCTTAGGAATGAGCTGCTCTAGAAATTATATGTGTTCTGTGGTTTTGCTTAGCTGCCTGCTGCTTCTTGCTACCACAAAGACTTAGAGTATGGTTACTTTCCAACTTGCAGTCAACATATAATCACTTTTATGGATTGTTTTTCTTCTGAAGTCACGCTAGCCAAACTAGATACTACCTCATCCTGTGTAAGTGAATGCCAGTATATCTCCATAGCTATGTAAAATGTAAGGGGGGAATCAGGCAGGTTCTTGTTAGCAGCTACCAATCTGCACTTTACTGTAATCCTTTTGCCCAACACTGTTTAGCATCAAAAAAAGACCGAGTTCAATTACACAAGGATTCCTG
>NW_009648533.1:223885-304201 GCF_000708025.1 Charadrius vociferus
CCTGCTGACAAAATATATAAGCCTGATCCATCATCTGGAAAGCTGGAAAATCAAATTATATCATCCACACACCCTTGCATTTGAGCAACTTTTTCCTGCTTGCAAGACCCAGAGCATAAAGGGGTGAGCAACAGGAAGACAAATCCAGTAGATGATACCAACACTTTCAGGCTGCCTCAACAAACATTTTAGTTCTAGTTTTAGTGCTGCTTATATATAAGTAGCTGCTGAGGTATCCATTTGCTATCCTCTTCCCTTAGTGCCGCTCTCTGTTTGCTGCCCTGGGTTAGAAGACGTCTACACATCACAACCAGTCCAACTGAGAGATAAGCAGTTTGAGAGAGTTTTAGTACCTTTTCCATCTGAAAGAATCACAGGGTGGGTGGTAAGCACACCTGCACCCAAACCCCTCAACATGGTTATGGCTCAGGGTCCAAACAGTCTCAACTCCTCAGAGCTGCTTGCATGTCAGTGCAGCGCTGTTCCATTGCTGCAGTGCTCCTTGCCAGCTCAGGGACACCCTGGAGTAACCCACACAAGTCTTACCACAAGAGATACTTCTGAGTGGAAAACAAATCTGCAGTCTTGGGTCACCCAAACTTCAGCCTTGCTTAATATAAATTTTATGTTCTTCAGTATCCATTGGGGAAGCCTTTCCTCTGAGCTGGAACACGGCGCTCAGTCTTTGAGACCTCTGGTCATCAAACTACTCTGGTGCTCCTTTGTACATACAACAGGAGTCAGCAACGAGCACCACACCCTTCAAACCTGAAAGGGGTCCAGGTCCCCTTTGCTACTGCATAATGAACAACAAACACATGTAAACCTACCATGTTATTTTGAAAAATAAGCCAGTCTGTTACTTTTCTGAATAATAATTACCCAGCTTAGATCTGACCTCAGCTGATTCTGTGCTAACCTAAGAACTTCATCCTTTCTTTGTCTATTTGTCTGTTCTCTGTTTACCTCTAATTTATCTTTTTTTAAATCCTGTCCTTCCTGTTGCTGCCTCACCTTTTCCACAGTTTTTGCTCTGATGGTCTGGTACAAAAAGTAGGGAGTCTGCTGAGTCCATAAGAAAGCGTAGCCATACTAGCAAGAGACTTGTTCTCTTATAGACGTTGGAACTTTGTATTGGCTGTTTTCAGCCAGCTAATTTTGCTGTTAAGTGCAGAGTAAAAAACACTGAGTAGCAAGTTCCAAATGGATTTGGTCAGTTGCTGTCACAGCAATTGCAATAAACTCTTTTATCTCCAAATTTCCAGCATTTAATCAGAATTATTTGTAAATCTGTTCAGTCTCATGCTTTCGGTCTGTGTCTTACAAAACTGTCTCCCACCTCTCACTCCCTCATATTTTGGCCCTCTCTAGAAATCGGTTCTCCATGTCTAAAGGTAGTTCCTCGATGTCAGCATGACAGCGTGGAAATACGCAGAGCAGTATTAGCACCTTTTGGGTGCCTACTGAGACAAACCCCATTGCCTAAGGCTGTAAGGGTCTGTTTCTCCATGCTGAAGATGCTGGGAATCCCACCACCACTTATAAAAGGAAGGAACAGGAGAAACTTTGTGCTGCTGATGGTTTTGCATCAGCACTTTTCACTAGGACCTCTTCCTTAGCACCACCCAAAAGACTTTGGTCTGGCATTGCTTTTGCTTGCATAAAGACAAACATTCCTTCAGCAAAGCCCTGAGATAGCAGCAAATGCCAACAAACAAAGGGTCACACCACCCTAGTAGAGCTTTCTTTGGAAACCCAAGCTGGGGTATTACCACCTAATTTTTGTATAACAGCCCGGCAATCGGTTCTTCCCTCAGGGACAGCTTGTGCCTCCCTGTGAGTGGATTCAAACCCACAAGTCCAACTACCAAGTTCCTGGCTAATTTAATCAGAGAGGATCTCTCTTCTCATCAAAGTTGGGCTTCTGCTCAGAAGTGAATATGGAAGAGGAAAGGTGAGTTTGCAGGTCTGTTAGGGCTCATAGCTGAAGAGGTCCAGGAGACACCTATATGTGGTTTCTTGCATTACCACCTGTATCAGTGAGAGGAGAGCTCAGTAACTTAGTTTGCTTGTTGGGGTTTTCTCTGCATGTATCAGTGGGATTAGTAAAAGATATCATATGTCCTCCTAAATTTTGTCTTGCTCACAATATATAAAAACAGTTTTCAGGACAGTGACCAAAGACCAAGGCTCCTTCTTTGTGTCCCAAAAGGTCTATGCCAGCCTCCTGTTCCTTCACTTGCCCCGAACCCATCATTTAGTTGATTTTTTTTTTTGTCTAGTACCATGGAGAGAAAAGCCAAACAGGATTATTGTTCTCCTCAGATTTCGGATTGTATGGTACATCCTGGTAGCTGTGATCAGACATGCAGGCTTGACTGCATTCCAGGAGGTGGGAATTTAACGTCAGCCTTCTACATACAGGTTAGGTGTTCTCAGTTAGGCTAGTCCATAAACGAAATGATGTTGTAATTTCTATTCATTCTGCTGGGTGTATTTTAAAGGTTGCCTTTTGAAAGCAAAACCAGGCTTATTTTCTCACTGGGTACTTACCAAGCCAATGGTATTAACCACAATTACTATTACCAGATTACATCCTAGGTCTTAGTTTCATGAAGGAAGGAATGTGCTGGCATAATTCCAAGCTTAAAAATTAACACAAAGTACAAGAGGGGACATCTTTTTTCAAGAACAGTTTGCTCCTCTTCCCTGTTATGTAGGTAATTGCAATATTGAAGGATAACCGCAACAATATTGGGAAGTTAAATATTTACTTCTACAGTCAATAAGTTCCCTGCAGAAAAGTTAAAGCTTGCATGGACCTTCATATAAAGTACTGTGTTGGATGCCTCCAGAGCAGAACTCTCCGGTTTGCTTCCATCAAAATGGCTCTTCTATTTCAGTGTTTTTACCAACGTACTGGGATATTTCTTCTTCTGATATCATCTTTAATCTTTGCTGAAGGTGGAAAGATCCTGGTGATACCTCAGGATGGAAGTCACTGGCTCAGCATGCGCCCAGTAGTGGAGAAACTCCAGCAAAATGGACATGAAGTTGTTGTGGTTGTGCCGTCAACAAGTTTGCATATGAAGCCAAAGGAGCCTCAGAATTATACAGTGAAAGTATATCCAATACCTTACGCAGAGGAACATTTAGCTGTTGCCCTCAAGTCATTTGTTAATGCTCATTTTATTGAACAGTCTGTTTTGAATATTATTATTACAATGTATCAAAGCATGTTAGAAATTTCCAGGTTCTTTTTCACCAACTGTAAGAGTCTTTTGCACAATGAAGACATGATGAACTATTTGAGAGAGAGCAAATTTGATGTGGTTTTCACGGATCCAATTCTGATGTGTGGAGCGATAATTGCTGAGTATCTTTCAGTTCCTTCTGTCTACTTCTTGCGGGGGTTTCCTTGCAGTATGGATTCTGAAGCTACCCAGTGTCCAAACCCTCCTTCCTATGTCCCTAGACTTTTCCTAAATAATTCAGATAGCATGACATTTGCTCAACGTGTGAAGAACGTGCTGGTCCGTATGCTGGAGTTCGTTTACTGTAAGCCTATATTCACTCAATTTGAAGAACTTGCATATGAGATTATTCAAAAGAAAGTGACAGCTACAGACCTTCTAAGCCATGGATCTGTTTGGCTAATGAGATATGATTTTGTGTTTGAGTTCCCAAGACCAGTGATGCCAAACATGGTTTTTGTTGGAGGGATAAACTGTGATCAGAAGAAAAAACTGTCTCAGGTATAAAGATTTATTTTGTTTTTATTGAAAAGGCAAGAACTTAAATGTTTAAACATCATTACATCAAAACCTAACTGATAACACCTTGGCATAGATAGAAAGCTAATGAGAAATCCTGCATGGTGCAGAAATGTTATTTCTTAGTATCCAGCATTCAGATTAAATCATATCCTGGCAAACCTAAAGTCTTATCAGATATGAAAATTTAAGTGACAAGTAACTTTTGTGCAAAACATAAGCTGTTTTGTTGAACTGTAGCTCACCTGAATTTTGGTGAGTTGCAAACTTTCCTCCCAACAGGAGTCAGACTTGGTAGCGTCCATTTCATCTACGTTTCTTATGCCATGTCCATGTCCATAAGAGCTGTCCCTATGATCAAAGCCAGGCTCAGAGGAGTTGGCTGTATTTCTCTGAAAGACACTGAAGAACATCCACAAGCACAGTCTACTCTCTGTCTGCCTTATGGTGTCCTCCATTTCCATCTTTCTTGTGAACTGTCTGTCCATACTTCTGTATACCCATTCTCCTTTCATGGATTGTGCAGGTTATAGGACTTGAGATTTTAGCAATTCATCAGTTCTTTTTCTGTCACGTCCATCTGCTGGACAGATTCATTTACATCTTCCCTGTTATGTCAAGTTGTCAATATCTAACTCCCCAAAGAAAGCCTGTTAAAAATGTATCTTCCCCTTTTTTTCATAGGCTATTTAATTAGGTTTTAAGCTTTTCTGGGTATGGATGTCTTCTGTAAATTCCTATTCAGTTTTTTGTGTACCAACCAGGACTCTGAATCAAGTACAGCATATTCTATGGGAGATCGAAACAGAAAAGGAATATTCAAGTATTGCAAATTGTGAGTACCCCCACAACAGAGTAAGGTAGAAGAAAGCCCTAATATCATCTGCTTTTGTCCAGGTAGGTATGTTTAGTGCTTGTGTTGGAAGTGGCAGAGCCAATCCTCTTATCAGGACAGTCTCTAGTGCCACTTGGTTCTCTCTAACTGGTTATATCTGTTCGAATGAAGGAAAAGGAGCAGCAGTTGCTTGCAAGGGGTCTTTCAAAAGCATGTGGAGTCAGGAGCAAGAAAGATTGCTGATCGGATATTAAAGACTCAAGCAGATGTCTGTAAATGCCCCACATCAGACATCCATGACTCTCTCTCTTCATCTGTCACCTGCATCTGCATCTTCTTCTAGCGTTCATTTGACAGCCTTTTTAGAGGTTAAGAGCAACAGATCTGTTTCTGTGCATCACCTTCTCCTGATCTGTTTGAAAATTCCCATTAAGTTAATCCTGTATTGTAAACTACCAATATGGGGAGAATGTGGGTGATGGAGCTGGCTGCTCTTTTTGGAGGGCAAGTTCTCAATAAGGTCAAAGCTTTCCCACCAGGCTTGAAAATAAGCATACAGAAATTGCATGTGAAAGAAAGCTCCACCAGTGATGTAAAGCCCTGAATGCCCTGGAAGAGCAAATTGTATCCCAAATGCACCAGTCACCTACTTATAAACTTCTGTGGTGAGAGGTTATCACCAACATTTAAAAACACAGCAATTTATAACCAAGAAGAATCTGGACCCATAGAGTTGATGAACTGTTCAGTCATGAACTGAACTGACATTGGCCATGAACTCGTGAGTTCATGAATTAGAAACGTGTTGTTGGTTTAGGTTATCTATCTACAACTGTGAACTGCTGTTTTGCAATTTAGTTTTATACCCCATAGGATAAGAGGTTAGATGGATATTATATTTAGAGATGGGGAAAGATTTTGTTGGCTACATCTCTTCAAAAAAATGCACATTTGCATCAATGAAAAAAATTATTCATTTTTCTCAGTTGTACCAACAGGTTTTGGTTATTAAAAAAAAGCAAAAAACAAAACCCATGTACTTCAATATTGATTTCTCGTATTTATCTTTACTATAAGTTATGTTTCAAAGTACAACTTGCCTCGACTTAATTAGAGAAGAAAATACATATAAAAATACCAAATTACTACGCTCTGTGACAACTGTCAGCCTTCAGTGGCACAGAGAACTCCAGCACTAGATGGCAGTCATTTTAGTGTGCTTTTTATATACCCAGTACTACCATGTGGGGTCAGCAGTGTTTCTGTCCATCCACTCTGTGTATGCATTTCTTTCATGGATTCCCATACACCTTAGAGCATGTTGTCAGCAAATGTCAGCAGAAGTTGCAGGGTTGCTGGCGGTAAGAAGTGTCATGAGGCTATGGCCCTATTATGGGAAGAAGAAAAGGCTGAGGCATTGAGCTGTAGTCTCGGCTTGGGTGAGCGAAGTCTATGATAGGAGACACACCTTTCTCGTGCTCATGTAAACCTGCTTTTGAAGTGCAAACCTTGTCTCAACCTTTTATAATTATTAATCACCTACCGTGACTCCATTGCGTGCAAACTTTTGAACACCTGAAATGTGAGGCAAGTCAAAAGGGCAGAGGTATCACTAGGAAGCATTGCCAAGTGGTGTGTTTGCGTAGGTGGAGCGTAGCTACAAAAGCTTGTGAACCACCCCTGGCCTGTCGTGCATGAGTTCCTGTCTGTCCAGCTCGTAACATGCTGGTGGTAGTACTGCTTCCCTTCTTGTGCTGCCTAAGTCCTGCCGCTGCTGGAAAACTGCTGGTGATCCCAATGGAGGGCAGCCACTGGCTCAGTATGAAGGAAGTGCTGGCCGAGCTGAGCAAGAGAGGGCATGAAATAGTTGTTATCGCACCAGACAACAAAATACTGATAGATTCCTCGGGGATGTATGAATTGAAAACGTACCCTGTACCTTTCAAAAAGGGAGAGATGGAAGAACTTATTCGCTCATTTAGTGCAAACTGCTTTAGCAAAGAGCCTTTCCTGGTTAGATTTTTGAATACTTGGGATAATTTCCGAAAGAGTTCTGCCATGTTTCAAGTTTCCTGCAGTTCCTTACTGTACAACAAAGAGATGATGAAATACATCGAAGAAACTAAATTTGATGCCATCTTTACAGATCCTCTGACACCCTGTGGACAGATAATTGCTTTGCACTTTTCTATCCCTACTGTTTTCTTCTTGCGAGGCGTTCCATGCGCTATAGACATTCATGCTGCTCAGAGTCCGGACCCACCGTCCTATGTCCCACGAATGTTCTCACTCAATACAGATCATATGACGTTCCCTCAGAGAGTGAAGAACTTCCTGATTAGCATTTCAGAGTCTTTCACCTGCAGTATGGTCTTTTCACCATTTGAAAACCTGGCCTCAGACTTTCTCCAAAAGCCGATGACAATTACGCAGCTTTTAAGTCATGGATCCATTTGGCTGAAGAGACTTGACTTTGTCTTTGACTATCCCATGCCTGTAATGCCCAATATGATTTTCATTGGAGGCATAAACTGCGGACAGAAGAAACCATTATCTCAGGTCAGTGACTGGCTGGGAAGGGTATAACAAGGGAAAAGTTCTGGCAGTCATACACCTGCATGATCTGAGTGCAGTTTAGTAGTGTGTTTGATATGGATATTTCTTACCTAAAGACATAATTTAGATTAATGCTTTCTGTATAGCCAATCCACGTGAAAAACAGACCAGGAGCACAAGATGTGATTCCACCTCCTTTCCTTGGGTCTGCCCATCACAGGAATTTTGTTTGGTGAGGGGACCACGTGCTATGCTGTGTTTAATTCCAGGTGAAGTCAGGTACACAAACACCATCTTGCCCAGGAATTAATGCAAAAAGGGTATGTGAATTACAATGGTTCTTCCAAAAAATCTTTGCCTCACATAAGAGGCAGTAGAATATTTCTTCAAGACCATTAGCTGCTTATCCGGTCAGAAAAATAACTCACTGGGTTATGTGCAATAACATCATGTGCTCTTTTCTGTAACAGCAGTCTTATATTTGAGTCAAAGGCTAATATTTTGTCCTGAAGTTTTTTGGCCTAACAACAACTTCCATCACAAAAACTAGACACCTGAATTCTCAACTACATTTTTAGGAGATATCCAGTTTGGTTAGGGAAATGTTGATGGGTGGTTGCTTGGGCATCTGTGGTCTAAGAAGTACTTGATAAAGGCATGCATGTGATGTACGTTAGCTTATTGCTGCATGTGATGTACATTTTTGCTTACTTGTGCTGTAAGAACAGCCTCATGTGAAGCCAGGGATTAGGTGGAAAAGGAGATATAGGAGGAGACAGCTCTCATCAGCAGATGATGAATTTGTAGTTAGTGTTATCCAGCAGTTTCAGCAATAAATCACATCGTTTCCCAGAAAAGATAAAGTTTTATCCTTTGTGAATGTTAGATAAACAGACTCCTCTATTCTTCCCTTGAACTTTTTTCACTTGCCAGCCTTCTCTGAGTTCTGGGGAATGGATTCCTCTGGCCTATCATCACTCTTACTCTTCCCCCAAATTCATAGGCCTTTGTGAACATGAATGAGTGAAGCTTCACAACAAAATAGATTTGCATTTTACAAGCCTGGCACATCTTCCCCAGAGCCAACCTTAACTGCCCTTAGGCTTGCTTTACTCCTGCTGGTACTTCAGCTGAAAGTACTGTTTATTTCTGTTAAGCTGCTAGTGTTCTTATCTTGTTTTTTCACAAAAGCCTCTTTCAAATTACATGTCATCCCCCCACATGACCACTTCTATCAGGGTAATGCTTTTTCCTATCTGTTCTGTCCATCAGAGCTGCTTAATGGTTTGAGGACCCTGGGACAAACCCAGGTGGATCCTCTGGGAAAGCAGCATCCTGCCTGCAGGCGTGGCCATGTGGCAGCTCCCAGTTAAAATCGGACTTTCCTCTGAAGACAAAGCTCAGTCTCACTCTCATCTTGCTCAGGGGCTAAATATTATAGTCCAGCAGCAATATTTATTGCAGAAGTACCGATTCTTCACTCCTAATTTCTTGTTGTCTTCCGACTATGTCTCTGAATCACAGTTACATCAAACGGCAAAACATAATCCTGCAGGTTGACAAGTTTATCACAAGTATCTGTTAACTGCTCAGACGTGGTATCTTACTTCTAGTTTTTCATCTGAAGTAATAACATCACCTCTTACGATTTAAAATTAATTCCTGGCCTGAAACAAGAGGGCTGTTACGGGCTAATTCTGTATTTGTACGTTTGTATATGTGCAGGCTTTCCTGTATTTAATTAGATACAAGAGGAACAGAGTGGCTTTTCTTTCCTGTTGCTCCTGGAACAAGAAAATGATCGAAAGAGGCACAGAAAGATAAGTCAGGATGAGAACAAAGAAGTATTGTGCATGATAGCATGGATTTGGTGGTTTTCCTTCACTGATGCAAGCCTCTGCTGCAGTGTTGCTTACTGTAATAAATTTGTACCTGGTGTACCTGACGCCAGTGCTGAGCTGTATGTAAATCACAGAGCCTCCTCCTTAGGTTATGCACAGATATCATGCTGTATAGTGGCATAATTTTATAATTTTAAACATAAACTTGACAAGCATTTCAGACCAGCTATAAAACATTTATCAAAAAGAAAGAAATAGAAGAAGGAAAGAAAGAAAGAAAGCATTTTAACATCTGCTTTCAGCAAGCCCAGTTACTTCCAAGTGCCAGCACTATTCAAAAACTTAGGAATTTGGTTTTGCAGAGTCTGATTTTATGTTCACTCTAACATCAATCAGCATGGGCAGTCAATCAGAAAGGACCCATACCAAGGGAGCCTCAGATTCTAAGCCGGGTTCTGCCCAATTCAAGCTGATTTATCACTTTCCTTAAATGATTCATCAATGCCTTGAATGGTTACTGGTGAACCGGTTTTGCTGGAAAAGCTGGATCAGTAAGGGGGAGTGTGAGAACCTGGCAGGGGGCTGTGGGTCTATTTAAAATCTGTTAGGTCAGGGCAGATGAAGAGACTTTGGATTTCTAGAAACATGGCTCATGTAAGTAAATACAGTTACTTAGTTTCTGCGAGGGTTTTGGTTTTTCTGTCTCTGTTCTGCTTGGCCAATAGTGGAAGACTGTTGGTGGTGCCAATGGATGGGAGTCACTGGCTGAGCATGCACTCAGTGCTGGCAGCTCTAAGCCAGAAAGAGCATGAAATCGTCGTTGTTGCACCAGAAGTAAACTTGAATGTGAAGGCATCTGAATATTACACTCTGAAAATGTATCCAGTGCCTTTAACGAGGGAAAAACTGGGAGCAAGCATGCATTCATTTGCGAATGATCTTTTTGAGAGAAGGCCTTTTCTTCAAAGAATTATTGCACTTTACAAAAAAGTTCAAGTCATCTCTGGTCTCTATGTCTCCTCTTGTACCAGTTTACTGCACAATAAGGATCTGATGCAATATCTTGAAGGGAGTAAGTTTGACGCTGTTCTCACCGATCCCATTGTACCATGTGGACAAATACTGGCTCTGCACCTCTCTATCCCATCGATTTTCTTTTTACGGGGACTCCCCTGCAGTTTTGATTTGCAAGCTACCCAGTGTCCAGACCCCCCTTCCTATGTCCCAAGAACATTTACAGACAACTCAGACCACATGACATTTATCCAACGCATGGAAAACTTATTTCTGAAATCATCAGAATCCTTTCTTTGCAATTTTGCCTATTTGCCATTTGAACTTCTGGCCACAGATGTTCTCCACAGACCAGTAACAATGAAGGAGCTCTTAAGCCATGGATCCATTTGGCTTAAAAGAATGGATTTTGTTTTTGAGTATCCCATGCCAGTGATGCCCAACATAGTTTTCATTGGAGGTATAAACTGTGGAAAGAAAAAGCCATTATCTCAGGTCAGTGGTTTCCTTGCTAAAATGTATTAATGTTTGAAGGGAAAAGGCTGTTTGCTAATGCTCTGTGTGTATGTGTGTATAATTGTGTACATCAGTTTGTGGGATTTGTACATGCAGTAAGGTATACTGTAAATACAAAGAAAATTGGTGAAAAACTGAGTTGATTATAATTCTCTTCCACTCTTGCAGGTACTCTTCTATAGCATTAGCAGGATCTAAGTATTTTTGCTTTTGCAATTGTTTTCTTTGGACTAGGTGGAATTAGTTTATCACTGCACTCTCACTAACAAGGCACACACCCACCAGTGAGGGTGATCCCCATCTTAGCGGGCAGGTCTGCTGCTTGTATTTGCCAGATCAGTATTATTACTTGAAACTATTTGTTTTACTGTCACAAATGATTTTTAAAAACAATGAATCTTTTCAGTTAATAGAACCATCCTTTCGTAATTTAGAAATAAAGTGTCATAACATGTCAGACAGCAGGTAATGTTCTGGTTGCTTTGTCAATCTAGGCTTATCCTTTCACCCTGTGGATTCTTTATGCAATTTCCTGCAAAACTGTTGGAGCTTTATGTAGCTGCTAGCTACAAATGTGTACCTAGAGCTGCAGTAGTTTGGTAAATGTCCTTAAAAAAATTCTGGTGCATACTCTCTACCTTCATAGTAAATTACTGTATGGTCAAAATAATAATAACTGTGCAATAACTTTCATAATTAGGGCTGACTGACTGCAAATCATGTTTATGCATTAGTGGTGTTTGCTTTCATGGCCCTGGTGCATGCTCTTCCCAGGCTGATCCAGAACAGTATTTCTGAGTTGCTAATCCAGTTTTAAATATATCTGGCAAAAAACATTCCCTTGACCTTCCTCCTTCCAGCCGCTACTTTATTCTTCCAAAAAGAGACCTTTCAGGGAAATGAACTTAGCCATTTTTCTGCTTTAATTATAATGTCAAGGTATAAAACTGATAAAGAAACCAGACTGGTTTCCATGTGAAGCTTTAATATTTTTCTAATCTTTTACAAATAGAAAATGATTTGGACTGGCAGGAGGGTAGGTTTTCCTATACTGAAAATTCTTGTTTGGAAAATTAATGATCAGCACTTTTGAGCAGAGTACTTGTTGAAGGATCCCTCATTTCCTTAAATCCCAGTGTCTTTCAATACAAAGAGGTGGGTGTTTTCCAGTCTAGCTGCTGCTCTGATTACTGCCTGCCAAACTGGCTGAACTTTAGCACCTCTTATTCCATCTTTGCCATACCCGTGGTTAGACATTTACCACACAGCAAATAAGTCTAAAGATCATCCGGAGAACCACATCATAGATTGCTTAAAAGCGTGGAGCTGGGGATATTCTTTCTGGGCAGCACTCACCAGATTTCTGGTGAGTAAACCCAGTCGTAATGAATGGAGACATGGAGCAGGTCTGCTTTGATGCGTCCAGCACAGCATGACTAGCACTGAGGGGATGGATGCAGCCTCAGCGATTATGCTAACCTCTCAGATATGGCATATGCTTTGACTGCCTCAGACGTAGGAGATAGCAGTGCACGCAGTTCTTATTGGAGAGCCTCCTCTGCCACTCTGTGGGAGAGCCTAGAGAGTTGGGCAAATGAGGATGCTCATTTGTTTTGTGGAAAGTCCCCCTCAAAGAGTGTTCAGACGTCTCTGCTCTGCCCTCCAAGACCACAAAGCCAACCCCTCCATCCCCTGAGGCAGGTCTCAGTTGCTGGAAGTACCGCTTAGTGCAGGTGATGTGTCCTGCAGACAAATCCAGCATCACGTATCGTATCCATCTTTGTTAGTCCTCTCAGTCTACAAACCATCTTAAACAGCTCTTCCATATTTGCTATGGGGCCATAAGCCCCCTAGAGAGGAGTCTTCAAAGAGAGAGAGAAATGGGACAGGTCTTGCCCGAGGGAAGGGCACAGCCTCTGCTAGGCTGAATAGTGATATGAATGTGACACATCTCCTGCACTTGCAAAAGGTTCAGCCAGAGGGAAGCTATCACAAGTGCAGTCCCAACCAGAACCACACCTGCCTCCTTACAAAATCATAGCATTGTCTAGGTTGGAAGGGACCTTTAAGATCATCGACTCCAACCATTAACATAACACTGCCAAAACCACCACTAAACCATGTCCTTAAGGACCACATCTACCCATCTTTTAAATACCTCTAGGGATGGTGACTTGACCACTTCCCTGGACAGCCTGTTCCAATGCTTGATAACCATTTCTGTAAAGAAAAATTTCCTAATATCCATCCTAAAACTCTCCTGGTGCAAGTTGAGGCCATTTCCTCTTGTCCTATCACTTGTTACTTGGGAGAAGAGACTAACCTCACTACAACCTCCTTTGTAGAGATTTGTGGAGAGCGGTAAGGTCTCCCTTGAGCCTCCTTTTCTCCAGACTAAACAATCTCAATTCCCTCAGCTGCTCATCATAAGACTTATGCTCTAGACCCCTCAACTTCCTTCCTGGGACACTCTTTACTTTCCCTCTAATAGAAAGAGATGGACCTTTCCTGGTGCATCCACCGCACACCACCAGCTTGTGGACTTGGCTGGAATTAAATGTTTATTACGCAGCTTTTTATCAAATCAGTGATTATCCATTTACCACACAGCAAATACCTTGAAGGATCAAAAGTTAGGCTGTAGCACAGATTGCTTAAAAGCACAGAGCTGGTTCTGTTGCTTCAGTGCTGCCAGTGGTTTTCTTTCTGGGCAGCACTCACCAGATTTCTGCAGAAATGGCCCCGGTGCTTACTGGTCATCTGCAAGTCACGTCGGTGCTTGTTCTGCTCCTGTCCATGCTCAGTTTGGCTGCTGGTGGGAAGCTGCTGGTGGTGCCGGTGGATGGGAGTCATTGGCTCAGCATGCGGGAAGTGTTGGACAGTCTCAGGCAGAAGGGGCATGAAATAGTCGTCGTTGCACCTGAAATCAGTTTGTATATAAAGCCAACAAAGAATTTTGCTATGAAAATGTACCCAGTCCCTTTCACACAGGAAGAGATGGATGGGAATTTCCAGGCATTTTTACAAGATGTACTTGAGGAAGGATCTTTTCTGGAAAGATTCCTTAAAGTATACCGAAGTATGAAAAAAGTGTCTGATTTGGCAATCTCCAGCTGTGCACACTTACTGCATAACAAAGAGCTTGTCAGATATCTTGAGGAGAGTAAGTTTGATGCTATCCTTACAGACCCTGTACTACCCTGTGGGCAGATACTGGCTGAGCATCTTTCAATCCCTTCAGTGTTTTTTTTACGAGGAATACCGTGTGGTTTAGATTTTGAAGCCACTCAATGTCCCAATCCCCCTTCCTATGTGCCCAGGATATTTACAGCGCATACAGACCGCATGAACTTTTTCCAGCGGGTGAAGAATCTCATCTTTGACATCCCAAATTATTTCCTGTGTGATTTTGTCTTTCAACCATATGCAAAACTGGCTTCTGAGTTCCTCCAGCGGGACGTGACTGTGCCGGATCTCTTACACCAGGCCTCCATTTGGCTCATGAGGTTAGATTTTGTGTTAGATTATCCAAGACCTTTGATGCCCAATATCATTGTAATCGGAGGTGTAAACTGTGCTCACAAGAAGCTACCTCAGGTGGGTCATGCTCTGTTTTTAATTCATGCTCTATTAGACTTCTGTATTCACAAGGGTGGACTTTAGTATTGCAGATAGGAATCAAGTTCCCATTTTGGGTGAGTTAGGCAAATGTTCGTGAAAGAAGTTATTTTTTTCTTCCTCTCTTCCTCACTTTCCATTTTCGGTGTAGGTAGTTGTATCTTTTCTCTTATAAAGTATGCTCAGTTGTGTCCTTTTTCATTATGTGTATTTGAGGCTGTTTTATGTGGGGTTGGGTAACTTGGTACTCTCTCTTGTAGTGAGTGATGGAAAGTCTGGAAGGCAAGTCTGGGAGGCTCTCAAAGCCTTGCAGTTAGGTATAATCCATATAACTTTGTAAATGTTTGTAGTAGGGTCTGGTACTTACAGAGAAATGCATGTCAGGCATCTGTCCTGGGGCACCCTTGCTGCCTTACCACTTCTTTCTTTGTCAATGAATTTGTCTGCTCCTTTGCATGGGTATTTTCAAAGCTGGAATCAGCGGGAATGTTACAGGTTGTGTACTCTCAGGCTAAGAAGCACCATCTCTGAGTACAGACGGATCTCAGAAGATTTCGTCTTGGTGATGGCTATGTGAGATTTGAGACAAAAATCAGTCTCAATGAGCCTGAAGGGGCTATGCTGGCTTGCAGATCCTGCTCGAGGCAATAGAGCTGCCAAAGCTTTTCTAATAGAAACAGATGGGGCTTATCTGGTGCATCTACCACATTTACCACCTGCCCATATGGACTGCAGAACTCTAGTGCTTGTTATCCAGCCTTTTATCAAATCAGTGATTATCCATTTACCACACAGCAAATACCTTGAAGGATCAAAAGTTAGGCTGTAGCACAGAGTGCTTAAAAGCATAGTGACGGTGGTGTTGCTTCAGTGCTGCCAGTGGTTTTCTTTCTGGGCAGCACTCACCAGATTTCTGCAAAAATGGCCCTGGTGCTTAGTGCTGATCCACAAGTCATGGTGACGCTGGTTCTGCTCCTGTCATTGGTATGGACAAGAATTTTTTTTCTCTCAGCCTTGAGTCCCAGTTGCGCCAGGATTCCCTCTTTTCCAGCGTTTTCCCAGGATGGAGAAGCCTGTTACAAAACCCAGTGAATAGAATCCCCTGGCCCAGAATGTGTCAGGCAGTGGAGCTGCTCATCCCAAAGGGACATGAAAAGCTTGATCTTCATTCCTCAGCCATTTTTTTTCTGTTAAGACGGCTTTCCTGTGGTTTGGAATATGGTAGACTCAAAAAAATACATTAGTGTGGAAGGTGCCCTTGATCACTAGGGTGCTTGATGTGCAGATGGATATAGTCACAGCTTAGCAGTGTATCTTGTAAATTCTATCAGATTTGGCAATGCGCATATTTTCAGTTATTCCTTTTTTTGACTGAAGAAATGTTACCTTGTTTTATATATCCTAGGCCAGTAATGCTCCTCAGGGGAAGCACCAGCATTGCTATGTCATAGAATCATAGTATGTTTTGGTTTGGAAGGGATCTTAAAGATCATCTAGTTCCAACCCCCCTGCCATGGGCAAGGACATCTCCCACTAGACCAGGATGCTCAAAGCCCCGCAGCCCTGTCCACCTGGCCTTGAACACCTCCAGGGATTGTGTGATGTCATTGTAATATAAATGCTTTTAACTTCTTGTCAACAAGAACTGACAAGAGCTTATCTGCGCACACTCAGCACAGTTTGGTTGAGAAGGTGCCACTTTCTTCCCTAATCTCAAACCACTGCAGGGCTTATTCTCTCCTAGGCCCGTTGCCCTGCACCAGCAGATGCTTAATGGTGCTGCTAGATGGGATTCAGTGGCTCCATGTGCTTTGCAGATGACTGCAGGCAGAAGTAGTGTGAAATAGCTGGCCCTGCATCTGGAAGACCAGGTCTCCCACTAAATGTCAGGAAGAAATGGAAAGAAATAGACCCAGAGCTGATCCCAAAGGAAGATGTGGATGGAACTTCCCCATCTACGAGGTCTCAGAGGAGAAAATCATTCTAGAAGGGGTCTTACCAGGCTGAGGAGGGAACAACCCTATCCTCACACTCCACCAGCATTCATGGTGGGGATGGGCACAGTCATTATATAACAAAAAAGCACACATTCTGTACCAGCCTCAAGGGGTTATTGTGAGTCCAGCTCTTCAGGCTGTCACACATCTCATGGGGAAACTTCATCAAAATGCTCATTCATTTGTGCCTTTGCAGGAACTTGTAGTACTTTCTTGATGCTTAACATATAATTTTTGTCACACTTACATCTTCATCAGTCTTCCCACTCCAGAAACAAACTTAAACAGCTCTTCCACATCTGCTATGGGTCCATAAACCTCCTAGAGATGAGTCTTCAAAAAGATGGCCAGGAGAGGGGGTCGGGCAGGTTTTGCTCAGGGGGAAGGGAGCAAGCTCTGCTAGGTTGAATAGTGATGTGGATGTGACACATCTGCACCTGCAAAAGGTTCAACCAAGCTATGAGAAATGCAGTCCCAAACAGAACCACACCTGCCTCCTTCCTGGGATGCTCTTTACTGTTCCTCTAATAAAAAAGATGGGTGTTATCCGGTGCCTCTAACACACACCACCAGCCTGTGGACTTGGCTGAACTTAGTACTTGTTATGTAGTCTTTTATCAAATGAATGATTATCCATTTACCACACAGCAAATACCTTGGAGGATCAAAAGTTAGGCTGTAGCACAGATTGCTTAAAAGCACAGAGCTGGTTCTGTTGCTTCAGTGCTGCCAGTGGTTTTCTTTCTGGGCAGCACTCACCAGATTTCTGCAGAAATGGCCCCGGTGCTTAGTGGTCATCTGCAAGTCACGTCGGTGCTTGTTCTGCTCCTGTCCATGCTCAGTTTGGCTGCTGGTGGGAAGCTGCTGGTGGTGCCGGTGGATGGGAGTCATTGGCTCAGCATGCGGGAAGTGTTGGACAGTCTCAGGCAGAAGGGGCATGAAATAGTCGTCGTTGCACCTGAAATCAGTTTGTATATAAAGCCAACAAAGAATTTTGCTATGAAAATGTACCCAGTCCCTTTCACACAGGAAGAGATGGATCGCACTTTCTGGAGAAATAGCCAGAATGTATTTGAAGAAGGATCTTTTCTGGAAAGAATTGTTAAAACATATGAAGTAGTGAAAAATACATCTGCCATGTTCCTGTCTACCTGTACACACTTACTGCATAACAAAGAGCTTGTCAGATATCTTGAGGAGAGTAAGTTTGATGCTGTCTTTACAGATCCAATGCTACCCTGTGGGCAGATACTGGCTGAGCATCTTTCGGTCCCTTCAGTGTTTTTTTTGCAGCAAATACCATGTGGCTTAGAATTTGAAGCCACTCAATGTCCCAATCCCCCTTCCTATGTGCCGAGGGTATTTACAGATCTTACAGACCGCATGAACTTTTTCCAGCGGGTGAAGAATCTCATCTTTGACATCCCAAATTATTTCCTGTGTGATTTTGTCTTTCAACCATATGCAAAACTGGCTTCTGAGTTCCTCCAGCGGGACGTGACTGTGCCGGATCTCTTACGCCAGGCCTCCATTTGGCTCATGAAGCTAGACTTTGTTTTACACTATCCAAGACCATTGATGCCTAACATGATTATGATTAGTGGAGTAAACTGTGCTCAGAAGAAGCTAACTAAGGTGGGTTTTACTCTGATTTTTTCTTGTTATTCTTGCAGGCTTTTACATACTCTGAAAAGCTGTACAACAGCTTTTATTAGAAAGGTCTTTTTCTGTGGGTAAATGGATTTCAAACTGCTTTTGCTTTGCAAAGAAGTGCCAGTATTCCTTTCAATGAATACAGTTGTATATCACAGTATAAAAATGGAGAAAGTGCTGTAAATTAATTTGCTCTGGGAAGCTACCCATTGTCATGTGCCTCTGCTCAAAGCCAGCTTTGACACTAGAACAGGTTGCTCAGGCCCTCTTTGCTCAGGGCTGTTGATGTGGTGCAAGTCAGACTTGCATTTGAGGAGACCTTTGCTCATCCTGTGGTCCACCTTGTCATTGCTGATTTCCTCTGCTTTCCTGTCTTATTTTTTTTTTTAAGAAGGATTCTCTATGTTTTGAATTGTCATAGACTTAGAAAATACTTAGGTTGGAAGGTCATTTGCAGGCCTCTCAGCCAACTTCCTTGTTCAAGCAGGTCCAGTTAGTTCAGGTTGTTCCATTCTATGTCTTGTCAAGTATTGCATATTGCCTATGACCTTTATAGTGAAAACCCTTTATTATATCCAATTTGTTATTATATCCAATTTGAATTTTCCATGTTGCAGCTTGTGTCTGTTGCCTCTTGTCCTGTCACTGTGAATCTCTTGGAAGAGTACAGCTTTTTCTTCTCTTTGCCCTTTCATTAAGGTTGTTAAAGACAGCAATAAATCTCCTATTAGTATTCACTTCTGAATCCTGAGCAAGATCATCTTTCTCAGCCCCTTGTCATGGTGCCCTGCTCCTAACCATCTTCTTGGCTTTTGCTGAACTTGCTCCAGCACATCAATTAATGTCTTTCTTGCACTGGAGAGCCCCAGACTGGGTACAGGTCTTCAGATGTCTCCTAAGTGCTGAACAGAAGGGAAGGATCACCTCTCTCAGTCTGCTGGCTGCAGTCATACTCTATAGCCCAGGATGCTGTTGCCTCTGTGGCTGCAAGGGTACACTGCTGAATCATATTCAACCTTTTGTCCACAAAGACCCTGGGTCATTTTCTACAGAGCTGCTGTCTGTCCAGCTGGAGCACAGCCTGTCCTGTGGCATGGAGTTATCCCATCCCAGCGGCAGAACTTTGCTTTTGCCTTTGCTGACCTCGTGTTGGCCCATTTGTCCAGCTTGTGGCATTCTTTTTCCATATCCCAGAGCAGTGATGCTCCTTATTTAAAGTATCAAGTGGCATCATAAAAATAAAGTATAAGTTAGGTTACTTTATTTCAGATTTTTCTTTAATGTATATTCCAATATATTTTGGGATTTGCAGAGTAACATCATAACTTTTGTTTTTAGAAATAACTCTTCCCGTTAAGTAAGTTTTTCAGATACTGACTTTGCAAATTGGTAAAATAGGGCTTAATTTTGAGAAACAGCTGAATCTCACACAGTAAAAATGAAGCATTTTTAAGAGGATTTGAACTGGGTACTCAGTCTAGAAAAACAGAGATGGAACAACCTGTACAGCTAAACCTATGAAAAGAACTATGACAGAGGATTCGTGACAGAAGTCTATAAAATCCTGAAAAGAGTAGCGAAGGTAAAAGGAGAAATGATAGGCAGTTTCTCCCAATGCTTGACCTATGACTAACACTGAAATGAGGTGGCAGGAAGCTTAAAGCAAATAAAAGGCAGTACTTTTTCACACCGTGCTCACACACACACACACAAACATGCAAATCTGCCTCTTAACACCATCAGTTTGTGGTTTTTTTTAGACAAAACCTATGAATTTAAAAAGGATTTGGGTGGTTAATAAGAGTCTCATGGTTTAGGCGATTCCTGCCCCCACCCCTGGCAGCTCCCCAGCTATACACTGAGCATGACATCACATGGTATGGAATACCTCTTTGGCTAGTTTGGGCCAGCCGTCCAGTCCCAGCTGTGTCCCATCCCAGCTTCTTGGGAAAAGGAACCCTGTCCCCGCTGGAGCCAGGACAAAGAGGTACTGGCTGCCAGGCTTTGTAGACTTACAAAAGAGGTAATCATGGATTCCCCTAACTGGGGATATTCGCTGCACTGTTTCCAGCATACAGCCTTGGCACTCAACTCTCTACTTTAGCTTTACTTTCTCTTGATAGATGCCTCTTTTCACCCTTGCCTTTGGAATGGGCTGAACTTGAGGACTTCATTTGGTCTCTGGACTCATATACATGTGAAAGGGTGTTTGTGTGTTGCTCGAAATCCGGTGGCACAACTTCTAAACTCTTATTAACGTGCCTTTAGCCTTAAGGATTGGGTTTGGGATTTTTTTACCTCTTTTGCTTTATAGCATTTTTTAGTGGTGTTACACAGATAATACACATTTGGCTGAAATGTTAGCAGAAGACTACATGGAAATGACTATATATCAAATAGGAGATTTGAGAGCCCGTTATATGTTAGCATAGGGTAACAATATCTCTGCAACTCCGGCTTGTCTACTTGAGTGTCTACTGCCACCTTAAGGCATATGGAATGCTCCATCGCCTTGTTATGTGAAATCTTTTCCTCTTTATTGCTGAAAGTGCACACATAGGTACTGCTGGTAACTCTCTGGCATATGATAATACCTTCTGTCCATCTCCTTTAGTTTTGGGCCTTTTAGTATCACCTCAATGTTCCAGCTAGAGGGAAAGTTTTGCTTTAACAAGCTGCAGAATGGGACTGTATCGATGTCTGAAACTCCTTCCTGTTTAATGCAGTTGCCTTAGACATTGCAGTCCTCTTTGCGTAGAAAATGGATTATGAGAATCACTTTTTTTTAACATGCCACATGGAGAGCCTCCTATCAAAATAAACTTTTTAGGATGCACTTAGTATTAGCCTTGAAATGTGCTTATGGAACCCAGGTACCTTTGGCAAAGGTAGACATTTCATGAACCAGATTTCCCATCACTTCTACCTACTCCAAGACAACTCTTCCAGTCTGCTGCACACCGTGAAGAAACTGTTCAGAGCTCTCTCTGATCAAGTGTGCTTGGTTGGGGAGTCTAAAACAGCCTCCTTTCTCCAGCCAGCAATTGTACTTGTGCAGCTACCATTGCTGTGTCTTTTTTTGCTTTTTCAAACTTGCAAACTTTTGGCATTCACCTTTTCCCTTTCCATGAAACATGCCTTAATGGCAGATGAGAACTGCTTGGTAAGGCACTTCTTTTAAGCACAAACTGTGGATATTTGCTTTTCTAGGTTTATCTTGAAAGTGTTCATGTGCCTTTGCGTGTTCTCCCTGCCTAAGGATTCTGCTTTGTTTATAGGTGCCTATTTCATTCACCTATCTACCCATTGGGTTTACATTGCAGCAGCTTCAATCCAGGTTCTCAAGAATAATTAGGCACTTAAATCCCATTCAAATCAACCTGATTTGCATACCTAAATCCTAAATCCTTGGAGTGGGACTTACTTCCACATCAGATCATGTCAGCCATGCTGTTATACAGGCAAACTTTCAAAACCTCAGAGGTATAAAGCCTTTTCCAAATGTTCAGTCCAAATCTCCTAAACTGCTGTTTGTGGGGCTGATTATATTATTTATTGCTACCCAGAAACAAAACTGGCTCCATCGTCATTGTTACTCCCTATCGAGTAGCTATAGTCTACTGCTGAGTGTTACAGAGAACAGGACTTCCAAAATGGATTTTTTTGCCTTAAAATCTTATCACAGGGCATGCAGAAGCAGCTCAAAAACACTGTTCTCCCCTTCTTCTGGTAAGCACAGGACACAAGTGAGGACTTCCCATTGGCTCATACCACAGCCAAGTCTTGGTAACTTCTTTTGAAAAGTAGCTGTTCTTAAGAACTTTAAAAAGTGTTTGGCCTGTAGCCTCTCACCTACGAACTCTTATGGCCCCTCTTGAGCAAGGACAGGATATTCTGCTGCATCATTGCTTTCAAAAAGACATTTGGCCTCGAGCCACTCACCTCGAACTCTGATGGCCCTTCTTGAGCAAGAACTGCATATTCTGCTGCATCATTGTTTATATAAAAAGGTGCTTGGTTAATCTGTTACCCAAACTTTGGTGACACCACAGCTTGGCGTGCCAGCTCCTGCTTACCATGTAGAACATCGTGTGTGAACTCCAGCGACCTTTCTGAGCAAAGGTGTAAGAGAGAAAGTTGCAGGTTTAGGTCTTTCGGGTCAGCAGTGCAACATGCTGCTTGTATTATAAGCTCTCTGGAGAAGCTCAGTGGCCATGAAAGTTGATTTCCTGACTTGAATCTGGCACAGGACAGTCCCGTGCAGAGTGACTTACTTCAAACAGAAAAATCCCTCTACAAACAACTGCTACCTCTTCTAATCAATGACCCTGCTACTTGCCCTGAATTCTTCTGTAGCTTAAATGCATGGAAATTCTTCTTGCTTTAGGTCCCTTGATAGCACCCTTATCACCATTTAAAATGTGATCTTTGAACTCCAACAACCTGTCTTGGCAAATATTTTGTAGATATAAAGATGAAAGTCCATCAAGTTATAAATGTGGTACAACTATTTTTTGCTTTCATATGCTGCTTGGAAGAAGCAAGAAGGAACAGTACATTTCTTTTCCTGCCGACAGCCCCATGACAGTTATGTGGAGGTACCAGATATATGCTGGGCTTGCTATTTTTCTTTCTTTCTGGAGCTTGGCAGAAGGTGGGAAGCTCTTGGTCGTGCCTCAGGATGGAAGTCACTGGCTGAGCATGCGTGTGGTTCTAGAGAAACTCTGGGAGAGGGGGCATGAAATCGTTGCGGTGATTCCTGAAGCCACTTTGCTCATGAAAAGCTCACAATCTTTCACCATCAAAACATACTCTGTGCCTTACACGCAGGAGTTTGTGGATAGATACTACCATTCCATCGGTGAAAAAAGTTTTGATAACCCTTCCTTTCTAGAAAAATTCACAATTTTACTCAGCAATATATCAGAACTGACCAGCATATTCTCTTCTACTTGTCGGCATCTCTTATATGATGAAGAACTAATGAAGTACCTCCATGACAGCAAATTTGATGCCATTATGGTGGATCCTGTGTTGCCCTGTGGACCAATTGTTGCTGAGTATCTCTCTCTCCCTTCTGTGTACTTCATGCGTGGTCTTCCATGTACCTTAGACTACAAAGCCACACAGTGTCCCAGTCCTTTCTCTTACGTGCCGAGGACTTTCATGTACAGCTCAGATCACATGACATTTACGGAGCGTGTGAAGAACCTCCTGGCTGGGTTTTCAGAGCATTTGTTTTGCTATCTGTTTTATTTAAAATATGAGAACTTAGCATCTGAGTTTCTTCATAGAGAAGTAACAGTACTGGAACTATTTAGCAAAGCATCCATTTGGCTGATGAGATATGACTTTGTTTTTGAGTATCCACGCCCAATAATGCCAAATATGGTCTATATTGGAGGCATCAACTGTGAGCAGAAGAAGCAATTATCAAAGGTTTGTCATTGTTGATGGTGAGGGTATTATAGCATTTATTAGCGATTATGTAAGACTTGCCTTTCTAAGTGCTTCCTATAGTAGTATTTGTGCTTGAGCCAATACATGATCTAATACCAGGATAGCATGATTTGGAAGTGGGAATCTCACACTCTGAGATCACAGGACCTTAACTTTGTTGCAGTGCAAGCAGCTGAAGGGTTTCTCTCCAGGAGGGCTTAGGTGAAGTCGTCTAATCTATGCAACTGCCTAGGTACAGCTTAGCTTGTTGTAAGCATATCACCGTAATATCAGACAATCATGGCACATATGCTATATCTGGACAAATGACAAAATAATTATAGGTCATATGATTTAGTATCCCTAACAGTTGTGGGATACTGATTAATTGCAGGAGACATGCTTGGACTAAAAATGGAAACGTGGAACTATGTATATACCCAGACACTTAAAGTATGCAATAGAGATGGATAATGCGGATGAATACCCCAAAACCAGGGGTATGCAGTCAAAGGTGGTAGAGGGAGCTCTTTTGCAGCTGAGTTTGTGTAAGAAGCAATGTAAGATAGCATATAAGAGGATGACTGGAAAAAGAAGCCTTCAGGATTGTAATTATCTACCTTCCCTCCCTAGCTTGTTTAAATCTCCCTAAGTGGGCTGTGCAAATAGTGCAGTTGTCCGTCATTTATTTTGTTTGTCAGACCGTGGTGGTGTTGCAACAACAGAAGTTATTGCTAAGCTTGCATCACTTTTGCTACTGTAGACTCAGGGCTTTCACTCTGATAACTGCTATGATATAGAAACAAATCTGAAGATAAAGCTTATCAACCAACTGTGTAGCATCAAATCTCTGTCATTCATTGCTCCTTGTTTAGACTTGGAGAGCACAAGGTAATCCAACTTTTGTTCCGAGCTTTGTGTCCAATCAGCTGAGCAGACTCAAGGCAGGGAGTTCATCATTAACTGGATATTAATAAGATAGAGATTGTTTTGTCAGGTGTTGCCTCCCATTCATAACTCTGCTTAGCCTTCCAGTGCGACACGCTGCCAATTGCCTGACGCTTCTCCCTCGAGTATTTGAATCCTCCAATGTTAATTCAAACATTCAACTTACCTTGCAGTGCCCAGTTACTTAAAGCCTTCACCGTGCACAGATGATAAACCCAACCTTTACCCACAGTTAAAAATTATCCTAATTTCTGCCCACAAACATACAGCCCGTTAAAAATTAAACGTGTACCTTAGTTAAGATTAAAGTGCAAAGTACCCCACAATTCATTCCTCGTCCCCTGCAACAGTTTTGCAGCTGTTTAGAACTTTGCTGACAGCACAAGGAAAATGACTTTGTCAAATCCAGGATTTAGTTCTCTCTCCTCCTGGTTTGTGTTTTTCATGCTCCTGTGGAACTTTTCTGAAGGTGGAAAGCTTTTGGTTGTACCTATCGATGGCAGCCACTGGCTTAGCATGCGCCCGGTTGTGGAGCGGCTCAGACAGAGGGGACATGAAATCGTGGTGGTTGCGCCAGAGATAAATTTGCGGATAGATTCGTCAGTGCATTATACCATGAAAACATACTCTGTGCCTTACACCAAGGAGTATGTGGAGGCGGAATTTAGAAAGCTGGGGCATAGCAGTTTCACACCTCAACCCTTCTTGGAAAAATTATCAAAAATGGCAAATATTACAACCATGTTCTTTGATTCCTGCAAACGTCTTCTGTCTAACAGAGAGCTGATCCAGTACCTTGAAGAAAGCAAATTTGATGCTGTCTTTATGGATCCTTTCTTTCCATGTGGACAGATAGTGGCCGAACACCTCTCCCTACCTTCTGTGTACCTCATACGGGGACTGCCGTGCAGCCTAGACTTCCACGCTACCCTCTGCCCAAATCCTCCCTCTTACGTTCCTAGGTTCTTCACTCGCTACACGGACCGCATGGTGTTCCTCCAGCGCATGGGCAATCTCATAGCTAGCCTGAGCAGTTCCCTGGCTTGCAGTTTTCTTTATTCACCATATGATCATTTGATCAAAGAATTCCTCCAGCAAGAGGCAACAGTGGTTGAACTGTTCAGCCACGCGTCTGTTTGGCTCCTGAAATACGACTTTGTGTTTGAGTACCCCAGGCCCCTAATGCCTAATATGGTCTTGATCGGAGGCATAAGCTGCACTCAGGAAAAAGCATTATCACAGGTCAGTTACCTTTTTTCCCCGTTTAGCTATGACTGCACTGTTTGCTCTCACCATGAGATGGAGCTCCTGGCAGTACAAATAACAGGAGAAAGCAAGCGGTGGAAGTGGCTGGGAAAGCACTTTGCATCTGTGCATCCCTTGTGCAATGAGAAGTTATTTTGTGGGAGGCCTCCAGATTCCCAGACAAGCATGCACGAAAAGCTGGGCTTTTCCAGGTTTTCCTCCGCTATTTTCTGGTTGCCTATTTCCAGACTCGGTGCTAGCTAGGGTAATGGAGCAGGCCAAATCATCCTAGTCCTCTGCCCTTGAGCAGAAGACTGTTTCTGCAGGAATTTCAGGGACTGTGGCAGACCTGAACAAAATCCCTACCCACTCCAGTGAAGCAGCAAGAGATATGCTTCTTCTGCATAAAACACTCTTCCAGATCTGGACTGCAATATTTTGCTTGAACTGTACCAGACTTCCCAAATATGGGATATCTGCCACTTTCTAGTAAGAAATTATCCTCTATTAGCACTCCTAGTGCCTTCTCTCATTTTTCAGTGAGCGTCCGCTGCAGGTATTTCGTAAATGTCATATGCAGTGCCCACCTATTGGTGGGCATATTTGAGCAGATGCTAGTTAAAAAGACTTCAGTAAAGTGACCCACCTATTCCCAAAGCAGGGCTGCAAAAAGTTTCATAATGGTAGTGGTGCTTCTGAGAGGAATGTCAGACCTTTGCAGATGAAAACATTTAAAAAACAGAGTAAAACTGATGTGACTGACTGGTCCTACAGAAAATCAGTGGGGCTAAATACACCCTGAAATAGCTGTATCTTTCCACTGCATCAGGTGCTGCAGGAAGCAAGTCAACTACTGGCCAAATAATTGTGTATCAAAAGCACATTTGTAATTTGGGGAGGATCTTGCAGTTCCCAGATGTCTGTGAGTTTATAAAGAACTGAGCCCTGAGTTCACGACCAGATATCTATGACGCCTTAATGGAGAGCGTGTCTTCAGAGAAATCTGATAAGGCAGAACCAATCCCTGAAATTAGAGTTACATTTCACCTTGTTTGCCCCCCAGGAGAGCAGCAGGTCTGCTGCTCAGGGTGCAGCTATTAACAAACCCTTGACGGCTCCTTCTGTTTGGGATCCAGTTGTATAGCACTCTGGTCAGCCACAAAAATACATAACGGAGTGTAAACTAAGAAGGTCAATCTTGGCTATCCCCTCAGACCGTAGTGATAACATTTCAACTGCTAGACTTACGGGAACATGTATTTAATTTTATTCCACTCATTTAACTCTGATGCCTGCAGCAATTCCCTCCAGTTTTGTCTTTCCTTCCCTGGCTTTACCAAATACTTTTCTATGGCATAAGATATTTGCTCCAGCCTTTGGCTGTTTTTAATCTTCATCATAGTGCTTTTGTTATTGGATTGCAGTGACAGATCCCCTAGTCCTTCTTTTATTTAAATCAAACAAACAACATGTAAAAAAAAACCGTGGAAACAGTTCCATATTATCATACTCAAAGCAGACTGAGTAAATCCAGATATTAGAAGATAGAACTATCTGCTGTCAGAACACTTTTCAAAATCTTAATTCTCTCTTGCAGCTGGATGGTCTGAAAAGAAGAGCATCAATTCTAAATCCAGAGCATCTGACTTGCAATAAATGTGAAAATAAACTACAATGTATTCCCCTAGGGATTGGTTGCCAGGAAAAGTCTGATGATGAATTGACGTCCTTAATTGGTACAGCATCTTTTCTATTGCACAGAAACCAATGTCTTTGAGCAGGCAGACATGACTGTTTTAAAGTAACTTTTTTTCCTGTCCATACTGAATCTTGGTTTGGGCTTCAATTCTGCAGACGCTCACACACCTCCATAACTTTGTTCAGCCACCTGTGCCCATTTTTTTTTGCTGGGACTCATTTTCACCTGATTTTCCTGAGCATAGTTTTCTTGTGTTGACTGTTCATTTTGTTCCCTTTCCAGGTAGTTTTTGGGGAACGTGACTTTTGGGAAGTTACAGCATCTGATGTGGAAGGGATTTTGACTGAGGATGTACTTTGTGTTGGCAGGAATTTGAAGTTGTTGTGAATGCCTCTGGAGAACATGGCATTGTTGTCTTCTCACTGGGCTCCATGGTCTCCGAGATTCCTATGAAGAAAGCCATAGAAATCGCAGATGCCTTGGGAACAGTCCCTCAAACGGTATGGTTTCCCTCTCTCCCTTCCGGCACAGCAATTCAACGCTATTTTCAAATACAGCATATGATTGCCTTTGGCTTTCAGTGTGCCTGGTCCTCCCTTCTTTCTCCTGCTCCCTGATGCCAGAAGAAACTATCACCCCAGCTGCTCTGCATGACAAAACAGGTTTTGTGCACCAGGGATGTTTTCAGCTGTACTTTTCAACCCCAGTGAGGAGCAGCAAGAGGCCAGCTGCTGAGAACTGACATTGTTTTTACTTCTCCTGAAAGGTTTTGTGGCGATACACGGGAGAACCCCCCCCCAACCTGCCGAAGAACGTAAAGCTTCTCAAATGGCTGCCACAGAATGATCTTCTAGGTAGGTCTGAGATACCTTGAGTGATACCAGCGTGTTTGTTTTAATCTGATACTGCTGTTGTAAGGCCCTATTAGCATAATCTGTGCTGACTCCCTGTATCACTGTGGGTCAGGGGATTTCCTCGCAGCCTTTGCTGTTTGAACCAGAGCTCATCTTTTAGAAACTTTTAGCAACTTCGAGGTTGCCAAATTATGCAACAACACTGTTTGGAAAGGTGTTCCAACACTTGACTACTCTTAGTGTCAAAAATGGAGGTCTTCATCTCTGACTAGCCAGTCTTAACACCCAGCCATGCGTTTTTCTCATGTTTTTGTCTACTGGACTGAAAAGAAAATTTAAGGTCCCCGAGTGAGCATTTCCAGACAGGTAATCGGGCTTTGCAAGCAGTAAAATTGTACGCGCTGTTGCCAGGAGTGCATTTGTTGGTTAGACAGTAGGGCTCAGCTGTGAGAGATCTGCAAAACCTCACTTGGCTCTGATTTCATCCTAAAATCTGAGAAGCTTTGGAGGATTATCCAAGGCTTTCCAGCGGTTACCTAAACCAAGACAGAGCTCTACAACCCACATTCGTTCAATTCCCTGCAATGTCCTGTTCTCTCCAGCCCTAAGTCTGTCCATAAGTAATGATGCATGCGACAGCCCAAAGTTCTTGATTTATACCTACCACTACCATTTTTGTGCAGGTTTTTCCCCAGGGATGTGTTACTGTGACTGAACAAACCAAATACCTGAGCAAGTCTTTCTTTCCTCCACAGCTCACCCTAAGACTCGTGCCTTTATTACCCACGGAGGCTCACATGGTGTTTACGAGGGCATATGCAATGCAGTGCCAATGGTACTAATGCCATTATTTGGAGACCAGATGGACAACGCCAAGCGAGTAGAGTCACGGGGAGCAGGACTGACACTGAATATACTTGAAATGACTTCGAAGGACATATCCAATGCCCTGAAAGCAGTTATTAATGATAAAAAGTCAGTAATAGAAACACAGCCTTTCTCCTCCTACTGTTGCATAACACCAACAATGTTAATCTGTTCTTATATGCCTTCTTGATATACAAAGCTACATCACTGAGAAGCTGATGCTTGCCCTGGGGTAATCTCATCCTGTCCCTATAACAGCGCTGTCCTTCTAAGTACCCGGGATCATAATAGGTGACAAGAACTGGCTGATCTGAGAGGATCCAGGTATCAGAGAAGGTGGGGTATAAGTGCAATGGCAGAAATGGAGTTTACAAAAGATGTGTCACCTGCTTAAAGCCAAATTTGCCAAGCAGCGATGTAGAGGGCTCTGACACAATGTGGTAGAAAAGGCAATTGGTGAAGGGAGATGCAGCAAACTGCTTTTGTTCCCCAAATCAGTGGTGACATGAGTCAGCGCGGAGCCTAAAAAGGTTGAAAGGCTCAGCTGCATGGCTGATTTTCTTTGCATGAGTGTCACCCAGAGATGCTGTCTGCACAGCAGTAGAAGGAAGGAGACGAGTGTCAGTGCCTCGGTATAGTCGAGGCTGTACTGTGTCAGAAAGCTTTGCCTTCCAGCTGGCAGGGTTTATTAAACATCGCTATTATCACTTATTTATTTTACAGACCAGTTTTCTTAGCCATTTTCCCCCCACTAGCACTCAAAAAGAGCTGTGTGAGCACAGTCAGCTGCTGCCTGGCTCAGCAAGGCTGGACAATTGCAGCCCAGAGCAGAAGAAATACGAACAGGTATACCGAGGCGGTACAGGGAACCATGCTAGACATCATAGTATTCATTGCAGTCAGCATGCCCAGGGTGTTTTAAGGCATCACAGTGAAGGGGAGCTTTGAGAGAAGGGGAGCCTCTTCCCCAGTCCTATTCTCTGTTGTCATTAGTGCCTCTAAGTCCTTGGCATCCTCTTCCCCATCATGTTTCTGAGAAATGGCACCTTATTGTCGTTGTTTCCTAGCCATCATTCTTATAGCAATACCACTACTGCTACTGCATCTTGTCCTGTAGCTGGACAGCTTTTCTACACCCAGTCTCGCATTTCAGCCAGATGCCTTCATCCTTCACTGCAGAGATTTTGGTGACAGCTCCAACAAAACTTCTCTGCTTCTTTTACTAATACCTTTTTTTCCTTTCTTTGTCATTGAAAACAGCACTTTTCTGGGCCCATAACTTTGCCATTAGCCTTCTCATGGGGTGGGGGGTGCTGGGAAACACCACCAGAGAAGCCCCTGGTGGGCCATCAGACAACTGACACTGCATCCTTGTTTTCTGGGGACTCAGTCTCAGCAGCACAAGTCATTGAAAACACCCAATGTCTTTTCTTGGCAGGTACAAAGAGAACATCAAGCGTCTCTCAGACCTTCACCTTGACAGACCCATCCACCCCCTGGACCTGGCTGTGCACTGGGTGGAGTTTGTAATGAGACACAAAGGGGCCCCACACCTGCGACCTGCTGCTCATGACCTGAACTGGATCCAGTACCACTCCCTAGACGTCATCGCCTTCCTCCTTGCTGTGGTGCTCCTCTCCCTCTTCATTTCTCTGAAGTACTGCTTGTTCTGCTGCCGCAGGTGCTGCTGTAAGAAGGGGAGAACAAGAAAGCCAACTAAATCAAAGTCCCACTAGGAAATGAAACCAGTCATGGGAGCAAAGGCCTCTGCTCCAGATCAGAAGGATCAGAGAACGTCTCAAATTTCACTAAAATTGCTGACTTTCAGTCAAGAAATAATAGTGTTCCTTTAAACTAGCACCATGGGACGGGTTGTTTCGGTGATATAATTTTTGCTTTTGATTAAGAATCAGTCATTACAAATAATTTGTATAGGAGTGCTTCGGTCACTTGGGAAGATGTTAGTGTGAAGACCAAGGCTTCTGGCTTACACCTCATGGTGTACAGAGGACTCATGGTGATATTTTTTTTAACCTCTGTATGCAGTGGAGATATATAGGAGCGTCTTAAGGCTTTGCTTCAATGGGTTTGGGAGAATCATTTACTCTAGTGTAAGACTGTCAGGTTTATCAAGCACTTTGAAATCTTTGTATAGCTATTGTTATAGAAGAGGCAAATGTGATACGCTGACAAGATGTGTCACATCAGCCAAGCTAGACGCACATCTTAAACGGGTTTTGTATGTAATTACAATACTCTGGACTCAATTAAGGTTTTGGCAGGGAAGTGGTTGTAAAGCCACTGGTGTCTCACCCAAGTTCCCCACGAGGCAGAGTGCTGTGTCTGGAGCTTACCTGTGAGGTGATGAGACCTTTGTAAGCAGTGCTTATAAAACCCAACTGATTTAGTCTTTGTAAGAGATGTTCAGCTAAAGACCCAAACCCCAGCCCTATAAATAAATCTCCAATAATAACAATAATGGCTCTTGTGTTTTCTAACTGATGCTTGTCAATCATGGAAAGAGAGATGGAGAAGGGAAAGATTTAATGCGCCATGGTGTGAAAGCCACCTCAATGCACAAAAGCCAGTTCTCAGCATTACTGTCATGGATGGAAGTATTTGAAAGAGTTATGATTCAGCAGTGATTCAAAATTTATTAATAATTTGAGATAAGTCAAGAGGTCGAATCTTAGCAGCAATTGATCAATAACTATTTTAAAAGTTTACAGAGTAACTTAACAAAATAACTAAACAGTGACTTAATTACAGATTAGAAGATGGCAGGATTCGTACTAACTTACTATAAAATATCCCAAATCAGTGCATGTACACATGAACAAAAGCACAGATATCAAATTATTGCATATGCATATAAGCGCATGCATACACACACACACACTGGTCTGTAACTGCAGACATCAAAGATCTAATATTGCACGACTCTAGTGAGCCGTTGGGTACCCCTTTTAACTCCTACGTGTGCAGGACAAATGGAAGAGCATCCACATCTATAAAACTAATCATAAACATGTAAGTGGAGAGGTGGATGAAAGAGAGGCTAGCCTATAGTTAAAATTTCCCTTTCAAGTTAGAGTAAATACTCACAATATATCGGCATTCCTCAAAGGGCAAAATTGAGGCTCGAGAAGGGTTGTTTTGCCCTGGCCTTCTAGTCCTCAAGGTGTCTGCCTGAGCAGTGTTTCAACTCAGGGGACGTACTGGCCGCAGCCCACTGCAATCCAGAAGTGCTCAAAGGGTCTTTACTAGAATTGCTTCTTATAGGATCCGAGATAATTGACTTTCATCAGGTACTTTTCCACTCCGGCCCAGCTCGGACAGTGGAGTATTTCAGTACTTTCCATGGTTACGTGAACCCAGGACTTGCCAGAACTTGTGGTCCTGGTACCCCCCTCTCTGTGGCCGTGATCCATATGCTGTCAGGAGTGATCAATTATAGTTATTATCTTCAAATGGTAGGAGCCATGGGGACCAGGCACACTATTGTGTTCTTGGTCTGTTGCTCTCTACCTTTTCTTTCTTTCATGTTAGACCATTGTGTTATGTTCTGGTCCAGTGTATTCTTATGTGGCCCAGGCAGGGAGGATGTCACACCCAGTACTGAGAGGCTGAAGGTGTATGGTGTATGGGGGGGCAGCCTGCACCACCACAATTACTGTCTCACTACTTGGTGACTCGGTGCTTGCTGAGTGGTTGCATCCTGAGGCTGCCAGTGCCCACTACTAGCTATAGAAAAAGTCAGAAAAGACCTTAAAAATAAGCTAATATTCAGGGCTCAAAACAGGCTGGGGCGTCATGATACATCATGGCAGACCTCTTTCGCACAGCAGTCCAGCAAAGTACCTGGTGCTGTTATTTTCTACTGCAGTTTGAAAAAACAGGTACTTCAGTGAAAGTTGTTAAGTTCAAGAAGGCAGTCCCTCTCCTCCTCAGCCTGTCCCCATTGCAGCGCCTGAGTCTCATGGACGTCCACTCCTCCTGCAAACTGTCCAGGACCGATGCCAACTGTTGCTTTTCATCCGCTTTTCCCTCCCCTTCTCCTGCACCCAGTAACCAGAAGAAAACCCTTCTTTGGGACATGCAGAGTGTCCCCACAGTGTGTAAGAGCTGACCTGCTTTTAAAATGCAGCTTTTGCAGCTCCACACGTTCCTGAAGTGACAGATCTGGCTGTCCCGGCTGGAGACAGGTGACAGCAGTGTGTCTGTGTAAAGTTATGCATTGCCTCTGGAAATGAGACCCAGTGAGACTTTGCAGTGCCCATCATGCCACCGACCACAGTGGTTTCAGTCATCTCTGGGCATCAGACTGGCTTCTAGCAGCTGTCTGATGCAAAAAACACTTAAAATGTCCTTACAGAGAAGTTCTCTGAGTACCCTGCTGTAAACGGGCTCTGGATCCAGCGAATTCCTCTGCATGGACAAGAGAGAAACCCCTTGATTTCAGATCAGACGAACAGAATTAAAAAAAAATAACAGATCGCAATTGCAGTTGGGTTTTTTTGTGTTTTTTTTTTGTCGGGTGTCCCCCCCCCCCCCCCCCCAACTCAAAACCTCTTCTGAAGCTGGAGAAAAGGAGCTAAGAGTAAGAGAGGAGGATGCAAAATGCCCATCCCATGATTTTCATTTCAGAAAGACCTCTAATAAAGCTGAAACAAGACTGCAGCCGAAACCAGGTATCCTCCTCCCCTTTTCCCTTCACTCTCCTTAGCCTCGACTAGTTTGTAATGTTCTCAGCTCACTGCAGAAATGAGAGAGGAACTTTAGGGGATGTGCAGGGCCAGGACTGGACGATTGTCATGTCATGTCCAGTTTCAGCTGTGCCCAGCAGAGGACACTACAATATCACTAACAGGAGGGAGCAAGGAAAAGGCCATCCCTCCTCACCAAGCCAGCACAGGTAGGTTGGTTTGAAGTCGATAGCAACATGTTTATTCAATCTGTGCTCCAGAAACAGGGACCCTGCTGAAGGAAGACGATTTTCAGAGTGAATTAGGAGTCTAAGTGCGTGGGACAAGCAGCATTGGTGCGGAGGAGGGACCAGAGGAGCTGCAGTGACACCACAACATGGTCTTCCCAACCCTTCTCAAGGGAAGAGTTATGCTGGGGATGCCGTCCCCTTTTACTGCCCCTTAATTGGCTGCCGTTCAGAGCCATGCTGCCCCTTAAGCAGGGCAGAGTGCCCCAAGCCTCTGCTTCCCTTACTGGGGGAAGGAGACATAATTGACCACGATGTATTTCTAAGCAACAGAACTGAGACTGGGCCATTTTCCAAAAGGGGAAACTGAGGCAGGGCCAGCCATTGCCCCTCTCCCTGAGCAGCGCAGGCTGTACCTGGCCACAGGGCTCCAGGCACTGCAGCCTCAACTTTTCCAGCAAATACTACAAATCTCTGTTTCAAAACACCTGCCAAAAAGACAGCAGGCAAAATCCCTTCACTGCCCTTGGAAAATGGAGGCACAAACACCTCCCACCTCCAGCAGCCTCTCTGCATCACTGAGTGCTCACGTAGCACCCCTTCAGATCTGCGAAAGGAGAGGAAAGCTGTTGCTTTCTGTTCCTACATGGGGCCTTTTCTAGTGTTTTTTTTTTGCCTGGATTTTAACATCCAGGCTTGGAACAGTAAGGCTATGAAAAAAAAGCAGTGCAAGCCAGTGCTGCCTCTTCTGGTGACCCTTGGATCCCTCTGGCTGCAAAACAAGGGCGAGACCCTCTTCGGCTTTGGGATGGGGGGGCACAGCAGCCCTGGGGGACACAGTAGCCCTGGCTTTGGTGGGAGAATGGAGTCAGCATCTCTTGCTGCTTCCCACCGGTTGGACTGCAGGAAATGACAGGAATTGCTGACATTTTTTCTGCAGCCACAGGGTTTCTGCAGCCTCACCCCAGCCCTCCAGTCCCCAAGAGAAATGGAAAGGTTTTTCCACTGTCACTGGAGCTCCGGGCAGCTCCCTGACGGGTTGGGGCCAGGAAGACCCCTGGCCCACAGCGCTCAGAAGGGAACTCATGCCCTTGCAAGTCATGCTGAGAAGTTAAATATGCTCATTATTCAAGGGCAGAGCAAGAAACAGCAGAGACCTGCAAAGGAGCGCTCCCTCCTCCTCCCCTGCACAGGGCTTCCAGGGCCAGAGACCTGCAGATGGGTCCCAGTGCTGCTTTGCCCCATGCGCTCTCACTCAGACCTGCAATTACTTAACTTGATTTTTTTTAAAGATCCATCTTTTGGGTGGGTTTGTAAAAAGTAAATACTTACTGCTGCTAGCAACCATTCCTGATGTCAGTCTGGGGGGAGAGAGGCGTTCACAGGAGCTCCCAACCCCCTTTGAGCATTGTTTCCCACTGTGGGAAAGCACTGAAAGCTTTAGAGGAGCAAGTGCAATGTGTGTGCCTGCTTCCCTGACGAGTGTGGAGAAGGGATGCCAACCTGCCAAGAGCAGCAACAGCCTCTTTAAAAAAAAAAGACCAAACCCAAACCCACATGCATCCACAAACAAGGCTGCTTTGGGGTTGCAGGCATGATGACTGCCTTCCTCCCTGAAAGCCTGGGGAGCAGCACAAGGATAGTGCTGATGTGGGTGGCACCATGCAGCCCCCTGCCACTGTCCCCATGGGAATTGGTTGAGGTTTCCCCCCACGACATGCCTTGGTCCTGCATCATTCTCCAGTTATTCCTGCAGCATCCCTGCAGACCCCCATGCAGCATCCCAGTGGGTGAGCTGTACCCTGCAGCCTGGGGCTTGGCACTGGAGCTGTCCCATCCCGTGACATGCTGCATGATGGCCAGCTCCAGAGTCCAGTGGCGTCTGGAGGATGACAGGGAGCTGACACTAGCAAGCCAGGTACTTTTAGCTAGAGCAGCCACACAGCTCTCCAATTAATTATCACCTGCAGAGGTGTTTTTCAGAGTTATTTACAGGTGAGTGTGATGAAACCTGGGGAAAGCAACTGCCAAGGTGAAGCAGGCACAAAATGCAGGACAGCCTCTCCCTCCCTGGGGAGGGATGGATCCTGCTGAAAACTGAACCTGGAGAGGTAGTAAACTGCTCCGACTTTAGCATTTAAGCTCAGTGAGTGAGGTTAAGCCCGTGTGGCAGCTGGGGTTGGTCTACAATGCTGCTGCTGCTGTTGCTGGTGCTGAAGGCTGCCGGGACTGAACCAGGGTTACAAAGGAAAGAGAAGATAAAATCTTCATCCACAAACATTTACTTACTGAGGATACTGGTATTTCTGGGAGAGGTGATGCTGTCTCCGAGCTCATCTTTCCCAGAGCAAACTCCTGCCCTGCCTATGGCAGATGTCACAGCTCACACTCACCATCATGAAAAAAGCTGCTGTCACGTTATTCTGCTTTGACAGGTACTAGCAATTCCCTTTCTATTAAGGATGAGTGAAAGGTTTCATACACCAGATCTGATTGCTTAGGATGATAAAAGCAAGTCATCAGCATGGTCTATACAGGCACCAGCAAATTCTAAATCCCCCCCAGTCAGATATTGGCTGGCTTATCTAAATGCCTGACCTCTCTTCAAATGCCAGCCTGAACAAATGTCCCTGAAATGTTACCAGCCTAGATTATCTTGGGTGGGAGACATGGTCCCCCCTTCGCTGGGGCAGATCCAAGAAAGCTGCATCTGTTACCAAGTATTTCCCACCCCGCCCCCTGGCTCATCACTCTCTCCCAGCAAGGGACCAGACCGCATCCCAGTGACTCTCTTTGTGCTGGATGAGACTTTGCAAAGCATCTGCTGGAAGCTTTAATTAATGTTCGGTGGGGGGTAATCAAAGCAGGGCAGGAACCCAAGATTCATTCTCTTCTGGAGGCTGCTGAAGAGAGGATGGGGGCTGTCCTTTGAGTTTTGGCCACAAATGGTTGGTCCAAACTCCTTGGAGGGGTGGGTCCAAGATGATTTCAGCATACCACGAGGGATGCTGCAGGATGGATTCGGTGATGGGCAGGGGAAGGAAGGAGAAACCACAACCAGCAGCACTCCTGACATTGAGCGAGTCTGTTAAACGGTATCAAAAATAACATATTCATCTCCCCAGTCAGAGGTTCCTTCCTTTTCATCTGGGACATCAGGGTCCTTCCACTCCAAATCAAGCAATCAGTCACCGCTTGCCAAACTGACTGCTCAACGAGTGAAGTTTGCCTGTCTTTTGGCCAGGGCTCTGCACACAGCCTTTGGGAAAAACATATTCCGCTTTCCCACCCCCCATTATAATAAAAAAAGACCAAATGTGTCATTTGTTGCTTGGACGTCCCTGAATTTCACTGGTGGATTCAGCCTGCTGAGTTGTGAAGAGATGAGCCGCAGGGGATGCTTTGCGTAAAGCCAAAAAAAGGGCTTTTGAAAGGAGGCGTGAGTGGGTCACCCTGTGGATGTGATGGGAGTTACATTTCAAGGGACAATGAGCATCTCTGTTAATTTAGTCATCCAAGCCCACATTTTATGAGGGATCAAGCCCGATTAAGTTGGCTGGAAGGTTATAAGAGTCCAGCAGACAGGGAAACCCAAACCTGGAACAGGACTGCTGAGCCAGATGTGCCTGGGATGCAGGTGAAGCCCAGCACTCAGGGCAGAAGTCCAAGCGATGCATCATGATCCTCGCTGAAGGTGTTTTCTGCCAGTTTTCCACAAAGTAAACCATTGTGCCTCCAACTGGCACAGGCGATATGGCCATCAGAGGAGGGCAGATGCAGGAGGCAGCACTGGGAACAATGGCCTTCTGGTGGCAAAAGAAACCTGCCAAAAAGAGGGTGACCGAGGAGCAGCCCTTTAACCTCTCTAAGTACTCATAACCAGCTCCTCATATTGCAAGATAGGGGTGTCCTGATGGCAGATAATCGACGACAAGCATTTGTCGTGGACAATCCCATTCAGAGCTAGGAAGGAAGCAAAGCAATTGATCTTCAGCAGGGATTTCTAGGGATTGTACTGGGTTTGTGCAGCAAGGTTTTGGTAGCTGGGGGGCTACAGGGGTGGCTTCTGTGAGAAGCTGCTTGAAGCTTCCCCTATGTCTGATAGAGCCAATGCCAGTCAGCTCCAAGATGGACCCACCACTGGCCAAGGCTGAGCCCATCAACAACAGTAGTAGCGCCTCTGTAACATATTTAAGAAGGGGGAAAAGTTACCATGCAAGGGAAAATGCAGCTCTAGAGAGGAATGAAAATATGTGAGAGAAACAACTCTGCAGACACCAAAGTTGGTGGAGGAGGGGGAGGAGGTGCTCGAGGTCGTGGAACAGAGATTCCCCTGCAGCCCGTGGTGAAGACCATGGTAAGGCAGGCTGTCCGCCTGCAGCCAATGGAGGTTAACGGTGGAGCAGATATCCACCTGCAGCGCATGGACGACCCCACACGAGACCGGGTGGATGCCCGAAGGAAGCTGTGACCCTGTGGGAAGCCCGTGCTGGACCAGGCTCTTGGCTGGACCCGTGGACCCATGGGGGACCCACACTGGAGCAGTGTGTTCCTGAAGGACTGCACACCATGGAAAGGACCCACACTGGAGCAGTTCATGAAGAACTGTAGCCCATGGGAAGGCCTCACATTGGAGAAATTCGTGGAAGACTCTTCCTGTGGGAGGGACCCCATGCTGGAGCAGGGGAAGAGTGTGAGGAGTCCTTCCCCTGAGGAGGAAGGAGCAGCAGAAACAACATGTGATGAACTGACCACAACCCCCATTCCCCGTCCCCCTGCGCCGTTAAACCTGGGAAGAAGGGAGGGGTGGGGGAAAAGTGTTTCTAAGATTTGGGTTTATTTCTCATTATCCTGCTCTGATTTGATTGGTAATAAATTAGATTAATTTCCCCAAGTTAAGTCTGTTTTGCCTGTGATGGTAATTGCTGATTGATGTCTCCCTGTCCTTATCTCGTTTCATTGTATTTTTCTCTTCCCTGTTCAGCTGAGAAGGGGGGAGTGACAGAAAAACTTTGGTGGGTGCCTGGTGTCTAGCTATGGTCAACTCACCACAGGGATGAAAACAGATGCCCGGAGGCCTCCAGGGTCTTTAATCAGACACGCTAGTTTTCACTGCAAACTGTGCCGGGCATCCGGACTCTGAGAGCTGGTGAGGATAAAGCAAAAATCACAGACGTAGCAGCTTTTCTGTACAGACACAGATAACCCAGAGGTGACTTCTTTCTCCTCCCCTTCTGACATATATTCTTCAGTCATTTAGTGTTGAGCTGAGCTGATACAAGATGATAATTCAATTTTGACGGCTGAAGTAGAGGAGAAAACGGTGTGAATGCATTTTCAAGGTGACCTGTGCTGAAGCAGTTCATTCCCTTGATTGACCTGAGGAAAAAAAGCCAAACTCTTTCCTGGAGGCTGAAATATTAGAGGGACTCCGTCAGCAGTGAAGTGGCTAATGGGAAATTGCTCAAATCAAGATTGCTGGTGCCCTTCTTGCCCAGACCCTGCAGGAGCAAGGCAGCACACAGCAAAGCATCCATGGTGGGGCATCATCTGTTCCCATCCCGGCAGTGAACCACAGTGCTGGGGCAGACAGGAGGAGACGGATAACCCCAGCAGAAAGCAAACTTTTGTGCAAATAATTCAGAAATAATTCAGAAAATGCCACAGCAGGCCATCACTGAGACATCATCTCACACGTGCTCTCTTTTTGGTTTTTCATTGGGCGTACCTGTGCCGGAGGATGGGTTTTTCATGCCACGCTATGTTGTGAAGCTCCTAACATGAACCACCAGCCCAGCCACGGGTTACTGGCACTGACCAATTTCATAGATGAAAGGAAACAATAAGGACTGGCAGCTGAATAAAGAGACCTTCTTACCAGCAGATACTTGCTAGCAATTGGAAATGAGGGAAAAGAAAGGAGTACACAGAAGTCTGCAGGTCTCAAGGAAGCAAGCCAATGCATCATTATTGGACCAGCAGATCCATATGAGTAATCTAACCCAGGATCATTATTCCCCTGTTTTTATTCTCAGTTTACACACATTTCAAAGCATGTGTATCTGTGCGAAGCGAGCGATGAGCTGTTCTAGGAATGCATCTGCAGGAAACATCAGAGGGCTGAGAATCAGCAGCAGTGAGTAAAGTAGCGGCTCAACTGCATCGTCTCCATCACAGCTTTGCCCCAAATGCACAATTTTAAGGCCCAAATGCTGGCCACAACACGGCCCCTCTCCAATAGCCATGGCTAAGCCATCAGACTGCAGCAGTGCTCACCCTGCAGCCCTGCTGTCTCCAGGGAGCCTCAACTGGAGTTGTGCATCAACCCAAGCCCCAAGAGCCCGGGTGGCATCTGAACCAGATCTGGCAGCCCAAATCCTGTGACGGTGTCCTGGTTTAAGGTAAAACAGAACCGATTTTCTTTTCAGTAATTTTACTTTTCAACTAAGCCTTTTCTAACTAAATGAACACTCTGAAATTAACGGCGTATTTTTCAGACAGTACCCACTTCGAGCAGAGATAAGGCCTGCTGTGCACAGTTAATACCAAGGCACGGTATGCGGAGAGGCTCTTGCTTGTACTTATTGATGTAACACCCACAGCCAGCTAACTTTGTTACTCGCCCCGTTGGAGGGTCAGAAGCAGAAAGGCGTAGAGAGGTTGCACCTGTGGGGAGGAGCGGACGGGACGGGTGACCCAAAACTGACCAACAGGGTATTCTAACCCATCTTTTATTATCTTAATATTTAATTAAAGTAGTTTAGTTTCTTTTCAACTCATATGTCTCTCTCTCTCATTTTCTTTCCTCTCCTCTGGAGGCAGATGCTCCCCCTACTCTGAACCGCAGCCCAAATCCGGTGACAGGCACAGGTCTGGGTACTGTACCAAGGAGGGACGATGCAGCAAGGGCTGAGCAAGCCTGGGAGGGAGGAGTGCACCTGCAGTACATCCATCCCCCTGCTTTGCAGACCAACACCCTTCTGAAGGTAGGGCTGAAAAATTAAACGGGTTAGACAGATGGGAAAATATCTGTTTGAGAAACAAGGGACTGCTGAGATTAGGAGACCCAGAGAGGATGGTGCCAACAGCTGGCTCCTGGTGCATCACCCGGGGACAGTCTGGGAAGAACTTGTTTGCTTTCCCTTGACAATGCAAAGGGATGTTTGGTACCTTCTTTAGCTCATGAGTTCCACAAACAGGTTACTTATTTGTTCCCCTGCCCTCTTCACCATCTCCTAGGCTAGACCTTGGTTTTGCATTGGAAATGAAGTCACTTTCTGGCAAGAAGGAAATGTCCAGCCTCTTTTCACAAGCCAGATGTCCTGGTATCAGCAGGGACTGGTACCCAGCTCTGTGTGCTAGTTAGCCACTGGTGTGCATCCTCCTGCAAGCTCACTCTCCTCCTCAGGAGGGGCTGGGGCATTCAAGAGAAGACACAGTAACACCCGTCCAGGCATGGATGGAGCAACAGGTGCCAAGCAAGGTTCAAGCACATCCTTGTGCACAACACATCCTCCTCACGACTGGTGAGCCCAGTGGTCCTGGCTCAGCAGCCCAGATGTGCCTTGCTGTGCTGGACCACAAGATGTGTTTACCAAAGATGAAATCAAACCGTCATGCTTCATCTTCACCCTTGGCAAACTGAAGACACAGCCAGAGCCCCCTATCTGAATATTTCACTTTCATGGCCTGAAATCCAAACTGTTTGTATCAGGAGCACCACAACCACCTTGGTTAACAAGGATTTTTTTCTCCATTCAGAAAACAGCCAGAAAAATATCTTTGTGCCAAAACAAATCCTGCAACCACATCTTCTCTCGCTTCACAAAGTTTCTTACTTGGTGCTTGGGCGTAAGAGGTACCTTGGGAAGCCAGATCATTTCCAGCAACTTTCCCCTAGAGAGGGCAGGATGGAAAGGCACGGGGAAGGAGGATCAGATTGAGGTCAGACCTGGAGGACTGCTGGCTCTAGCTGTGGAAATGCGCTGTGAGAAACATGCTGTTCGCATGGTGGAAAACCCACCAAATTAATCCCACGCATCCAAGCTGCTTTGAGATGAAGAGACAACAGTAGATGACATCTACTCAGAAGCACTGGAATAGTAACAGCTTTAATCATAATTTTTTTTTCCAAAAATTTTTTTCTTTAAAAAAAGGAAAAAAAAAAAGAACATTAAATGGTAAGTACAATAACCAGTTACTGCATGAAGGGTGGTAATCAAAGCCCAGACCGAACTTTTGGAGAAGGGTTTGACATTTAGTGGGAAGAAGGCATCCAAAGGACACAAGCCCAGTCCCAGCATATGAGGAGGGACTGGATTTCAGACCAAGGACAGGGATAAATTAATGGGGTGGTTACCCCACAGGCCCCGAAATGTGCAGGCCATGCTCCCGCGGGTCTCGGAGGGGGGCACACACCATCAATGAGCTGACCATGGCATATTTTAGGCTGCTGCTGAAATGTTAAGCTGAGTATACAGAGTACCTGAGGTAGTTAGAAAAACTAAGTGGGGGGGCGGGGGGCAAAGCTGAAATGATTCAGGGACATCCCTGAAACATAGGAGGCTCAAACTCCTGCCCTCGCCTGATGCTGATGACCTCTGGGGTCCCTGGCACAGCTGTCCTGCAGAGCTCCAGACCTTGCCAGGAAAACAGCAAAAGCCAAGATTTGAGTAAAAACCCGGGAGAAAGCCATCCCTCTGCCTGCACGCATGCTCTTGCAGAAGATATTCCTTATTGTAGTGGAGATTTTTGCCCGTGCATGGAAAAATGTGCTCTTAGGAGAAAGAGGAAGGGGACGCATAGTGGACTCAACTGCTGACTGACCCTCTCTGTGCTACGTTAAGTTGCATAGGAAACTCCTTAAAGCCCCTGAGAAGAAATTAAGGTGCTATTTACTTCTTGTGGGGCCCAGCAAGAATGACCGTTTCTGGGGACATGATTTTGGGGAAGAGGAAAGGAGATCGTTCCCTCTCGAGGCCACAGTGCCAGCACAATCCACTGGATGCCTTTCGCATTTCTTGTTTTTCTTTGTTTGGATTAACCTGAAAGAAAATCATGCTGTAACAACTAACCTTTCTGTCATAGCAGCATTTCACTATAAAAAGACTTTGCATTTAAAATAATGTTTCTGTGCAAAAATATTTCCCTCCCACGTAAAATATCTGAGAGCTGGGGAGTGGAAGGAGGGAAGGTCATTCAAAATCTCTGCTACAAAACAAACAGGGAAAAATACGGGCATTTGGTGCTACAAATATTTAGCTCGATGGCACCGTTTATAGGAAAGACTATTTACAAGTTAAACTGGTCTTTAGGAGCTTTGAAGAGCTCCACTAGAAGCCCTCTGAAATCAATGGCAATGAGTGCAAAGTCGCATAGCACATATGGAGCAAGCATCTCTAGTGAGCTCAGAATTCAAATTAGGAGAAACATTTTCCCTTTTCCTTCTTTTTGTGTGTTAAGGGATATATGGATGGCAACAATTTCTTCCCCTTTTCTGGCCTCTTCCCCAGAGCAGGAGCATCTGGAGAGGAGCACCCCAAGCAGTTTGCTGCCATGGCAGGATGAACCACTCTCATGCTTCTCCTGGTCTATCTCCCAAGGAGGTTTCTACTGAACTCCAGACCTCCAGCTTCTTCCAGTAGATGTCCTACAGCACCCAGGCAGGATGAAGCACAAGGGGCAGTGACTTCTCCTGGTTAAAAATGGTACTTGTGCATCTGAAAACAGGCAATGAGCATCTCCCTGTCTGCAAATGGGAAAATGCGTGTTTGCAGAGACATGAAAATAAAACAAGACTCAACCAAATGGGTCACAGGGCCTACGAATTAAAAAAAAAAAAAAAAAGCTCCTTTTTGGTGTAAGATGCTTGTTGGGCTGAGGACATACGGTGCTTTACAGTCGTGTCTGGGAGTCTGCCGAAGCCTGACTGTGGCAGCAGGGAAGGGCATTTATTGTGCTTCCTCTTAAAATATGTATTTACATGACTCACGTTCATCTCAAAAATGATAATTTAAAAGCGGTTTCTACAACATAAAAAACAGCCACAGCTTCCCCCTAAAGTGGTTACAACCTTTACTGCTCATTACAAAAATTAGACTTTTATTTGTAAATGCCTAAAAAATGTGATTTCTTTTGTGATCCCTCCCCATCCCCCTGCCCCCTTTAAAGTTTTTTAGTAAGAAATATATAACTGGTATCAATGCCATATGAAAAGCCACCTCCCTCTGGATGCCTTCCCATCAAGGAGGGATGTCTCCTGCCGATTTCCAGTCCCAATGGAGAACTCGCAAACTTTGGCCTCTTAAAACCCAGGGAGAGCAACCTCCGCTTCTTTTTAAGTCAACTGCTTAAAAAGGGGGGCAAAACCACAGAAAAAAAACAGCAAACAAGATGTGGACAAAAATATCACTGCAGGAGCTAGATGGCAAAATCCTCGTGGTCTTGTGGGCTGAAGGCAGCTGCTCGCAGCATGTCCAAGGAGTTGACAAGGATCAAGGTGCCAGTGAGATGCTTCCAGCGTTTGGTGATGGGGTTCTTCATCTTGTCCAGTCCAGTGTGCAGCTCCTGGATCACATCACGGTAGCTGTCGCCCATCTGGCTGCTCCAGGTGAGAAGGAAATCGTATGCTGGCTTCCACATGGCCTGCAGTGATGAGGCAGAGGGGAGAGGAGATCAGAGCTGAGCCAGGCTGGATGGCTGGCAAGCAAGAGATTCCATTCCCAACACAACCCCATCCCAGAACAAGCACATTCCTCAGGAAAAACACTCCCAAATTTCCCCAGCACAGCCAAATCCCTTTTTCCCCCTAAAGGAACTACAGAAAAACGTGTTCTGGAGGTATCTGCAACCCTAGGGGATCCGTGGAGACTGCGATCTGTCCACTCTCACCTCGCTGTCCACCACCCCTGTCTTGTCCCGGTGCGGGGCCTCATAAGAATCCATCTGCTGCTTGGAGACCTTGGCAAGCTTTTCGGCGAGCTCCCTCCAGCGCTGGGCCACCTCCACGGCCGTGGTCAGCAGCACGAAGTCCTGGATGAGCCGGACAACCAGCCCCTGGCAGTCCATTTTCAGCAGGGCCTGAAGGACATTAGTGAAAACAAAACAAGACAGTCAAGTCAAGCAGCAGATAGCAGGTGATCCAGGAGACCATGCAGGGAAGTCCCTTAAGAATCCACCCTAAAAATCTTCCCACCCCCTTTCTAGCAACAGCTGGTGAAATTAGGCCACCATGCTTGACAGAAGAGTAATCCCATTAATTGAATGAAGCGCCCTACCCCTATTCAATGAGCCTTGCAGCTTGGGCTGGCCAAGGCAGCCTTATTTTCCAGGCAACCCCTCAAGATGTTCAGGCACCACCATAAGCAGTTTAAAGCATCCCAGGGGCTGAGAAGAACAGATGCCTTTAATCAAGGTAACTAATCCAGTGCGATCCTTGCAGCTTGCCTCCCTGAGCCTGGAGGAGCACCGTCCTTCAGCACGGACAGGTGGGTACGGGCCAGCCAGAACACTTTGGGATGAGACTTGGATATCACCCTCAGGAGGAGATAGGTTGGGGTGAGACCCAGGTGAAAGGCCAGTTGGCAGCACTACAGGACCATTCCTTGGCTTGGGATGTTCTTGCTCTTCTCACCGCCCCTCAGCTTTCCGTTCCAGTTCAGAATCCAGCACCTCCTGCACCATTTACAGACCTAAAAGCTGAGATTTTCTGCAAATGGTTTTGAAGAAGTGGGGAAGAGGAACTGCAGCAGTCACAGTTTTCTAGCTAGTGATAACTTAGCTGAGAAAAAAATGACAGACCAGTGTTAACTGCTTAAATCTTTGGCTACCAAATCACATTAACATCTGCTCAAAGTGGAAAACAAGTTGCAATAGGGGAAAACCCACAATGCAGTCCAGGAAAGGAAGGGTTTAAATGGCAATTATCAGAGGACAGGATCTGACCCACAGAATCAACATTCTGTGCACCAGCGTTCCCCATGTGCCCGTAGACTGCAACAGCCTCAGCAGCAAACCCAGTCCCTTGCAAAATCCCGCTTCAACTGACTACAGAAAGGTGGTTTATATTACAAAACAGGCATCCCCTTTTAAAAACATGTAAACCAAGCTAACAGACCCCAGACTATGCCTTAGGTGATAGTTTGCCAAGTAGCCTCTTGTTTTCCTATGGCCAGAAGTGGAGCTGTGGCACCAGCAGACTCAGGATGGTGGCTCCAGGATGGGTGAACACCCACAGCTCAGCATTTCAACAGGGAGTCCCGCTTCCAATAAAGGCAAAACCCAGCTCGGGGATGAAGGGGACAAACCCCCTGAGGGATGCTGAACACCAGCGAGCGCCCAAGAAACCACACTGGCACACGGGTCATCATCAGAAACATCAACCACACCTTCAAAACAGCACGTGGCTGGTTATTACACAAACCACAGATGTTGTGGTCCGCATGTGGCCAGAATCTGCCCACTTTCTGCTGCCGTGGGTCCTGACATCCTCTCCTAGCACAAGGGTCTGGGCAAACCCCAGCTAGTTTGGCTCTGGAGCAGAAGGGTTAAATCCTCACATAGGCGGTTTCACAGGGACAGTTGGGGGAAGAAGGCAACATCTGAAACCACTCCAGCAATTTGCAAAGCAAATGCATGTTGATTTTTCCCTTATCTGTCTCCAGCTTAAAGTTGGGCTCTGGCTCGAATCTAATTACAGCTGCAGACCAGCATTTGTTTGCTCCTCGAGTGCTTACATTGGTTTCCTGTATCAGGAGAGAAGTAATAAACCCTCTTGTTAAGCAAGCAAGGAAAATACATTTAAAAAAGCATTATTTTTTTTTTAAAAAGGGCATTAAGAAGCATTTAGATCTCACACCTGTGCCATAACCACCTCTTCTCCAGCAACGCTACCTTACCACCCAAGTCCACAGATTCATCACCCTCTCCTCTGCAGGCAGAGGATTCGGAGGGTCCTAAGAAAAGGCAGATTTAGCATCCTCAAACCTGCGCTTCCAGGCAGCAAAATTGCCTGTGCCCAAACCCTGAAACAACCCAGTATTTAGCAAAGTAGACTAAGTCACTCGTCTCTCTTGCTGGACACTGAGCAGGTCCAAACCAGCAGGAGGCCATAGGGAGAACACTGCGCTACAGGTTAAGAAGAATAAAGCTGCAGGAGATGGATTCTCCTGTTCCTTCTGCTGCTTGATGTAAACAAGAAAACAGCATCGAGTACAGGACAGGCTAGAGTGCTGGGCAGAGAGGAGTCTGATGAAGTTCAACAAGGGCCAGTGTAGGGTCCTGCACTCAGGGAGGAATAACCCCATGCACCAGCACAGGTTGGGGGTTGACCTGCTGGAAAGCACCTCTGTAGAGAGGGATCTGGGAGTCCTGGTGGGCTACAATGATGATCAAGGGAATGGAGCACCTCTCTTATGAGGAAAGGCGAGAAACCGGGGTCTGTTTAGCCTGGAGAAGAGAAGACTGAGAGGGCATCTCATCAATGCTTATAAATATTCTAAAGGGTGGGTGTCAAGAGGATGGGGCCAGACTCTTTTCAGTGGTGCCTGGCAACAGGACAAGGGGCAACGGGCACAAACTGAAAGGAATTCCATCTCAACATGAGGAAAAACTTCTTTCCTTTGAGGGTGACAGAGCACTAGAACAGGCTGCCCAGAGAGGTTGTGGAGTCTGCTTCTCTGGAGATATTCAAAACCTGCCTGGATGTGTTCCTGTCCCACCTCCTCTAGGTGAACCTGCTTTGGCAGGGGGGCTGGACTAGATGATTTCCAAAGGTCTCTTCCAACCCTTACTATTCTGTGATTCTGTAATAGCAGTTGGGAGGCCACCTAACCAAGAACTGTACAGCTGCCTGAAGCACCAGCTTTGGAAGAGACTGACAGCTCCCTGCCGTGCAGCATGTTAACTCTGAAACCTACTGATGGTCACAGAGACACCTACTTCCTGCGCTTTGCCCCTGGTGATTTGAGCTGGGGAGGCTCGACATGCAAATTACAGGCTGGGGAAAACATGGGTGAACAGTTAGATGTGATGAGAGATGCGGACAGCATGAAAGATGGGTGGGGTTGGGTTGCAGGAACGACATAGCCACTGAGGTCGGAGCCAAAGAGGGCATATTAATGGTAGCAGTGACACGTGTTTTTTCATCCCGGGCAAAACTAACTCCCACAGAAATAAATGAAACACATGCAGGCATGGGGCTCTCCTGGAAGCCCTGACTGCCTTGCTGGGATTAGCAGGGCTTACAAAAGACTTAATCCTCCAGCAGGCGCTTTTGGGATTATGCTACAATTTCTTTCCATGCTCCTCCCTCGCCTTGGACAAACCTCCCCAGATAGCAGGGTGCACGCACCGTGTTTCCATCCCTCAGTATACAGCCGTGCTCCCTGCCGAGGCATGACCTGGGCTGTACCTTGCCAGCACCCTCTAAAATGTTTATTAACCTCATAGCGGCTCTGAGCCTGCTCTACCAGACAAGCACCCAGCAAAGGAGATGGTTTGATATTCAAATCCCAGTTCAAAGCAGCGCAGAAGCGCCTCTACTTAAAAGGCATCCAGGGGAGGCTGAATTTGCATCCCGGCTCTGAAATGCAGAATCCCATTTCCCATCCTCTAATGATGGAAATCAGCATCTGGAAGAAAGCAAGCCAAGCAAGAAGGAAGAGGCAACCCTGAAGACCACCCGCAGATAACTTGGCCACCCTTGCCCATGCCCATCACTGCAATCTTCATGCTCCACTCCTGACTCTGTGAGCCTCCACCTCTGCTCACTCTTCCACGCACAAATACACAGCCTCTGCAGTCCAGCCCTGACCCTCACATGCTCCAGAGGAGCCATCTGAGCTGGAGGGATCTTGTTTGTTCCCCATCTTCAGCCAAACTAAAGGATTAAAAACCTTTCTCCTTTGCCCCAGGTGCATAAAGCATCACCAAGTTCATGTACACCCACCAAGCACACTGCAAGACTCACTTTTTAAATTAATTTAAAATATTTTTTTTAAAAAAATAGCATTTAAGTTGGAAAGCACCCCAGGGGGTCCAAGTGTTATCACACATTAGTAACCCCCCAAAACATCTGTAGGGTGTTTGATGGGGGAAGTGGAAATGTGGTTACTATAAGCAGTGATATTTAGTGTCCCATTAACTGATGCGGGGCTGTGTGCCAGGGCAGGGATGCGACCCAAGCACGGCAGGCAGGGATGTCAGGCGATGTGCCACACTCCCAGGTGGCCTGGAGAAGGCACCATAAATGCAACCACAGGCAGCTTTTTTGTTTGTTTTTTGTTTTCCAAGAGCAAAATTACATGGGAACAAGAAGGGTCTGCAACTACTGCACTGGGAATGGGAAGGCTGTAAGGATTTCCTGCCAGCCCCAAAAAATAAAAGTGGGTTACACTGCCTGTGGAACAACAAGCCTGCTGAAAGGCACTGGTGGCATTTCTACAGCCTTCTACTAGTTGATAAGGGTTCAGGGCAAGACTTACAAACGTTGTACATGAAAAGACCTCTCTGGAAGCTTGCAAGCAACTTCTGTGCTGCAAGTAACTTGGCTATGCAAGGACAAGCCACGTCCTACAGAAAACATCCCCACCAACTTCAGCATGGTGTAGCACGGTTCTTTAGAGGAGCAACGTCCAGGATCCATACAAATGGTGGGGATTTGTTTCCACGAAGACAAAAGCAGGGCAGGAGTTGGGTTTCTGCCCTGGACCCAAATTCAGCACAAGGACTACCATTAGCCAGCAGATTGCTTTGGGATGGAGGAGCAAGAAGAGCCCAGCATGAGCAACCTTGGGTTGGCAAGCTCCAGGTGCACCAGCACAAGGTCGAAGCAATGGATGCCCTGCTCTCCAGGACTTTAAGGGCTGCTTGAGCCCACCAGCTCTTTGGGGTCTTCATACAGCAGTGACAAGCAGTATCTTTTGGTAGAGGAAAGGCAGCATGCAGATACCTGCAGTCAGAAAAGATGACAGAAAACAAGGGGTATTGGCGGAACACCAATACCATTTTCAGCATGACCTGTAGAAGTGGACTGGAGAAGAAAAAGCTTGTAGTTTCCACAGCTCTCTGCTGACATGCCCAGTGGCATTCCCAGAAGACCCATGTTTTTCCCAACAGCAGCATCTTTTGGAAAGGATGATAAACACGAGGCTCTATATAAACACTGTACTGAAAATCCAGAGAGAGAAATGCTGTGTGTCATCACAGGTCTAACCCCAGCTCCCAAAGATGAGGTAACACAGTTATTGCATTGCCGGGCACTGGTGACCCAGCTGCAATGAGGTCTTCTTGCATCTGTGCCCAAGTTTTTTTAGCAAGAGCATGTGCGTGTTGCCTCCTTTTGATGGGCAGAGTGGAGGGAGGGGAGAGGTAGTTTTCTCTTTCTGATGTGATGACTAACTCCTGAGCAGTATTCCCCCAGTTACCTTCACACACTGCTGCCAGTGCTAAATTTAAAAAGAATAATAATTAAATGGAGATTACTTATTAACTAGTCATCATGAGTGGGCTTTTCCATGCTTGGCTGCTGGTGCGTGGCTCTGCCACTGCAATTTTATGTATTCAACACTGAAGTCAGACAAGCCTGCTTACTACTTCTCCCTTCACAGTCCCTTTGAGACGAGACAACCAACTTTTAAGATGAAACTGCCAGATCAGAGCTTAACCCCACTGGTTCCTCTTGCCAGCAGACACCAGAAAGCAAGTCTGTTTGTTACAAATAAAATCAGCTTTAATCACAGTAAAATACATTACTACTCTGTTGTCATCCCCTGAAACATACATTTTTTATTATTTTTTTTTAAACAGGCTCAATCTAATATCTCTGTAAGCTAAGGAGGATTTGACAGCAGTAAGGGGTTTAGAAGAAGCATCATCTTCCACCAGGAAGGGAGCTCATCCTTTATCAACAGGCTCAGACTCATAAAGAATAGGAAACAGAGCCAAGGCTCAGGATTAGTGTCCATTCAAACATGGAAAATAAAACCTGCTCTGGGACTCTGCACTTCAGGCAGCCCTTGGGGAGTGGGATGTTTTCCTGCAGCTTACAGCCCTCCCCTTGAATTAGCTGCTCCCTGAGTATCCAAGAGAGCCTTATCTTTCCTTTTGTCTTCCCACTGAGGTCTGGCATGGATTTTCCACAACCTACAGACTGTCTGGGACCCCTGGAGACAAAGGGAACAGATAGAAGAAATGCTTATAGGTTTCCAAAGCAGTAAGGCAAACACCATAAAGCCCTTGGAAGCATCCACCAAGAGGAGCACAGATTTCATCCTGTTGCTCACTGAAGCTAATGATTAAAGGAGCAAACTCTTCCTTGGGGGAACCACGGGGCCAGACAACAACCTTGGCTACCACGGTGGGTAATTTCCCTTCCTGGATGGCCCCAGAAAGAACAGAGAGAACTGTGCATGACGGGTAGAAGAACCCCTCAACAGAAGCAGTGTTGGTACCATCACCTGGCACCTGCATTTTACTGAAAGCCAAAGCTAAAACATAGCCCTGGGCTACAAAGTGGTACGAGGCACTGGATACTCACTGGAAAATACATCCATGAGTTACAAAGGGCTCTGTACTCTGCACAACACTTTACACCTTATACTCGATCCTCAAATTTCCCCCCTTCTTATTAAAGGGAGTTTGGGAAATGAAATACTTCATTCGGCTCCAGTCTTCTTTACTCAGTCTGCCTACTCGTAATTTCATTTGGCTTGCTCCTGCCTGTGCCCATCATTGCCAAGCAAAGCTCTCGCTACTCCTAAATTCAATTGGCATTTTAAACCACGATTGGCTGTAACTCAGTTATCGTGCTTCTGCGGGAGAGACTGTTAAGAGGAGAGAGCTGCAAATCTCTTCCAGATATTTCGTTCTGTATTTTCTTTGGCTCACTTCCTATGAAATGCTAGAAATTATCATGAAGATGATTTCTCGTTAAGAGACTTCTTAATGGCATCCTAGAAACACTTGAAGGCTGCACTCCCCCAAATGCTTTTTAGGGCAGAAGCAAGGCATGCATTTTAATTTGCAAACACGATCCACAGTTGGATGTAAAGCGTCACAGCTCGGAGGTGCCCTTGGTTTAGCTCCCACTCAAAGACAGACGGGGCAGACATAACCTGACATTATTATAGAGGAACTGGAGGTTGTTTCATGAAGGCAAAGGTGTAGCATCATTCTTCATAGTAGCTGTGAAACCCCCCTCCAGCATGCTTTGACACACATAGTGATGTAAAAGCAGGTGACCTGAGAGGTGGCTCACCTACCCTGCTTCACACAGGAAAATCTTATGTATTTATTGCCCTTTTTCCAATTTTCCATTAGTATCGACTTCAGCAATGCACATTTTGACACTGGGGTTGAGGAGACTAGCAGCTCTCGGGTAACTCCTCGAAGCGTGCATCATCGAAGGCTGAAACGTAAATACCCAGCAGCAGGGACTAGTCAAGTGCTATGAAAACACCGGACTAAACCACCTTGATCTTGAGGGCCTTCAGATTAGCTACCTTCCAAAGCAAGCCTGTTGGCTGCTCTCACACAACATGTACCTATGGTATTTCACCCAGTGTCTCCCTCATTTATGGCCATGATCCCATTAAAACAGGAGCCCACCACCACATACAACAGAAGGGCTGAACTTCCACCTGGCTGTGCTGAGCTGTCTGCAGAAGACCTTAAAGATGAACTTTGCTTTCTACAGACTGAATTAGGAAACTTCCACCTCCCATTCACCCTCGTCACTCTGCATGGCAAAGAATTAAGACTCCCTTGTTAGACCTCAGACTCACCGTCATCAGCTCCTTCTGGAAAGATTTCCTCTCCTTGTTCTCAGTATTGTTGCAGTCTTCCTTCAGCTTCTCCAAGACGGAGGCCACTCGCTCTGGCTCACTGTCCAACTCCGCTCGGCAGAAAAACGTGAGTGGCAAGTTCAAGTACCCCAGTGCATCAGCAAAGGACCGCCAGCTGCTGAGGTTCTCCATAAGCAGAGTCCTCACAGAGGCATAGATGTAGGTAAGGAACTTGCAGGGCCTCAGGATCTGCTCGAGCAACAGGCTGGTGGTGAGATCTGGCCCAGAAAAATAGCTGGGCTTGACCTTCCCAACCACCAGCACGTTTTTGGTGTGCACAAGGCCTATTTTTCCCTGGTAGTAGCCAATATACCACTCCTTGGTCCACAGCTGCCCTTTCAACCTGATCTTCTCCTCACTGAGGAGGGCTATGACATCTCCTTTCTTGTACTCCAGCAAATAGTGGTTCTTGCTTTGCCGCACCACTGTCTTCAGCAGCTTGCCGTACTTCAAGCTCAACACTGGCCGGTCCTGAAAAACTGGATACTTGGCGGTGGCAGCTAGAGGTGAAAGGATGATCTTTCCAACCTCGTTCTTCTTGAGGAACCGCCTCTGTCCTGTCGGTTTGATGGCACTTTTCGGAGGTGGCTGCGGCGTCTGGACACAGAATTGGGTCAAAATGGCATCCTTGTCATCCTTGACCTGTATCCTTAGCGTGAAGTCTGACAGCTCATTGGGGTCATGGGACGCAATGGGGAAGATTAGGCGGCTGACCTTGCCCAGCTTCATCTGGAAGCCCCGCACAATTTTAGCTTGCTCACTAGCTTTTACCTCGTAGTTGGTCATGTTAGAGAACATGCAGAGTTTGAGGTCCTGAGGCCTGGACAGAGCAAACTGATGCTTACCCCAGAGCTGGAGGGCAACAGGAGCTGGGCTGTGGGACTGTCTTGTGACCTCGTTCACCAGGAGAGTCTTGGGTGCGCATTCATGTCCGAACACGGCCACGACAGTTTTAAAGGAAGGATGAATGTGTTTTGGGCCATAGACACCAACCGTGATCTTCTTGCTGATGTAATCCCAAACAGTGTAAGGGTAGAGGATGTTCTGCCCCTGGGCTACGGCCGCAATGTACATGCAAGGCTCCAGGTTCTCCAGCTGCACCTGGATTGTGTCCCCATATGAATAGCTCAGCTGCATTGGCGTGTATGGCCCCTCTTTCATGTCACTCCGCAGGCACTGCAGTGCTACCAAGCTCTTGCTCATGATATCATTCTTGACCTCTGCTGACACTTTCATCTCCAGAATGATAAAGGTTTTCACCTCCATATTGCTGAGTTTGATCTGCAGGACTGGGCTGATGGTGCTGCACTTGTCACTGTTCAGCTCCAGCGGTGGATCCAGCATCGCTTTCATGGAGATCTGCTGTGTTTCCCCAGGGCACACGTGGCCCTCTGGCACATGGATGCTGATGTTGGTGTCTGGAAGCTGAACAGCTCCACCAGAGCTATCCAGCTTGCAGACGATGTTGGTCTCCACCGGTTGTGTCTGCCCCCAGCCAGGATTTTGACCAAGCAAATCCAAGTCATGGCAAGACCGAGCCAGCTTCCTGTGGTTCAGCCATGCCGTCCTAAAATCTTCCCGGCTCTGGAACTGCTCAGGGGTGGGAGACTTCAAACCACTGAAGAAACCCGACGATGCTGGAGCATCTGTCTTGGCTTGAAGAACAGACAGTTCAGACAAACTGTAGGAGCGTTTACTTCTGAAGAAGGGATTGTCCCTTTTCACAGGCTGTTCCAGATCCAGCCTGTTTGTGGAAGGAAACTCATCAAAAATGTTACCCAGGCTGCTATTAGTGGCTGAACTGGAAACAACTGAAGTAGGAGCCCCTGTGTCAAAGAGCAGCAAGTCAACAGCGACGTTGGAGTTGGACTCTTTGTCCAAGCTGGGCACTGTTTGCAAATTCCCATTTAGAAATGGGTTCGTCTGAACTCCGTTCAAGAAGGGGTTGTTACTGTAGGTTTTCACAGAGTTTCTTTTCACATCAGTCCACTCTCCAAGCAGGTCTAACTCCTTGACCCCCTCGTCAGGGCTCTCAAGTAGATTGTCTATCATCCCACTGTCTGTTAAGGAAGAGTTACGGTAGTTTACAGGCTGGACATAGGAAGAAGGGATGTAACCCATTTCCGTGGTGTTGTGAGCATACCACCACTCTCCTCCTGATGTGTCTAAGACATAAAGGTGGTCCCCCTTGGAGAACTTCAAAGTGGTGAAATTAGTAGGACAGTAATCTTTGATTGCTATTACTTCCTTGGCATTTCCAAAGGATGTGGGATTGTCAACCAGCAAGGCACTAGGAGAAGGCACTGCAAAGCCAAGAAGAAAACAGGGCTGTAAGCAATCTACAAGAGTCACAACTCGCTTCAGGTCAGCAATCTGCACTACCTGAAGCGGTGAAGTAAAGTAGTTTTACAACCTCTCAAACCTGTAGGGTTTTTTTCCCCCTAAAAATTTTTAAGCAAAACTTCTCCGTCTGCTACTTCTGATACAGTCACGTTCCTCTTCCCCAAAGGGTTCATGATCTAAAGGGACGGGCATCAACCGATGCTGGGAAGAGCAGTGGAAACTGAGACAGGAGAAGCAGCAACTTGTTATCCTCCTGATGAAGTCGAGTGCCTTAGCAACAAGCCTCCTTCTTGATGTAGGGCCCCATGCAGCTGCTCCTGTACAAGACACCAGCACCTCACAGCCTCGCTAAAATCCCTGATGAACAATGCGCGAGAAGACATATTGGAGGCCATTTTGAGGGAGTGGGAGTTGCTGCTTATCAGCTCTCCTTTTCACCTGGCATGTCAGGATTTAAGCTCCTACAGGCATGTGCTAGAATTGGAGACACCCTCTTAAACGTTCGCATTTAAAATAACAAAGTTAATTAGGGGGGGGTTCTCAATGATTGCTACATGGGAAGAGGGTACACAGCCTTTATCCTACCAATTTGGTCAACAGTATCTCAAGGTCTTTGGCCACCATCTCTTTAGCACTCATGCAAATAGTTACCTGTGCTGCTGCTGGTGAATGCCTCTTCTGTGAAGAGGTTATGTGATGACCCAACGTAATGTTCACAGGTTAAAAGTGCTCTCGCTCTGCTGTAACCTCTTGCCTGCACACATGAAACATCTTGCACTTCAGTGCAAGAAACAACTAAGGGCACATCATACATCTACTTTTTCATGTCACATCAGCATCTCACCTCTCTTACACAGCACCTGTATTTCAAAGGTCCTCAACAAAGACTAAGTCAATTTCTAAAGAAGGTTGTGTAGTTTGAACCCTCAGAAAGAAGCACAGCATCGCCCTCCTGCAGCACTGTTGTGGTCCTAGCAGCATCTCCAATCTCCCTTTCAGCAGTGCCAGCTGAAAGTCGTTTTGCCAGGGAATCCCAATTACAAGCAAAACAGCTGGGTCAAGCCTACAGATGCTCATAGTGTCACCATATTTATTGCTTTTATTCTCACTTTCAGGACCTATTTCTGTAAAAAGCAGTAGAAACAAGCTGCAGATGATGCTACATCAACATTTAAATGTGTGTTATCCTGCTAGACAGACCTAAGAAAACAAAGAGAGCTGGATTTTCACCAACACAGAGCTGCAGAAGAACTGGGACAGCACCTGCTTCAATAGGTTTGAGAGGTCTCTGGAGGGAAAAGGGGGATTTAAGAAACACAGGAAGCCCCTAAAATCCTGGAGATGAACGGATGGCAGATCACACTGCACTCCCCTGCAGTCACTAGCTGCAGGCTGGCAGCGCTTCTCGGACACGTAAAGTACAGGCAAGGGAAGACACAGACAATCAAAGAAAAGTCTTTAAATATAAGCTAGGGATCAAATATTAAGAAGAGTTCAGTTTGCACATATCCTTCACAACTCATCGCTAATCCACTACTTCTGCCAGCATATAGGGAAAGTCATGAGGACATTAATTCAGCAGAAAACTATATATACACACACACACCCTGCATTGAAAAACTATTTTGCCACGCTGGTAGGAAGCCACCGTTAACCCAAGAGCTGTATGTGGGATGAGGCATTTTTGGTCTCCCTATCCCTGCGGATCAGATGGGAAAGTGGCCATCTCTGTGTGTGTCCCCCCCCCGCTGTCTCCCCAAGTTAGTGCAGTGGCAGGGTTAGCAGGGATGCGCTGAAACCAGCAAATGCCTTGGAGAATATGAGTAATTCCTATTTTCACATTAAAAACAATCTAATTTGCAGCGAGAGCGTTTGATGTTTGGGTCTCTTCTTGCTATGTCTGCAAAAGCAATTGCTTTTATGCATGTTTATTTTTAAAGGCCCTCAGCACATGCTAACTTCCACCTGGAGTTATTCCTTAAAATCCATTTCTGCTGCGGGAACAGTAATTTCTCTCTCACCTGAATGCAGCTTTTCTGCTGGGTAAGGCACATAAAGCTGAAGAAAAAAGGATAAAAGGAAGAAAAAGGATTATTCAAGCAACCTGCAAGCTCCCAGCTCTGGGGAAGGGGAAAACAAATGTGCAACTGCCTTGTTGCTGTCACCTCTCTTGGCTGTCAGGTCCATGGCCATCCTTACACCTGTGGATGTGCTCACCAGAGGCTGCTGCTCTTCCCCATCAGCTGCTGTCTGCTAATTATTAACCAACCCCCTCCTGGACCCCAGGGGTGAGAGGATGCACCTGAATTGAGGAGGGGGCATTGTCCCCACCCATCCCACATGTCTGTCCGTCCTCACCTTTGACATTGCAGAGGCTGGTCTCAGCGAAGCCCTCACCGAGGTCGATGAGCGTCCCCTCCGACTTACACCGTGGCAGGCCACCCGAGTTGGCTGCCCGGATCCTCTGCGCTGCCATCTCTGGCCTGCCGACCCCTCTGGTTCCAGGGGGCACTAAGCAGGCATGGCCTCTCTGTCAACGAAGCAGTTTACGGGGACTCTGGCATCACCATGAGGAACCAGCCTGGGGGAGAGAAACAAACCCCAGCACATTAGCAAAGGCTCCAGGTGCCACCATGTCACACACACACACCCTAGCAATGCTCTCCCAGGGTGCATGCCAACACTGCAATGCCGATACAGGAGAACAGCCTCATATTCTCCTTAGAGCATCAGGAAAGATAACCTTGGTGCTCCTAAAAAGCACAGCACTGCCTACAAATCACCAAAGGTTTTGGACAGCGAGGACAGCCTGGTCTTGCACGACACTACTTGCTGGCCACCACCCTGTACAAAGCATCCCTCTTGCCTTTAAGAGTTATTTGGGGGACATGTTGCTCCCAGGCTCATAAATCTGTCCTTCTCCCCATTTTGTAAGGACTTTCAGGGCATCTGCGCGTTGCTGTAATACATATTTATAAAACCAGCAAGCGCTCAGATCCTGTGGGAGCCCAGGGCAGTCGTTAGTGAGTGCGGAGGGCCCATGGGACCGGGCTTTTCGCACGTTCAACCACGTCATCCCTGTCTTCCACCGCAGCACAGAGTCAGTACAGGGATGATACAGGGGGAGACAAGTTTCCAAAAGGAAAAATAAAAATAAAGAGGGTTTTCCTCCTTTTTTTCCAGAAATGTTTGCAAAAACACTTCAAGAAACCCTGTGGAAGAGCAGCTGCATCAGTGCGCCAGAGCCGAGAGGAAAATTAACCCAATTCCCGTTGCCCACAGAACATGCTGGCACTTTGACTGCCAGCATAGTGGCTGATGCAAGCTCTGGTAAGACCTCCTCTGGTGTCACCCATGTCCTTTGGAGCTTGGAGGGTGGCCAGAAAGGCGAAGAAGCACATGGATGAGCAGGCAAGCCTGGCACCTCTCTGCAAGCTGCAGACAAGGCAGAGCCTGAGCCACACTTTGCTCCTCCAGGTTTGCACCAGGGAATAGGTATGCGGTCTGACATACCTGGCATCATCCCAGTAAATCCTGCCATCCAGAATCCCTACAGACATCCCTACATCCTGCTCCCTCTAAACCTGCCACAAACCTCCAGCCTGGCTGCAAGGCACCAACAGCTCTTAAAAATAAAGACCTGTGCAATCAAAAGGTATTTCCAAATCCCCTGCTTAAGTTCAGCAATGCAAAGGGCTTTTCATCCACTCCTAGCACTGTTTTTCCCTTCTCCCCGTTTTTCCTTTCTCCTCCTCCCCCGCTTGAAAAATCAGATCAAGCAGAAAATAACCCCCAAACACAAATTCCTTAGGTGGGAATACAGAACTGATGGATACGTGAAGACAAGCGCTGATTGCTTTGGCTGCAGCCAGCTGTTATTAAACCAGCGTGTCTCTCTGCCTGTGAGGAGGAGCAGCAAGCCCTGAAGGATTCAGTGCCCTTTTCTGGAATGCAGTAAGAGGAAATTTGCAGGGGAGAGCCTGAGCAGGAGATACTCCAGCCTGCCTGAAATGCTTCCCAAGCCATCCCCTGGCCCGGTATGCCAGGAATGCAGTTAGCTGGAAGGGATGCACCAGGCTTCAGCCAGAAAAGGGAAGGGAGAACTTGCGTGCAAACGCTTTTCCCAGTGCTTCAGGTCCTGCTGGGAGCACTCCAGGGAAAAAGGACTTGGCAGGCATTAATAAAGAGAAACCAGGCTTTGAGTCAAGACTGCGCTTATCAGAACCTGGTCAGGTAATACAGGGGACTTGCAGCTGCCATCAGCATCAAGAAAAAGCAATAAGCAGTCAGTGGGAAGGGAGGAAAGGTGCTCTTGTTAGCTAGCACGGTTCACCATCCTCCAGCTCACCCCTGTGCAAAGCACCACCACAGCGGGCAGGATGTTGTTTCTCATTAATGCAAGGCACCGTTTGGGATGGCACATTTTCCAGATGGCATGCAAGACCCTAAACTGCTTCCCCCCTAAAGAGACTCTGCAGACAGTAGGTAAGCTCTGGTAGGGTTTTTTTCCCCTCTCTAGCTGGAGGGTTCAAGCCCTCCATGGCTACGCAGGCACAAAATCCAGCATGAGGTGCACAGCATTGTTGTCACAGAAATAGCTCAAGTGGCAAAGTTTTCACCAATTTTAGCGATTCTTGCACACAATCCTGTTAAAAAACAGGAACACTTTGACAGCCCAAAGGTCACCCCTGCTTGGTGAAGAAAGAAACCAGGGATGCTTGCGAGAAAGAAACCAGAGGTGTGTAGGTGATTTCTTCCCATGAATCAAAGTGCAAGCCACGAATATATTTTTAAACACTTGCCTGGTAGTCCAGTGCCAAATAATTTTTTAATTTAAAGCTGTCTACTGACAACTCTCACTGACATGTCCACATACCTCGCAGTGCCTGGCATTTGCTGGGATGCTCCTCTGTCCTGTATTTATTTAACTATATGGGAAGCTTTATGCTAAAGGTCTGCGACAGATGTGGTGAAGAAAGAGCTGGAAAAATCCCCCGACGTGCAGCCTGCAGTCTCAAAAGGTAGCAAGAACGTACATCAAAATGAATGATTATGAAAAGGTATTTCCTCCACCAAATGCAGCATCTTGGCTGCATCTCAGTCCACTCTGGACGCAGCAACACTCTCAGACAAACACACAAAAGGATGGGGATGCATGCCCCCCATGGCTGTACTTGGGGTGGGAGCTGTGTTTTGGAGCTTTCAGCCCCAGGGGACAGACCCGTGATGCTTCTGAAGGCAGAGGCAGGACAGACAGACAGCAAGGATAAGCCTTTAAACTCAGGCTACGTGAGAATAAAAAGGGACAGTCAGGAGCAGGGTGGGGGTAAACAAGAGTGGACAGGGTAAGATTTGTTTAGAAATCACTTCTGTAGCCACGACTGAAACAATGGTCTGCTAACTCCTCTGAAAGTACTTTAAATATAGACTAGGGTTAAATATAGACTAGGAAAACCCCAGCCCCATCTGTTTACCCAAAGCCATAAACAGCATTTGAAATGAATGGCGGGGGGAGGGGAGAAGGAAACTGGTGAGCAACCAGAGCTTGCCTCATGTAAGCAAGGAAGGGGACAGCATCTCATCATGGAACGAGCTCAAAGGCACCTGCACCCGTTTTTCACACCATTTTTGTTCCCCTCCCATGAGGGAAAGTCAACGCTGCAGGGTAAAATCCAACCATGCAAGCCAGGAGGACCTGCTTCCCCCACCCCAAGTAATCCAACAGGCAGCTTTGCAGGCAGCAGCTGCCCGGGTCAGGGCTCCATGGTGGTTACACCCCACGGTACCAGCCATCTCACTATTCTTTCCAAAATCCTGAATAGGCTTTGCTGAGGGTTGGGCAAAGCTTTAGGGAAGGCGTGATGAGCATGTTCCTGTGGTTGCTGGCTGGCACCCCACAAATCCTCACCGGCTTTCTGGGGCATGGAAGCGCCAGGGATTGTGCTGGTGGGGGGCTGCAGGGCTTCTCTCTGGATAGCCCTGGCTCCTGTGGAGTGACACAGCGGCTGTCTCTCCTCCCCATCTGCTAGGCTTCTGCTCAGCAGGGGACATCACGGGATGCCCATCCTGTGAGTCGCCCATCAGGGGATCAGCAGAGCTGTCTTAATAGGGACTTGCAAAGCATGGATTTAACTTTGCGTTAGCTGGAGCTATGAATAAGGTTTTGGGGGAGGGACAGACGAGACATGCAGATAAACCCAGCCATGCTCCTCTCGGAGCAGAGGGGCTGCTAATTCTCAAGGTGTGGAAGCACTGTCATGAGCAAGCTGAGGAGCAGCGAGCAGGATCTCCAGGGTCTTGAATAAGTGCCCTACCTACTCCTGGATCTCCTCTCCACTAGGCATGGGGCAGCAGCAGGTTTGGGGAGGGTCTAGGGCTGATGACAGTGTAGCACCTATTAAAAAAAAAAATCTACGGAAACCTATTAAAAAAAACCCTGAGGTCTTCTTCCTGCAGCGTTTGAATGCATGGCATTCAGCTGATTTCTAAGAGTAGCATTTCCCAGCATGCAGTGGCACAGAAAAGGTTAAAAATAACTCCTGCAAACTCTCTGGGACGGCTTAGCCCGGAAATGGCTTTCATCTCCCAGCCCAGCAGACGCAGTGGAGCCCCCCAGGACCCACTGGCACAGGCTCCATGGTGGTACAGCGGGGCCGGCAGCAGAGCCCTGTCCTCCCCAATGCTCCCAGCTCCATCCATCACGCCAAGCTGATCCTGATGGAATTATAGTACAGACCCACCTCTCCCTGGACACTGAGCTATAAATCAAAGACACAGCACGGGCTGAACACGGTTAGTGGAGAAAAGCAATCCCAGGAAAAATATTCGCTGACAGCATAAGCCCCACATCTGCGTGCAAAGAAATGAAATAAAAACATAGGAAAACCTGAAAATGCAAATCCCACGGGCTGGAAGCAGGTTCTGCTGCTGGCCAAGCGGAGGTATTCTCCAACAAGCACTGACTGCAGCCCAGTGTAGGTGGGAGAGGACCCCTCCAAAAGCCTCAATGATGAAAAACCCCTGACTGCCAAGAATTTGGACTGATAAGACCCGAGAGGGCTGTCAGGGCTGGGCGGTACCAAGCACCACTGGGGCTGGATACGGAGCCAGGTCCCTCCACACGCTGTCGAAGGAAGGGCAGTACACAGTACCTGCCGCCAGCAAAGGGAGGTGTGGAGGACCAATGCACATCCCTGCGCACTCTGGACTTCAGCCAAGCCACAGAGCTGCAGGGTCCATCCCACCACAGCGTGCACATGTCCATGGGAAGCATCAGGAATAGGAGCCACCATGTCAACCTTGCAAGAACTACCATAACTACACACCTGTTTGCCCTGGGTAATGCATAAAAGGCCTATTGAGCCCAAAGCCCATGGTGTAAGTTCAGGGGAAATCTTCAACCTACACTTGGCCACAAACTGAAAGGTGGAAAGAGAGAAAAAGAGCTCCTAATGAATCACCCACAGTCTTCTTCCCAGACCAAAGACCAAGACCAACTCCAGGCACTTGTTGCTAATGGCTTTTAATTTGCCTTTTCCTTCTCCAAAGTCAAGCTACCCTGGCTCTCCTACAAACACAGAAGTGTTCTTGGAGGTGTCTTTTAAAAATAGTCAGCTTTGCTTAATAGCAAGCACAAATACAGGCTCGGTGGGGTATGGCTGGAGAGCAGCCCTAAGGAGAAGGACCTGGGTGTGCTGATTGACCAGAAGCTCAGCATGAGCCAGCAATGTGCGATCGCAGCCCAGAAGGCCAACCGTATCCTGGGCTGCATCAAAAGAAGTGTGACCAGCAGGGCAAGGGAGGTGATCCTGCCCCTCTACGCCACTCTCTTGAGACCCCCCCTGGAGTCCTCAAGAAAGACATGGACCTGCTGGAGTGTGTCCAGAGGAGAGCCACGAGGATGATCCGAGGGCTGGAGCACCTCTCCTATGAGGAGAGGCTGAGAGAGTTGGGGTTGTTCAGCCTGGAGAAGAGAAGGCTCTGGGGAGATCTTATTGCGGCCTTCCAGTACCTAAAGGGGGCCTACAGGAGAGCTGGGGAAGGACTTTTTACTAGGGCATGTAGTGATAGGATGAGGGGGAATGGCTATAAACTGGAAGAGGGCAGGTTTAGATTAAACATGAGGAAGAAGTTTTTCACTTTGAGGGTGGTAAGGCACTGGCACAGGTTGCCCAGAGGCCCCATCCCTGGAGGTGTTCAAGGCCAGGCTGGACGTGGCCTTGGGCAACCTGGTCTAGTGGGAGGTGTCCCTGCCCATGGCAGGGGGGTTGGAACTCGATGATCTTTAAGGTCCTTTCCAAACCATACCATTCTATGATTCTATAATTCTAAATACAAGTGAATTTAACTCTTTGTAGCTAGAAATTAATTTCCCAGAGCCACAGAGCTACCCACAGTGCACATTCATTCTACATAATTAATTTAATGAAAACGTTGCTTTTCTCACAGTCACAAAACCTTAAGTAACTCAAGACCATGGAAGCAGCTGCAGAAGGGAATTGTTCTGGAAACCCATGGGAGACACACAGGGGACACCCCAGCCCTGAGGGACCTGATGACTGCAGACATCAGGGAGTTGATGAGGCAGTGTGAGCCTTGCTGGTGAAGACAGTTGGGGAAGACCTGGCTGCTGTTGTTTTTTACCCCTCCAGAAGCTTGGGCAAAGCACTTTGCATGTTCAATGCCAGCAATGCCGCATGCCCTAGTGATTCCTGACCTTGTCGCCTTTCTCTTATTTTCTCCTCCTACTTTACTGCTTGTGTTTGCAAAGCCAATGCTTTTATCTTCCAAAAAAAAACCCAACCCCAACAAAAAAAACAAAACCCAAACTACCCCTTAGACAACACAAAATACATGCTCTTTGTATCAGAAAGAGCAGGCTGGCATGAGCTCATGTACATCCCGGAATGAGCCTTGGAGCTGCTGATGCTCCAGAACAGAAGACGAGTCATTTTAGTCCCTTTTCTAGCAAACAAGAAGGGACTTGCGGAAATATCGGGACCTCCCATCCCTCCCGCAGAGCCTTCATCTCCCAGGGATTTGCTTTGGACGTGATCCCCAGCATGTGTGGCAAACGGCAGGGATGCTCACACCCAGTGTCCCTGCTCGGGTATCACAAAGGTAGCAGAGCTGGCTGGAGAGCACAGCCCCATGCTATGCCGTTCCCTCCAGCCCCCGCCAAGCCTTATGGAAAAATCCTGCCTGCAAGCTTAACCTTGGCTCTGTTCCTGCCAGCTGAGCCCACTGCCAAGTGAAGGCAAGCCAAACACGTCAGGTTTCATGGGGCAGAGGTAGAAGGGAGGAAAAAAAAGTAATTACGGCTAAGTCAGTGTTGCAGGTGTCTGTGGGTACCCGGTGTCCATTACAACCTCACTGATGGGGATTTCACCCTTCACGAGTGAAACAGGAAGGACGGGAAGGCTTCCTTTTATAGCAACGACTTTGGAGCACGAGTCCCGTTGGATAGCCATCTCCAGTGCTGACTCTCAAGTGACTCAAATATAGATTAGGGGGGGTGGGTGGGGAGAAGAGCTTTCCCTGCAGGACCTTCTGCTGCTGCCAAGCACAGGCTCCAGCCCAGCACCCACCCACTGATTTTGGTCACTCGTGCCCCATACAATCAGCCACTGAGTCAGGAGAAAGCACTGCGGAAGGCAGCAAGACTGAGCGCCACTCATGGTAAGAAAAGCTGGATGCCTTGGCACCAAGCAGAGAGCAGCATCGATACGTTGACTGCCAAGGCAGAGGAGGGTCCCAGAGATTCAGGTACCACCCCTCAAGCATCCACAGCAACTTCAAAGCCAAAACCCACTGAAAACGGTGCCAGCGTGGCAGAGGTTTAAAAAGCCCGCAAGCGTACGAAGGTGCTGGCAGCACTGAACACAGCAGGTGCTCCTGAGCTGACAGTCCACGTCCTACTACCTGACAGCAATGCTTCCCCGCAATAAAACTATCACATGCACATGAGTCCTGACAATGTAGCAGGGAAGAAAAGAAAGTTGTACTTGCTTCCATGGTTTCAAGGCTACCACGGGCTGCAAGACCAGTCACCCCCTCTGGCATGCCCAACAAAACTAGGCAGAGTGATGTCTCCCATGGCACAGTCCTAAGTGCAGCCAATGTTGCCAAAACACCAGCACAGAGCGAGGGGTTATCTCCCTGGCACACCCTAAGCACAGACTTCTCTGTGCCACAAAAATAATAATAATTAAAAAAAGCAGCATCTGCCCAAAAATCTCATGGTGAAGGAATCTGACCAAAAACAGCACCTCAACCGAGACGCTCTGCCTGTTCTGCAATCTCAGCTGGACCTCGTGTCCAGGGGAGGACTTGTTTAGTCTTCCCTTAAACTCACATACACTTTTTGCCTCCGTGATGTCCTTCAGCAAGGAACTCCACGAGTCTGCTGCCCAGGTGGTGGAAAACCCATCGCCACCAGGATTGGGCTCTCACCAGCTCTGTCTGATGTCCACTAGCCCTCATATCAGAAGAAGCAGAGTTCAGTACTGATCCACCATCTCCCTACTGTCCACTCAATGTTCTTCCAAGAGAAAAAACCTAATTCAGGTGAGGTAGTCCCTAAGGTGTTTCTGGATTATTATTATTTTTTTTTAATAGGGACCTGTGGATGGACTCTCCTCTGCCAGGGCAGGGAACGTGTTCCAGCCAAGCCCCCATGGGGACCCATAAAAGCACAAAACCCCAGAATCGCATCCAGCACCAAGCTCCCAGGGGTTAAAAGTAAAAGCTGCAAACTCAAGTTTAAAACCCTTGGAGAAAACAGGAGCCCAGGAGAGCATCTTCTTCCTCTAAGCCCTTGCAGCCCCTCCAAAGTCCTTCAGGAGCCCAAGAGCTCAGCGAACAGCCTAAATGAGACTGCTTCTGAGGGATACTTAGGGCCAAAAGCAAGAACCAAGGGTCTCTCAAACCAGGGGAATTCAGATTCGAGCCAGATCAAGAAACAGCAAAAGCTCACGCAGGCAATCAGTGGTGAGGAAACAAAACCCAGATTTCCAGAGCCACAATCCAGGCACTCATGGAGGGAGACACTTTTGAAGAAGAAACAGCCTTGCCTGACAACAGACATCCTGCCCATGGCTCATAGTCATCATCCTCTGCCTTGGAAGAGGCGCAAAATCTCTCCTTTTCTAAGCACTGCAGACTGATTGGTGCATTAACCTACAGGCACATCTACACTCTGGCACAGATGTCTGCATGAGCTGTTCCGGGACAGGGATACTGGGCAAAGCTCTCTGGCTGTTGCGAGCACCCGCTCTGCCCACTGGTGACTTGCTCCCAGTTGATGGAGGAACAGTATGGACACCATGCTGTGGTCCCACCTAGAACCCTCACCAGGAGAAATCATACACACTGCTCCCCGTATGATGCTGTGGTGGAAGAGATGCCTCCTGATGGTCCCCCATGAGACTGCAGGGCAACATCCACAGAGACTAGACTAAGGGCAACCACGGAAAACGATAAAGGAGGGGAAACGGCTTTCTGCCTCCACGGGTGCTGTGAGAACCATCTCATTAACACCTGGTGCACTTGGGGGAGGGGGTGGGGTGGAGATGCAAACCCCATCTCAAGACACCAAATTAACCACGGAAACAAAAACTTCCAAGTACGGTAAAAGTCTTTCATTGAGAAAATCTTGGAGCAACTGACTATCATGCTTACTCCCAGGTTCACAGTCCCGGCAGTGCATCCTTACTTAGACAATTTGGATGCTAATTTGGACTCAAGAGCTGTCAAAAGCTGAAACAACTGAGTCCCTGAAAAGCTATGCTTCCCCCAAGTGGAGATGATGACAGAGCTTTAACTGCATCAACACTTCAGAGCCCTGTCTCCATCACCCTTCACTAATTTTGCCTTTGTCTGATGGAAAGAAGTAGCTGTTCTCAGCTGAATTGCTGGTGCAATGCGCAGAGCCACGTGCTCTCCTTGTTCCCAGCTGCAACGCTGGGAAACCAGTCCCACCAACATGACCAGAGAAGAGCAGGCACAGGAAAGTCACTCAAGTTGCTGGATGGGGAGCCTGGCACCACAACTGATGCAGCGACACAGAGAGGATAACGAAAAGCTCCTGAGATAAGCTGGCTCCAACTTGCCCGTAGACCAACACATAGCCAACTCCATGCAGCTCTCCCTTCCCAAGTACTCCACCAAGACATATCTTCCCCACACTGACCACTTCCTCACGCAAAGAACGTCAGAGGCTGAAAAAAAATTGGTCTTGCTTGGTCCTGTGGACTTACCTGACCATCATTTTAAAAGAGAGCGCTGCATTCAAGATGCAGATGCCACAGGCAGGATGGGCATGCAGCAGCCACCCATGGGTCACCCAAAAGGCAACTTCGTAAGCAGGCAGAGAGGTAGCCAGGAGACAGATGCAACCCCTAGGTCAGCTGGACTTGCTCCTGACCTCAGTCACAAGGTTTATTTTAGGACAAAAAGAGGAGTTTTGTTCCCAGCTCGCTGCCTGAGCATGCCCACGGACATTGAGGAGCCACCTAGCAGCCAGATTCTCTTGCTAATGAATAAAACCTCTTTGGATTACCAAACCGAAGAACTCATTTGAGCAATGAGCTCGTGCAAAAGCTTAACCTTGATTTAATATTCTTACACACCTTGCTGATTAGTCCAGGTACTGATCTGATGGTGGATTACACAAGACCTTCAGCTATTCTGAAAATGCTGACAGGAACCAAAACCATCATGATCCTGCATTCGGCAGAAACAAACGCGATCAGCACATTACAATGCATTTTCTCAAAACAGTTTTTTTTTTAAGCACTTGTCCTTGGTAAACATTTCCAAACCATATTCCCTATGATAGCTGGGTTTAAGCAGCTTAACCATTCGCTGGAGCTGATGGTCTTCTCACAGGAAAGCAACGTGGGGGTTAAACCTGACTGTGGGTCGCTTGCTCCATGCGATGCCTTCCGTTGGACCCAATCTCCGATCTGCAAGCCCACATCAGAAAGAGGGCAAGCTTGCTGGGAGCAGTATGATATTGGGAGTGCAAATCCCCAAGAGATGATGCCATTCAGGTGGCATGCAGCAAGAAGCAGACACAAGGACAGACATCTGCTCCAGCCCAGAGTGTGGAGTAGGACTTGCTGCAAAAAGCCCCCGTATTTCGATTTGATCTCGCCTGCAAATCTGGCAAGTTGTGGACCCATCCCAGAAAGAGCTCCTGCTTCAATTCAGAGCATGCTTTTAACACCAGACTCATTTCATCAGCACAAAAGACCATGTGGATAACTTCAGGTGGTTTTCAGCGAAGTCCTTGACTTAATTTAGATTTCAGCGTGTCCACAGGTGGGAATTAGCTTTCCAGGTGCAGGTACCCACCTCTGCCAGCTAGTAGGGTGTTTGAGATAAACCAAAACAGGCCAGTGTTTATGCAACACAAGAGCAAACACCACGCCTGCTTGTTTAATTAGTTACCCATGAAATTAAAGCCCGTCAAACTGCACAGAGGCTTTGTGCAACCTGCAAATTATCTGTGAGGAACGCAACCTGGAGGTGAAGGATGCCAGATATAATCCAAGTAGTGGCTCCAAGCACTTTCCGAAACATCAACAGTGCCATGAAGGGAAAAACCCAAAATGACACCACCCACCTCATCTGTCTGCACTTCAGAGTTTGTTGTTTCGGTCTCGCCAGGTTAAAAGCTGCTCAATCCCATCATCATGGGTCAGATGGCTGATAAGAAACCGATTTCATCATTTTAAGACCTGAGCATTTATTGGAAGGGTTTATCTGCAAACAAAGTTACGCACTTTGAACTGTTTAGTTTTACGTCAGTTAAAAATGCGTGAGACCCTTGTCTGGATGCTCTCAAAATTAATGTGGTACGAAATGAGACTGCAACCTCTATGTTGGCAATGTCAAAGACACACTGCTTCTCTTTGCTGGCACAACTTCTCTGGGGTGAGCCGTTTTAGGGAAAGATGCATCTCTTAAGCAAGACACTTGGGTGCAGAAATCGTAATTTCCATAAATCTGGCAAAATCTTGCCTTTGCTCAAAATCCCAGCAAAACAGGGCTGAGTTTTAGACATGCTTTTTGCAGCATTAGTCAACAGGCAAAATAAAATGACAACTGAAAGACAAAGATGTTGCTGACAGCCAACCAAGGGGATACAGAAAAGCCCAAAGTTTGTCCGCTGTCTCTAGAAGAGTGCCTCATTTTAGAAAGTAAGGACTAAAATCAGATACATATTCAGCCCCATATATTCAGGGAGAGATGCCTTGGGTCAGCTGAACATTGGCCACGTGCAAAGAACTTGCTCCATTTATTGATTTCTATGGCAATCAACTTCAACCCCACCACTAGCTCTGCTTCAAGGCAGCTCTGATAACCATGGCGATGTGTGTATTTTAATTTTGGCTCTGCATCTAAAGCCTGGGTTGGGACCTACAAGCAGTAGGCTCTTGGCTAGAGGGGACAATTCCAGGTACAACCAACATCCCAGGTCACCGTCCATGGCCATCTTTACCACCTTGCCTAGACAAAACCTCCTTTTCACAGCAACACCCCAGATTTTCTGCCCTGTGAGATCATGCTTTTCCACTCAATGCCACTTGCATCCAGAAGTATAGCAGATCTTGGTGCCAGCACTGGGGGAGCTCTGCAAGAACAAGCAGAGGAGGCAGCAAGAGCTTTCTAAGAGCCAATGGATAGTCTCCAGCACAACCAGCTGATGCCTACATGCAGCATTGCAACACTTTACTTTCAAAGGGCCAGGGTCAGGCCAGAATTAGACACACTCTTGATGGGAAAATGAGAGCCTAAATATCAAACCAATGCAGATGGACTTTCTTTTTTTAATTAAAACTTCCTTGAAGTGACAACATAAAAGAAGTAAAATCCCAGGCACAGCTGACGCACTAGGACAGATTTATATTTAGAAGAATGACATGAGTACTCAATCAACAGGAAAGAAAGGGAAACTTTTTTGGCACTGTCCAGAAGGAGAAAAGAAAACCAAAAGAGAGATGGCTACCACCACTCATAACGAAAAGCAACATCCACTGGCATTTCTACCTCCCAACTCTCTACTTTTAGACTGAATTTAGCTTTTTTTTTTTTATAGAATCATCTAGGTTGCAAGGGACCTTTAAGATCATCAAGTCCAACCATTAACCTAACACTGTCAAAACCACCACTCAACCATGGCCCTTAGCACCATGTCTACCCATCTTTTAATACATCCAGGGATGGCGATTCAACCACGTCCTCGGGCAGCCTGTTCCAATGATTGACAACCCTTTCTGTGAAGAGCTTTTTCTTAACATCCATTCTAAACATCGCCTCATGCAACCCCAGGCCATTTCTTGTCCTACCACTCGTTACTTGGGAGAAGAGACCAACCTCGCTACAACTTCCTTTCAGGCAGTTGTAGAGAGTGATAAGGTCTCCCCTGAGCCTCCCCCCCCAGAGTTAAACAACCCCAGTTCCGTCAGCTGCTCCTCATAGGGCTTGTTCTCTAGACCCCCCCTCACCAGCTTCATCACCCTTCTCTGGACGTGCTCCAGTACCTCTATGTCTTTCTTGTAGTGAGGGGACCAAAACCAAACACAGTACTTGAGGTGGGGCCTCACCAGTGCCAAGTACAGGGGGACAATCCCTTCTCTAGTCCTGCTCACCACGCTTTCCATGCACGATCCTAGTAAACAACATTTATGGCTTGCAGATCCCATGTAAAGTCTATCAACCAAAATACACCATGTGCATGTACAAGAAAGCTGGCATTATTATTATTTATTTTTTTAAAATTTAGTGCTTACTACTGTCAGCTTTATGTTCAACAGGACAACTAACAACCTATTAGTACTTCAGCATAAAACAAATATACCTAGGTGACAAAAAAAAGCCATTTCCAAGTTTTGCAGACTGAAGTTTTAAGAGAGACAAAGCAGAGCACCAACATAAAATATATTCCTTCAAAATCTGCTCTTTCTTCTACGGCATTACTCACTTGGGAGCTTTTAGTTCGTAAGTCAGAGACATGCTTAGCCGGATATCCGATCATTTGCTGGGCCTCATCCCAAATTTCTGTAACATTACTCACAATTTTTGTGCAAGAGGAGGGATGAGGATTTTATACTTAAAGGCAAAAGGGAGGAAAAAGTGTTTGCAGCACTATGTAGGAATTACAATAGTTAGGCTTAGAACTCTGGATCCAAACAATTCCCACGTATCTCATCCACAGGACACAGAAATCAGGCTGATGCTTGGACTCATCTGCCTTCGCACTGCTTGGGACCCAGGGATGAGCTGGGACCTCCCCAGGCCATCCAGGTGGGATCCTGTAGCTCCAGGCAGACAGGCGATGGATACTTGGCCCAAAGATGCTCTGCATACAAACATCCCAGCAGCGACCAGCAGCATCACCTCCGCCTGCCAGCCTCCCCGCAGGGAATTACCCTCTGCCCTGCTTTCACAAGCTAAATTGACTCAAAGCAGCCCTAAGCCAGGAACCACCTGCCCTTTCCCAAAGCAAAATGCTTTCCCTTCCCCCTCCAAGCGAGGTGACCACCTGATGCCGCGCCAGTCATAATCCCCTAAAAATTAGGGCAAACTGCAAATGTTTTCATTCCTTTTATCTTGCCTGTCTGCAGGGCAATCCGGACACAGTGAATTTCACCCCCCCGCCCCTCAAGTGCACTTTTGACGTGATTTTAGAGCCTGTTTTTGGAGGCACAGGCACCACAACTGCAGAGACCACAGTTCAACCCTCGAATTGTACTGCTGCATGAATCCAGGCAATGCTGATGCTCCGTGCCTCAGTTTCCCCCCAGCATTATCCACTAGTACTCAAACCCTTCAGGACACACATCCCTCCCTGTTACCTAAAGGATGCATCTCCGCCTGCCTGTGCTGGTGTTTCCCATCATGGCCAGGTAGCAGGAAAACTGGCAGCAGGATGGGAAGCAGCTTTCCCCCAGGATGCTTGTAATGCAAGGGTTTAAAACCAGGGTTGAGGCACAGAGGTAAAGCTGGGATGGAAAGGTCATCCCCACTGCAGGGCAATTGCAGAGAGGGGGTTAAACACTCGCCCTCCCCAAATCCCTGCTGCAGGGCCCTGCATTCCTCTGCTCAAACAGTCTGCTGGGATAAAGCTTTTTTTGCTTACTGTTTCCATGCCTGGTCATGTCCTGCATCCTGGATTTGGTGAACATTTTAATAGCTCCTATTAATAGGCAGAGCGGGAGCTAGAGAAGCACTGGCTGCTCCAGCCCATCACACCTCTGAAGAGCCACAGGGCTGTCCCACTGCAGGACAAGCTGCTTAAAAATCAGGCAGAAAAGCAAAAAAAAAAAAAAAAAAAGGCAAGCCCAAGCCCTGCTCACCCACCAGCTGAAGCAGAGATTGAGAAGCTTTGTGGCCTTCAAACCACTTGGTTCAAGGGATTTCAGGCACAGCCTTGCAACAGGATTTATCTCCACCAGATAATTTCAGGCGCTGGCGAGAGGACATTCTTGAACAGCCCCAAAATCAGCCAGCATCATGAGGCAGTAGCATTGCATCAGGTGCAACACCACCACATGTCCTTCCTGTGCCAGCTCCTCTGCACCCTGAGCCAGCAGAGAATGGGATGTACACCCCTCAAAAGCATTTGGGGCCTGTGCTCAGTGTCAACATGTGATTTTTTTTCACACCTCCTGAAAAAACACCTCCCATTCCCTGCAGGTCCAAGAGCTGGGATGCACTGGAGACCACAGCACCTCCGCGCCCTCGCCAGGGTGGAGTTGCGACCTTGTTTCACAGGATCTCACCAGGCGCTGCAAGAGTCCAGATGGACTGTCTGGCTAATTGAGTTAATTAAAGCGTTTTTCAGCAGTGATTAACTTTCAGGTGCGCCGCTCCAGAGCAGCTCCAGCTCTCTCCAGGGAGCACGGGCCACACCTCGGGAGCAGCAGGAGTGACAGGAAAAATTACATGGAAGCACTTATAGACGGCACCCGAGCTGTTTCTCAGCAGCGTTTGCTGACTCCAAGCAGCTTACAAGAAAAACCCCCCAAAACCAAAACCCCCCAAATCCAGACCTCAAACCCTTATCTATTTTTCACCTCCAGGCAGAGCAGGACAGACTCTGCATGGAGAAGACCCAGGCAAGGCTGTAGTGGATGGATGCATGGGAGGAGACCCACCACCCTAATGTTCCAATCCCAGAGCATCTTTCCCCCAGTCCCAGGCAAAGCAGACGTGATAAGCTCCGGGAAGCCAGCAATGCTGCCCGTAACTCTTAGGACGATAAGCTGGTCAAGGCCAGAGCCGGCAGCACAAGCTATCCATTCTGCTGACGAGGTAATCGCCATCTCCCAGGGATAGTAAATACTCTGTCTGTCCGCAGCCCTTGCCCAGAGATAACCAAGCAAAACACTCATGAAGGCCAAGAGAAAGACCTGCTTTGTGGCCACTGCTGCTTTGATCCCCGACAAGGAGGATGGCTGCTGCAAAGCACTGGAAAGTAGCCGTGTCCGGGGAAGCCAGTATTAAAAAAAAAAATACCACACAAAACCCCCCAGAAAACAACACACCCCATTGCATTGGACCCTGTGCTTTCATGCCCTTTCCCCAAAAAACCTGCTTGTCTTCCTCTGTCCAAGCAAACATGCAGCGAATGCCTACAGAGGTACCACTTGTCTGGAGGCTGCTCCAATAAATCTGCAGACAACACTCTCAATAATAAGGAGAAGCTCTCAGGAAGACAAGCTGTGCAATGCACCCCCCCCATCTCCTCCTTTTTGAAGGATGCACCCCCCATCTTCTCATCTTTTTTTGTAGGATGCACCCCAGCCCCCTCTTCCCCCTCTCTTTTTGCCGGATGCACCCTCCACATCTCCTCCTCTGTTTCTGCAGGATGCACACCCCTCATCTCCTCTTTTTGCGAGAGGTACATTCCCCATCTCATCTTCCTCTTTTTGCAGGAGGCACCCACACATCTCCTTTTTTCTGTAACTGTAAACCCAATGAATTGCAAAGGACTGGTTCTCCCCAGGCCACGTGCATTAGGAACTATTCCCTGCACTTTCTTGTGGACTTTAATAGCTCAACTTGCACCAAGAGCAAAGCCACACACATAAAAAAATTGCTACTGATGACTTTTGTGAGTGATGTGGTAAGAAAAGCACGGAGACGTTTGGGGTGGGAGGCATGGTGCTTGCAGGAGACAGAACAGCAATTTCCAAGGGTCAGTTTGCACGCAGCGCCGGCTGGGAAACGCTTCTCATGCCGGTGGAGAGCAACCCCACCCCGGCACAGCTAATCTGATGGCAGGTTTTCAATGCAGCAGCCAGGATGCACGGGGCTGGGGAGGGAGGCTGGCGAGGGGGGAAAGAAAGCAAGGAAATGCCACAGAGGTGAGGACGCTTTTTCTGGCCGGGCAAAGGGCTTGTTTTGTTTTCCTCCCTTCAGCTAGCTGCCATTTTCTGGAAGCTGGATCAGTTACAAAAAAATAAAAAGTTTCTCTTTGTTTAATTATAGATGCGGTAGCCCTTGCGTGGAGGGACCCAGCGTCCCCCCGGCTGCTCTGGGAACGGATGCAAATGAAGATGACAGCACAGCAGTGGGGAATAATGCGGGAGTTAAAGCTTTCGCATCTCCCACAAAGACACGACCCCAGCTCAACCAGATGATTTTTACTCCCAGAGGCATGCAAGACCTGGGAAACTTTGATCTCAATTCCCTTCGTGACCACCACGTTGATTATTCAAATTCCTACTCATTTTGCTCCCTTCCTCCACCCTTTACGTGGTGTAGGTGTTTTTCAGGTGGACAACTCAAGCACCTTCTCCCTCTGCACCAAGCAAACTGGTGGATGCTCCAGCCAGCCCCGGCACTTGCCAAAGTCATATCTGCACCAATGCCAACCTGAGACAGCTTCAGCCAAGAGGTCCAGCCAAACCCAGCCGTGGATTTATTCCAAGTTCAAACCCCTCTAACTCAACGTAACATGGTTCATGCTCCCCCCCAGCCCAAACACTTTGCTGGTGCAATGTCATCAGGCTGGCAGTCCTGAGCAGAACGTGCTGTGGGCCACCATTGCGGAGGACCATCACGACTGACAATGAGCCCTGCAAAGCTAATAGCGAGCAGGTCGACATCTGAAGCCCTCGCCAAGCTCCCTGGCAAGCTAATGGCAGCAGCGACCGTGAAACATCTCCTGCCTTGCTTTTCTTCACTGACTGAGCTGGGGACGCACCATTGTTCAACTCAAAAAAAGCCTTTTCTGTTCCTAAGGAAACAGCCAGCGTCATTCAAACAAGGCCACACACCGTGCAAAGGCCTTCCCCCTACAAGACGACCTAAAGCACTTCATACAGGCGGCGCGGTCAGGCTGGTCAGGCACCAAGGCAGAAGGGTGGCTGCCAGATTTACCCCCAGAGGGCAAGCTGGGGAGAGTGAAGTGATAGCTTTACATGGGGCTTGTTTGCAGGAGGGGATCAGCAACCCAGCCTAACAACTACACACCGCAGCCGCGTTTCTTTGCGGTGCCGAAAGGGTGTTTCCTGGAGTCAGCTAAAAAACATCTGGTTTTGCTTTGTGGCAGTGATCGCCCCTCTTGAAAATGATCGGATGCTCCCCAAGGCAACCCTCCCACGGGGCAGGAGGAGGGGGCAGTGGAAGCAACTTCAGAGCCTGCAGAGAACTGTGAAAAGGAAAGGCTTTCACGTTATTATTGCAGCTTTCCCCTCCATCATTTAACAGGGCTTCAAACCAGACGTTCATTACTGTCCTTCCAATTTGCGCAAAAGCATCTGGATGGCAAAGAAACACAGGAGAGATTAAAAAAAAAAAAGTGACTCAGCCACCTTCTGCCTCTGTATTTTAATATATACAGGTTTGAGGCTATGAAGTTGCTCGCACATCCATCATCTCGCACATGCAGATGGCGTGTGTCAGCCAAGCCGTCGCCGAAGAAGAGAAGATGGGATGACGTGTGCACCGCCTTCCTGCTAATGGGTCTGAAGCAACATCTCGTCCAGGCAGAGCAGGAGCAACTATTTGCGTAGGAGCACGCAAGAACATTTAGCCCTAGGACTTGCAATTCGTTTTATTCTATCGGTAATGAGAGAATTACACTCCCCAGCAGCCTGTTGATATGCCAGCCGGGAATGACTACCTCTCGGCACTGAAAATAAACCCTTGCACTAGTTCAAATTAAATCAGCAGGTTAAAAATAGAAATATTTTGCTGGGGGTAGGGGGCACTGGCCAAGGGGTTCATAACAGAGGAGCAGCAGACTGGCCAGCCTGTAGACAGTGCTAGGTTTCCACCAAAAAATGGAATTAAAGACAGCAGATGCTGTTTATGGGACACCAGCGACTTCAAAAAACATGCAACCCACCCAAAATGTCAACCTTCCTAGGAGAGGAAAAAAAGGTGAATCCAAGGATGGGATGAAAGAGAGTTGGAAGTTTTACAGTCAGCTCTTTGACCCATCAAAAACCCTGGAAACACTGTCAACATGCACAGGGGAGCATGGCTCCCTGCCGGACCTGCAAACCACCCAGAGCAGCAAAGGGATTTCACGCACTCCATCTTCCCATTGCTGTAAGCCATTGACATACGCCCCTCTCCATACTCCCATGCTTTTCTTTATGAGCCCAAGGCAGCAGAAATACACTGAAATCATTGGACTCCAAGGACCACTGGGAGAAATTAAAGACCCCAGGCTGCAATGAGGACCATGGGAGGGAATAGATGCCACTGGTATCCTCAAAAATTATCCCTCAGCATGGCTCTGTGGATGGTTTTGGTGTTACTGGAACTGGGACGTCACTCGAGCACTCAATGAAAACCAGATGCTACCATCTGACCTGCTGAGAGCAAGTCTCTCTGCCTTGTTTAGAAAGCCAAGGCTCTGCACTGGAAGGAAAGGGACTTGTCAGGACATGCAAGTGCCCACTGGAGGACCTGCTCCCATCAGCTAAAGTTACAGGTCCTGCAAGTGCTCTCTCCTTTTTTATTTAAAAAAAAACCCTAAATATTATTTATGGCCACAAAGTGAGCTCAGACTGCAACTCATACTTTTCAATTTAATAAACCCTGAAGCTTTGTAATTAAGAAGCAAGGCTGCCCTTGCATCCCTGTACCATCCTTTCAGGTCCTTGAGGAAGAGAAATCAGACCCATCACCTCTTCGAGGAGCAACCCTCCCGCTGCTCCCCAGTATGCCCCAGGGTTTCAGCTGCCCCTCCAGGGTTTGCTTCCAAGTCACGTCCGTGGCGGGTGGCAGGTTTTTCCCCATGCCAGCATCAGAGGTCCACGTGCTCCCTGCCCTAGCCAAGGCTGGCACGGTGCTTTTGACGTCCTCTAACAATGACAGCCCTGTGTCCAAACGCTGGCCCCTCGGCAGGGTTAATGCAGGGATTGTTCACGCCGTGCATGCAAGAAGCAAGCAGATGCAGCTCCTGCAGCAAAAACGAAGCACCCTCTGCTCGCACAGGGACCAGGAGCGTGCTCTAATGCCAGACCTCAGGTCCTGCATGAAACAATGGGGGATTCATTTTGTGCTTTTTAAGCTCAAACCTCCTTCTGCAAATTTTAGGGAGCAGCCTGGATAGGTCCATCAGCTGGTGCTGACAGAAGAGATGCCTCTTATACCACAGCTGGGCATCGTCTAAAGAGCAGGGCACCCCAGGCAGCACCCAGTTTTGCGGCCACACATTAGTCCCAATAAACACCTTCCTGCACCCATCATCTCTCACACCAGGCTGTCCCTTGCAAGTATACATAAAATCCCACTGCAACAAACCCACCAACCCAGCACTGGGCCTGGGGTGTCACCGCAGTGCAAGAAGCCAGCTATCTGTTTGGCATCCACAGCGACACATGCCCGATGCTATTGAAGCCGCCTATGAAACACGACATTTGCCCCTGTCCCATCGCCTACATGAGTTCTCATTTGAGCAACTTTTAAGAGCAAACCAGACCAAAAGCCATGCAGAGGTGAAGCAATGAAGAACATTTCGCTGTATATATCGTAACATATATATTCTGGTTAATAAACACAAATACATTTACCAGCAAGTTGATCCCCCACTTTCAAACCTAGTTCGTCTCTGGTTACTAGGGAAGCCAACATTTGGCTACAAAACTCCTCCAAGAGTTGCCATCCACAGTCAACGTGCAAGAGATACCCAGCTCTCTGCTGGGGGAAGCCATCCACCACCATAGACACCCCTCCGCGATGCTCCTGGGTGCCCGAACACCCAGCGAGGACCACCCTCGGTCGAGCAGCGTCACAGTCTGCCCTGCCAACCCAAAGTACACCCTTTGCAGGGACAGCAAACCTATCCCACCTCCTTACCATCTACCGGGGAGCTTCCAGGGCAGTCTGCAAAGCTCAGGTGTTTTCAGAACAAATTTTGAAAGGAGAGAAAAGGCAGGTGCCAAACCTAAGGTTGAGAGACTCCAAGGCAAGGTTATTTGCATTCGTTTTTGTTTCAGCTGCCATCAGAAATCCACCCACCAAACCACAAGGCGATGCAACTTTCAGACCTCTTAAAAATAAGAATAAGGAGGATGCAAATTCCCCTTCACGTCCTGACCTCTGCAGCTGCTAGCTTCCCTTCATGCAGACAGGCTTCTGAGATGAAAAGCTTCTTGCTGTATTTAAATGTTTTTCTAATTTAAAAAAATGCAGTGTCTAAACCACCTCCTTAACATAGATACAACCTCTTCTGAACAACCCCACCAGGCTAAAATAAATATTTTGCTTCTCAAATAGTTTTCCTCTCATTAAAATGAAAACATAATTAAGATGTCAAGCACAGAGGCAAGCAATGGCTGCAATCACTCCACGCAGCACCGTGCTGCTCAGGCTTTATTTGATTAAAAGTAGCAACACTGCTATTTTTGAAAAGCACGCTCTCTTCCACAGCCCAACCAAAGTTATTTTGGAAATATATATATATATATGGAAAGCTGGCATCTTTGCCACCAAAAAAATCCCTACCCGGGAGGACACGTGCTGAGTGGAGGCTGCAGGTCCACGGCATGGGGCACCAGCGAGCACCGTGGGCAACGGCATCCTCTTGCTGCTCAGAGTCAGTTAAAGCTCACCGTAGGAAGAGCACAGTGACCTGGGCGAGCATCTAACCGCTGGAAAGGGCAAAAGAAAAGGAAAAAAGAGAGAAAAAGGAGAAGAGGAGAAAAAAATTGCTACTGGAGATGTTGCACGAGGGCACCCGTGCAGGGTCTGGTACCAATGCTGCCACACAGGAGCAAGAGACAGGACAAGACGCACATATTCAGAGCTACAACACACCACAGGAGGGAGGACATTATTCTCAGTATCAAGGGTTTTTTTGTTGTTAAGCAAATCTAAGCATCCTGTCGCTGCAGTAAGCCACTGGGAAATAAAGGATAAGTCCTTCTTCCAGAGTGGAGGGGGACATTTCACCATCTAGACACAGATGTCAACACAACACACATCCCCCTCCAACTTCTACCCAAGCTGCCACTCTGCTCCTTAACAGTCATAACTTAATTATTGCAAATCTCAATGTTAGCCAGGAAGGGCCGGCTGAGGGGGCAGTGATAGGCATTACACATGATTCCTCAGCATCTCACCTGCCAGAGCACAGATGCTGTGCTAAGCATTTGCATGCTCTTGTGCCCAACACCCTTTTACATCTCTGGGTCCGTAACAGGCTTCGATGCAACACAGCTTAGGTAAGCTAGGTAGGGCAGAAGTGGAGGTGAAGGGATGTACGGTCACTACCACCGCGATATACTGAAGTTGCTGCGAGTATAACTAATGCTGAGTTACCCTCATGGCCAAGGTACTTACTCCTGAACAGCTTTATAGCCAGGGATGCCCAAAAAACTCGAATGGGTACCCCAGTGCCTGAGCCCAAGGCTGCAACACCTCACCACCTATTCATGCTTCCCCGTAACGCACCTTCTGAAAACTGCTGAACGCTGTCCTGTGAGCAACTGAGCTGCAGCAAGGGCTGTAAACCAAACCTTGAACAGCATCCCCTGCTTGCAAAACAACCCCCCCGGGCAGCCAGCAAGGAGCAAGAAGGTCAGCGACCCCATGACATCGGTGAGTCCCAACCAGGCAAACCCTGCCGGAAAATAAATGCCAGGCACAGCCGGTGCAACGGTGTTAAAAACAAAACCCCAAACTCCCAGGGAACGGTCCACCCGTGTCCGATGAGGTAGGAAAGGAAAGAAAAGCCAGCCCGGCCTCCTCCAGCCTCAGCTGTGAGGCACCACTGCAAGTTTACGGGCCAGGCACATCAGCAAAGGCTTGCGCACTTGTCCCCGGGGGACACCCGGTCACGCCACCGTGCACAGAGCCCCCGGCGCCCGTCC